>NW_016107449.1:235341-238145 GCF_001604975.1 Cebus imitator
GCAACCTCCGCCTCCTGGGTTCAGGCAATTCTCCTGCCTCAGCCTCCTGAGTAGCTGGGACTACAGACACACGCCACCATGCCCAGCTAATTTTTTTGTAGTTTTAGTAGAGACGGGGTTTCACTATGTTGACCAGGATGGTCTCGATCTCTTGACCTTGTGATCCACCCGCCTCGGCCTCCCAAAGTGCTGGGATTACAGGCTTGAGCCACCGCGCCCGGCGAGAGCCTTGTTTTTAGGAAAAACAAAAAGCAAAAAAAGAAGCTTAGAAACAGGATATAAGCAGCCAGGCACAGTGGCTCACACCTGTAATCCCAGCACTTTGGGAGGCCGAGACGGATGGATCACTTGAGGCTAGGAGTTCGAGACCATCCTGGGCTACATGGTGAAACTCTGTCTCTACTAAGACTACAGAAATTAGCCAGGTGTGGTGGTGCATACTTGTAATCCCAGCTTTTTGGGAGGCTGAGGCAGGAGAATCACTTGACCCCAGGAGGCAGAGGTTGCAGTGAGCTGAGTTCACGCCGCTGCACTCCAGTGTGGGTGACAGATGACAGAGCAAACACTGAATCAAAAAAAAAAAAAAAAGAAAAGAAAAAGGAAAAGAAAGAAAGAGAATATAAGGGAAGAATGGCAAACACTGGTTTGAACATATCTTTTTCAAGAACTGAACATCTAGATACTGAGAACAGCTTGATTTCTTTTCACATATAGCTTCTCACTAGCTGATGATGATAGTGTTGGCTGTCTTCTAAGTATTTACTTTTTTAAGCCATAAATTTACATTGAGCGTAAGTCTTGTGGCGTCTTTGTTTCTCCTTGGAATATATTTTAATGTTTTCTTCTGTACATAAGTTGTGCTTCTGAACAACTGAATTAACACTGCGCAACCTCACGGTGGAATTTCATTTTTTTCTCTGAGAAGCAAGCCTGAATCACAGCCCCGTTATCTAGCTGAGTTTATTTTTCAGTAGCCATAACGTCCCTTTCCGCTGTCTCAGAAATCAGTGTGTATGTGAGAAGCTTCTAAATGAAATGCTGTGAGTAGCTTCATGCTGTGGATGAGAGAACATTCAGACATTTCTAACAGTGGTCCTTGGTAAAGAACATAAAATGAGAAGGGAGGTTTTTGTTCTTAGTAGTTGGTGCTGAGATTAAAGTCTTTCATCATTTTCTGATTTGATTTACTCTAGCATTTACTGACCAATGTGTGTCTGTGGGACTCTTCAGGTTTCTGCCTGAAGCATTACCTGTTTTGTACAGAGCTGCTGAGTGGGACTTGGTCAGCCTTCCTCTTGGTTAATACGAGTCTGTCCTGTTGCAGGAGGGTGTTTATGGTGGTGACACTTAGGCTGGAGGTACTGACAACACCTGCATACATTTTCAGTTACCCAAAAAGTTTTTGTTTAGTGATGCCAAGTCTCAAGGTAGTGACAGCCAGCTGTGTGTTGGTGGATGCGGCTGCTGCCCACTTCCGGGCTCTATGCAGCCACAATGACAGTGGACCCTCAGGCAGCAGCAGGCCCAGCTCACCAACTGCCTCCACCATCACTTCATCAGACCCTTCCACCAGCTTCCTGAAAGGAGGGCCTCAAAGCCTAGAGTGAAGCCTGGGGCCAAACCTGGCGGTGCCTGGCCATCGCCTCCCTGCTGAGAGGGAAGGCCCAGGAATGGGTCCCTCTGCTGGCTGGGAGCTTCCTGGCTCTTCATCAGGAGCCCAGGTTTGGTGCGGGCTGGCTATTAGAAGCACATCAGCTCCCAGCACCTTCAAAATGTGCCATCCTATCTCTCAGGTTTATAACTGTATGGGACTGATGATCATAGTAACTAGATCCACCCCAAAATGTGATCCTCTTGAACAGATCAGAGAGACATTAGAAATGAGATGCTGAAGCAGAGGCCGGGCACGGTGGCTCACGCCTGTGATCTCAGCACTTTGGGAGGCCGAGGCGGGTGGATCACCTGAGGTTGGGAGTTCAAGACTAGCCTGACCAACATGGAGAAACTCCATTTCTACTAAAAATACAAAAAATTAGCTGGACGTGGTGGCATGTGCCTGTAATCCCAGCTACTCAGGAGGCTGAGGCAGGAGAATCGCTTGAACCTGGGAGGCAGAGGTTGCAGTGAGCCAAGATCGTGCCATTGCATTCCAGCCTGGGCAACAAGAGGAAAACTCCATCTTAAAAAGAAAAGAAAAGAAATGAGATGCTGAAGCTTAAGATCTAGAAAATAAGAAGTTGGCCATTAATTTTTTCTAAAGATTCTTGTCGCTGGTATCCAGAATGAATTTGAATAAGCTTTACAGAAAAGCTGTTTTTTTGGACCCTCCCCAGTGATTAACAGTGTTTGATTTGGCCTAAGATAAAACTAACCTTAGTATCTCTCTGAAGAAAGATTTGGCTAGATAGACCAATGGCTTCGGAGTGCCTGGCCAAGCGTGGACCGTGAGCAGGCCAGGAAGTTGGCACCTGCTCAAGATTAGAAATGGCGCCTGTGATGGCTCGGTTTCTAGTCTGGCTCACAAGCATCGGTGTTGCTGAATTAGCACATGTGATAGCGTGTACTGTTTGAAATCTATTATGAGTTAAGCTGTGGACAGTTTAAGCATGGGGTTAACTGGGATGTGGGGTAAGTATGAGGAAAGTGCTATTACTCAGGATGGACTAAGTGCTGCTTCTCTGCCAGGCCCCAGTGGTGACTGCCGCAGTGCGAGCCTTTGTGGCCCGGAAGAGCCGGTCTGGCAATCAGGGAATGCTCCTGCTAAAGCTGTCAGCGCCATCCACACAGCCTGCAGTTCTGTGGTT
>NW_016107449.1:238320-265868 GCF_001604975.1 Cebus imitator
CAATTCTCCTGCCTCAGCCTCCTGAGTAGCTGGGATTACAGGCATGCGCCACCATGCCCAGCTGATTTTTTGTATTTTTAGTAGAGACGGGGTTTCACTATGTTGACCAGGATGGTCTCGATCTCTTGACCTCGTGATCCACCCGTCTCGGCCTCCCAAAGTGCTGGGATTACAGGCGTGAGCCACCACGCCCGGCCGATGGGGATAGTTTTCTACCACCCACCCCCATCTGTCCCCCTGTAGTTAGATGGAGTCTGCAGCTTCCTGATATCGGACCTAGGCTGATTAAGTAATACCACAGGGTGAGGACAGAAGGAGCATCTGATCCTGTGCTCCCCTCTGTTTCTGTCTCCAGGCACACTGTTCCCGCAGTCTGGTGGAAGAACGCCCAAGGCAAAGACCAGATGTGGTACGAGGATGCTTTGGCTTCCAGCCACCCTATCATTCTGTACCTGCATGGGAACGCAGGTACCAGGTGAGGGGGAGAGCCCATCTTCACTGTGGAGCACGGCTCCTTTGTAGAGTGGGAATGTCCTGGTCCAGTCTGCTGGAAACCAGCAAGAACAAACCTGAGGTCCCATAAAATCGGGTCTACCGGCCCACTGCAATGAGGGAGAGCCTCCGAACAACAAAGGGAAAGGCAGAGTTCTTACAGGATTGGGGGGAGGCGTAGTTTAGGTGAACTTTACATGAAGCAGCATTCCCACAGGTTGAGGCCAGCAGGGATGTGCTCCTTGGGGACCAAGCATGGGAAGCTGTGTGCAGATGCCCCTTATCTGGAGCTCCAGCCTGAGATGGAGGAGACTGAGTCTTGGTCAGTGGCTGAGCTCCCTGGCTAGAGGGACATGTTTTTTTTCTCCCTGTTGTAATCTCAAAGGACACACCATCTGCTGGTATGTGATTTGGGGAGCAGGGTTTCTCGGAGAACAAGGGCTTTGGGGTCCCTCTGAGGATGGGTCATCATGGCACTTGGCTGTGGCCACCTTGGGCCCTTGGGAATGGGCATCTCCAGCTCACTGGAAGCTGGTTTTCTCCATATGTTTCATGTGGCCTGAAGTGGCAGACAGATCTTTGTTACTTGTAAGATAGCTCCAGGGTGCAGACAGGTAAAGCCGGAGCCAGGGCAGCCCTGGAGGAGAAGGCACACTTCCTGGAAAAAAGGTGGCAGGTGCTGAGAAGGGACGGGAGGGAGAGGCTGAAGGCAGCAGGTGCTGTGGTCCTCGCAGGCCGCCCTACAGTGTGAGCTCTCTGCTTCCGGCTGTGAGCCCCGTGCTCAACCTAACGGACTGCTGGTGAAGTACATGCACTATTTGGTTGATCAGCCGTGCTCGGTTTTATTTCAGATGCTTTTCCTGAGTGAGTCTAACAGCTTGTCCTTTTGACTGGCTGCACTAGAGTTGCTCTCCCTGCCTTAAAGGCAGCCTGGTGCTCCTTTCACACCATGTGATTGCTGTTCAGAAGAGCCTCTTTGGGAGAGCCCAGCATGGGTTCGGGGTGGCGGGGTGGGGAGCGGAGGGAGATGGATGCATTTTTTGAACCAAGCATTGTTTGAAAACCACCACGGTCTTCGGTCTTCGTGTGAAAGAGGCAGCCAGGAGCTAGCGCAGAGGCAGACCCAGCATGGAGACAGGGCCACTTCAGGGCCAAGGGTGAGGGCCAGTGTGGCACCAGGGTGTGTCAGGGCTAGGGGCAAACATTTTATAGCAGAGCCAGCAAGGAGAGCCATGCCGGGCCCTTCTGGAGGGAAAAGCAGGCCAAAGTGGGTGTCTGCATGGTGGAGCTGTGCAGAGGGCATTGCTTAAAGAGCCCAGTGGCATGGCCTGTGAGGTGGTTTCTGTGCCAGGGACGGCGTGGGCAGCTACTGAATCATGCTTGTCCTGCACAGTTTGCTTTCTTCTTTGTCTGGGACAAGCTGCAACGGGTTTTTCTTCTGCTTTTCAAAGAGCAGGCAACTACAAACAGCTCTTGCAGCATCGTTTTATAAATGAGGGAACTGTGGTTGGCTATGAATAAGGTTCAGTTCTGCAGTGCCCATCACGTGATTTAAAAAAAAAAAAAAAAAATGCCTGTAACTTTAGGTTAGGAAGAGATGCTGTGACTTTCAAGGTTTGCTGCCCCCCAACTTCTGCAGAGACTGCCTGGCTGCAGGCCTTACCACCCCCACGTTGCCTGCTTTCTTTGTCCTGTGCCTCCCCAGTGGGGTTTCACAGGTCTGTAGGATCCACTACCGGGTTTTCCTGAGGTCCAAACCCCCTGGATTCCCAGCAACTGTTCTTTTTTGCTTAATGTAGAAAATTGTAGAAACTTAGCCACTGTGAACTCTACAATGATAACTGAAAATATTTCACAGTGTTTCCTCCTTGTCTTGAAACTCATTCCTTTATTTATTTATATTTATTTTTTAAGATGGAGTCTCACTCTTGTTGCCCAGGCTGGAGTGCAATGGCGCGATCTTGGCTCACCGCAACCTCTGCCTCCCTAGTTCAAGTGATTCTCCTGCCTCAGCCTCCCAAGTAGCTGGGATTACAGGCACCGGCCACCATGCCCAGCTAATTGTATTTTTACTAGAGATGGGGTTTCACTATGTTGGTCAGGCTAGTCTCAAACTCCTGACCTCAGGTGATCCACCCTCCTTGGCCTCCCAAAGTGTTGGGATTACAGACGTAAGCCACTGTACCTGGCCTATTTTTTTTTTTTTAATTTTTGAGATGGAGTCTTGCTCTGTCGCGTAGGCTGGAATGCAGTAGCATGATTCCAGCTCACTGCAACCTCAGCCTCCTGGGTTCAAGTGACTCTCCTGCCTCAGCCTCCCGAGTAGCTGTGATTACAGGCGCCCGCCACTATGCCCAGCTAATTTTGTATTTTTAGTAGAGACAGGTTTCACCATGTTGGCCAGGCTGATCTCGAACTCCTCACTTCAAATGATCCGCCTGTCTCGGCCTCCCAAAGTGCTGGGATTACAGGCATGAACCACCACACCCTGACCCTTTATATTTTTGTTTCTGTACTTTTGGCTTCCTCCTTCATCTCATCCTGGTCTCTCACCAGCAACACTCACGACCCCACACCTGAAATGGTGACACCATTCCTGAGGAAGGAGGAGCACAGCTGGGGAGTACGGAGAGTGTGGAGTGGGACCCCCTCCTCCCAGGTGGCCCTTGTCCCTGCTGTGGGGTTGGTCCAGGGTAACAGCTGGCCAACAACTGGAGAGAAAGTAGGAAGGAAGCCTAAATAGGCCTCAGACGAGGAAGCACAAACTGGGGGTATGTGCTGAACGGGCTCAGTCTCAGTAGTGACATGCGCGTTGAAGCTGTAGCTGGTGGGAGGCGACTGTTCCGGCACCTCAGGGTCTCTGTGAGGAGACTCTAGGAGCATATCCCATGCGCAGATCACATACATGTGAAAGGCAGTATGGCAGGGTGGTCACGGGAACAAATGGAAGTTAGTGGCAGGTGGGAAACAGCAGAGATGACCAGGAGATGAGGCCAGGGCAGCGTGGCTAAGCAGAGTTCTGAAGGTCAGCTGCGGCATGGAGTGAGAAGTGAGGGCAGAAAGTGCCCACACAGGTCCCTTGGGGCACACCCTGTGTCCACATAGGGGATCCCTGGCACACGTAAGCTGGGAGGGGCTGGGGTAGGGTGGATGAAGCCTTGCTGTGTTTCCTTTAGTGTCTTTCTAGTTTGGGGTTGTAGATGTGCATTACCTACTGAAAAATAAAAGCAGTCGTTAAGAAATCTCCCCCAAAGTGCTAAGACCATCTGCTCCTTGGCACAGCACTGCCATAGGCGAGTGTGGGGCCACTTAGGGGGACCCAAGGAGGAGGTTGCCCTCTTTCATCGGCCCCTCCCTGGTTTGGAGTACAGAGGACGAGTTGACCTGGGGCCCAACTCTGAGAAGATGCACTCACACCGTGTCCTGTTTCCTTCTCCAGAGGAGGTGACCACCGCGTGGAGCTTTACAAGGTGAGTGCAGGCGGCACCCACACCTGTTCCCTGAGCTTTTCCTTCCAGGGCAGGAGATGAAGGGAGTCACCAGACTCACAGCTTGAGAATTAACCATTGCTGGGCTGTTTCTGTGTGAGGGTCCTGCTGCTGTTGCCCAGGCTGGAGCGCAGTGGTGTGATCACAGCTCATTGCAGCCTCGATCTCCTGGGCTCAAACGATCCTCCCCCTTTAGCCTCCTGAGACTGCAAGCGCATGCCAGCACCACACCCAGCTAATTCTTGTTTTCTGTAGAAATGAGGTCTCCCTATGTTGCCTGGGCTGGTCTTGAACTCCTGGGCTCAAACCAACCTCCCACCTTGGCCTCCCAAAGTGTTGGGATGTCAGGAGTGAGCCACCATGTCCTGCCTTTTGTTGGGCAACTTTTGGGTGAGCGTGCTGGAGGGTAGGGCCTTGGCTGCTCTGCCGTGACCGCCTGTCACACTGCCTCTAGGGCTGGGCCCTAAAATCAGAATGTATGGGTGTGGTAGACCAAGTGCCAATATTGGCAAACTGCATAAATGGCATTGGAAGTTGTTTTTCAGTGTTAACGTTACTTGTGTATAAAATGAAAAGAGAAACCAGCTGCTCCAGGTGCTGCTACACTGACTGCCAGATTGCAGGCTCACCCCAGCAGGGGTGTGCAGGTGGGATTTGAATCAGCTTCTACACATACAGTGGGAGTGCCTGCAGGGCTCCCCAGGGACTGGGAGTGCCTAGGGCAGGGTGTGCAAACCTTCACTTATGCTTGGTTGCTTGGTTTTGTTCTTTATCTGGCTGTCTTGAGTCTTGGAGCCCAAGAGATGCTGTTGGAACAGCCTCACTCTCCTCCCCTCAGAGGGGTCTGCACTGGTCCATAGGGCAGAAGGGTCACAGACAGAAGCAGGAGCACACCCAGCTCTGTGCTGTTGGAGGATTTTCCCCCTGGGGTAAATTGCATTAACTCAGGAAAGGTGGGGAGAGTTTGAGAAGTTACTGGTCTTTCTTTAAGGTTTCTGTTAAAAGAAAGTTCACCCTGCTGAGGTCAACAGGGCTGGAGCAGGTTGGCTCCAGGTATAGGCTCTGCGGTGGGGGTATAGGCTCTGCGGTGGCCGGGAGCTGGCAGGGAAGTGCAGGCTACGCTGGGGAAGCACCCGGCTCCCTCCCTAAAGAGGGGAGCAGTGATTCTGGGTGACATGATGTTGTGCCAGTCTCCCATGTCGCTCTGGGCACACCCCAGCAAGGGCACGGGGTGGGTGTGTGAAGAGTTATCTAAATGAGAGAGGTCAACTTGTCTGTAGGGATTTAAAAAGAAAAATAACAGAAAAAAAATTGACAAGTGCTCTTACAATCCAAGAAATACTGGGTTACAGCAAGGGTCCCCAGATGGGATCTCTGCACGGTGTAGCCCCCACCTCCTGGGGGTGTGCCATCACACTGCAGCATGGTGAGCTGTCTGTCTCCAGAGGAGGCCACCCCAGAGGCTTCCCTGCAGCATGAGTGGACTGCAACCTGGGAACTTGGGGAGTCTGCGCCTGGCCCCCTAGCGTCTAAGCAGCAGGAAGGGGATCCTTCCTGCATTCCCAGGCAGGGATGTCGGCAGGTCCTGCAGCGGCAGTTGGCATCTGCATTTCATAAAACCCAGTCAGGAGTCGGGCAGCATGTCACAGTCTTTACGAAGCCGCCATTGCCTACAAGGCACAGGCCAGAAAGCTGGATGAGTTTAGTAAGAGGCAAGGTGCCCTCAATTCAGATGCTTGGATTTGTTGCCAAAGATATTTATTTTTCACTTTACAGGTGCTGAGTTCCCTTGGTTACCATGTGGTCACCTTTGACTACAGAGGTGAGATTTCTTTTGAAAGATCATCTGAGCAAAATTCCACTGCCTCCTGGTGGTATCCCATGGGCAGGCCTCACTTGGAGAGGCTTGGAGCAAGGCCAGCGCCTGTGTTAGCTGTGCTGTGATGGTGTTCTGAGTCCTGACAAAGCCCCTGATGGAGCTGCTGGGAGAGTCCCTTCTGGTAGGGGAGGCTCAGCGCATGGAGCCCCCATCAGATGCCCTGTCAGCAACATTTTTTTTTTTTTTTTTTTGAGATAGGGTCTCACTTTGTCATCCAACCTGGAGTGCAGTAGCATGATCATAGCTCACTGCAGCCTTGAGCTCCTTGGCTCAAGGGATTCTCCTGCCTTAGCCTCTCGAGTAGCTGGGACTAGACATGTGACACCACCCCGGCTGTTTCTTTTGTTTGTTTTTAGTAGAAATGGGGTATTGCTGTGTTGCCTAGGCTAGTCTTGAATTCATGGCCTCAAGTGATCCTCGTGCCTCAGCCTTCCAGTGCTGGGATTACAGGCATGAGTCACTGCACCCAACCTGCAACATTTTAAATTAGAAAATACTGTCTTTTTTTGCTTTTTGGATTCAGATCGTCTCTGCAGCTGGACATCAGACACGTTTTATGCTCATCAAAGTTTGTCTTATTAAAGTTATGAAGACAGAAAGAACTGTTAAGAGAGGCCGAGCACAGTGGCTCATGCCTGTAATCCCAGCACTGTAGGCAGCTGAGGCAGCTGGATCACTTGAGGTCCAACATTGTGAAACCCCATCTCTACTAAAAATACAAAAATTAGCCGGGCGTGGTGACTTGCTCCTGTAGTCCCAGCTATTCAGGAGGCTGAGGCAGGAGAATTACTTGAACTCTGGAGGCGGAGGTTGCCGTGAACTGAGATTGCACCATTGCACTCCAGCCTCAGTGACAGAGCAAAACTCCCATTTCAAAAAAAAACTGTTATGAGAGAAGATAGATTCTTCTGTACCTCAGCATTTGTGCCTTTTTGAATGAACCAGGGCTTGCCACTGAACAGATCAAAAATCTACAGTTTGATACATACTAAGGACTTTATGCTTTAATGGGCAACAGAAATACTTGGTGTTAACAGTGAGCGACTGGTTGGTTTGGTTTTGGTTTTGGTTTTGTTTTGGGACAGGGTCTCACTCTGTCACCCAGGCTGGAGTGCAGTGTTGTGATCTCAGCTCACTGCAACCTCTGCCTCCTGGGTTCAAGTGATCTTCCCAACTTAGGCACGTGCCACTATACCTGGCTAATTTTATTTTATTTTTTTAGGAGAGGGTTTCACCATGTTGCTCAGGCTGATCTTGAATGTCTGTGAAGGTTGAAACCACCTACCCGCCTTGGCCTCCCAAAGTATTAGAATTACAGGCATGAGTCACTGTGCCTGACCAAGTGACTGTTTTAAAGTATATTCTGGCTGGGCACGGTGGCTCACTCCTATAATCCCAGCACTTTGGGAAGCCAAGGAGGGAAGATTGCTTGAACCCAGGGGTTTGAGATCAGCCTGGGCAACAGGGCAAAACCCTGTCTGTACTAAAAATACAGAAAAATTAGCTGAGCATGGTGGCAGGTGGCAGTAATCTCAGCTACCCGGGAGGCTGAGGTGGGAGGAAAGCTTGAGGCCAGGAGGCGGAGGTTGCAGTGAGCCAAGATCAAGCCACTGCACTCCAGCCTGGGTGACAGAGCAGGACCCTGTCTCAAAAAAATTAAAAAAAAAAAAAAAAAAAAAAAAGTATTCCATAATGTGCCTCAGCTGGAGAGATCAGAGATGATGGCAGTGTGGCTGGCTGCCTCACCTTCTGGGGGCCAGGCAGGGTATCTATCCTCAGACCAAGAGGAGATATGGGAGGGACAAAGGAGAGAGGCTCTCACCCGGATGTGGGGGTTGCATTAATTCTCTCTTGCTGCTATAACATATTACCACAAACGTAGTGCTTTAAACCAGCATACATGTAGCGTCTTGCAGTTCTGGATGTCAGAAATTGGAATCAGAGTGGAAGAAGGGCCCTCAGGGAGGATGATTGGCTGCCCTTTCCAGCCGCCCGTGTTCCTTGACTCACAGCCCTTCTGTGATTGAGTCCCAGGTCACCTGGCTCTGACCCTGACTCTCCTCTCGCCCTCTTCCTGATGAGGACCCTTGTGGTTATTTCAGGCCCATCCAACTTGTCTAGGATCACCCCCATCTCAAGGCCAGCAGTTAGCAGCTTTCATTCCTTTCACACCCTTCATTTCCTAACGATGTGACCCAACACGTTTACAGGTGCCACTGATTAGGACGTGGACACTTTTGGGGGCCACCATGCTGCCAACCACAGGGAAGAAAGTTCCATCAGGATGAGAGTTATGGGCTGGGAAAAACTCTACAATGAGGAGTGGGAAAGTGTTTGCCCTCTCCTCCTTTTCTCCATGCTGACATGGGTTCTTTTCTGCTGCATGCTAGAGACCTTAGGAGAGGCAGAAGGGGCGGCCTCTTCCCATTCACCTCCCATACTTCCTCAGGAAATGAAATCCCATGCAGCAGTTTAAGTTCTCGTGTAGTCTCCACGTTTCTAGGTGGCACCGAGACTCCCGGCCCCGTCTCTGACTGTCCTGCCGTCTCCCTCACTCCAGCTGCCTCTGTCCGCATCCCTCTCCCTCCTGTCCCTGTCTCTGTGTCTGTCTCTGCCTCCTGTCCCTGTCTCTGTGTCTGTCTCTCAGCCTTCCTGTCTGTCTCTGTCTCCTGTCTCTCTGTCTCACGTCCTGGTACCCCTGCCTCCCTGGCCTTAGCCCTCTGCACGGCTCCCTCCCTCCTCTGGTGTCTGAGGTGGGAAGCGGGAGTGCAGCACTAAGGCACTAACTTCTGGGTTTGCTTACACTGCACAACTGCTCTTTCTGACCTTTGTGGTGCTTTCAGATCATCTGATGATGACTCACTGTTGAGCTGCTGGAAAGACAATTGCATTCCACCTTTGCTGGATACCCTGGGAGGGACCCTTGGGGAGGTTGTAATTTGTGGGGCAGAGATGGTAGTATTTTCTGTTATGCAAACAAGATGCTAATTAATCCTGAGGGGAACCAGCCTCTTTCCCCTTTCTGGGTGAAAGTTGCCTTGAACCCAGAAATGTCCTCCCTGTTCTGGGAGCCTCTGGACTCTGTTCCGTGTCCTGCCCCCGACAAAGCCTTTGGTGTTGAGGAGGTAGGTGGGCTGTGCATCTAACCACGCCATCTGTACTGCTGCTCATCTGTCTGCTCGTCTGAGCTCAGAGTGGGGGATCCTGGATGCTGCTAGGGGAGGAAGGGGAGAAGTATAGCGCTGAGGATGGTGGTGACAGAGGTTTCCACTGCTGTAGACCTCACTAGGCTGCCTGTTAAGAAAGATAGGGAGAAGGTGGGCTCACCCCCCGCCATTGAGGGCAAGGCACGCCCCGGCCCTGGCCTGAGGATGCTGGTGCCAGCTCTGAAGCTCTATGATCTGTTCTGTTGACTCAGCTCGCTGTTAGTTGCCATTCAGATTTGCAGCTCACCAACTTAGAGTGACCCTGTGAGGGGATGTCTGGTTTGTGCAGTCAGCAGGGGCAGGGCTGCTTTCGCCAGGGCTGGAGGGGACGTGGGGGTGTGCCCGTTTTCTCCACTGTGTGCTCTGCCCAGTGACCTGGGTGGGACTGTGGACTCTGGAAGGGCGGGCCGGGCGGGCCCCTCCCTCTCCCCTCCTGGCTCTGGGCTCCTTTGGGGAGGTTTGTGTGTCCAGGCTCCATGAACTGCCTTTGACCTCACCTTCTGACATTTCTCCCTCCCAGGTTGGGGTGACTCGGTGGGAACGCCATCTGAGCGGGGCATGACTTACGACGCACTTCACGTTTTTGATTGGATCAAAGCAAGAAGTGGTGACAACGCTGTGTATATCTGGGGCCACTCTCTGGGCACGGGGTAAGGGCGACAACGCTGTGTACATCTGGGGTCACTCTCTGGGCACTGGGTAAGGGCTCCCAGCACGAGGTGGCCTTTAGTGGGAACCAATCTTCCTGGTGACTCCCATGCCTGGATCTAGAGAGGCTGCCATTCCTGAGGACGCTGTGGCACTATTAGTCCCAACCAGCTTTGCTCCTGTCCTGTGGCAGAGGCAGGAGGGGAAGCTCTAAAGAGACCCCAAAGGGTTTGAGCTCCTCGTCCAGGAAGCGACTCAGGACAGACATAGGCAGCGGAGGTCAAGGCGTGTCCACAGGGAGACTTGGCCCTGAGGAAGAAATGTCTTCAGAGCTGGGAGAGGGCACAGTAGGTGGTTTGCTTCCCACAGTGGCCAGGACGGGAGGCACTTCCACACTCAATTTGTGGGCAGCCTGAGTCATCTGCTGATTTGAGGTCCACAGCCTCTGTGGGACCCAATCCCCAAATCTTCACTGCCATTCCCTTTCTGCCACTATTCATTTCAGGGCAACCCTTTTGCATGCTGGGAAGCATCCAGGAGAGAAGTGGGTGGGGGGCGCTGGCCATCCCTCTGGCTGTCTGCATGGGGCCCACCAGGCATGGTCTTGGGCTGGCGAGAGGCCCTGGGCATGGTGGGCTGCAGGAGAGGTGCAGGCAGATGCTGGCCACCCCCAGCCAGCGGGCGGCCCAGTCAATAGGAGGGCACAGGCAGCAAGAGGCAGCAGGACACACCTCAGGGACAAGGAAGCTGTGGAGGCAACCCTCATTGCAGGGGTCAGCTGATGGCGGGACAGCCAGGTCACCCCCAGTGCTAGAGGCATCTCCATTTCCCCAACTCTGTCCTGAAACTCCAGTAGCTTCACAGACCCCATGCCTCCTCTGAACACTTTGCAGCATAAGACCCATCTCATCTCAAAAACAATTTTATCATTATTCAACTGAGCTATGTTTTTCTTTCTTCCCAGTGTGGCAACAAATCTGGTGCGGCGCCTCTGTGAGAGAGGTGAGCGCCTCGTTGGGCCCCAGCCATGGTGGTGAGCATTTACAGTGCTCCCGAGTCCCGGCCCTGCTGCAGGTGCTTAGTGTCCTCATGGAGCAGCATGGGCTGGACATTCGGGAGGCGCCCAGGGCTGACCACATCACCCTCCCCATGATATACCCATGGAGCTGGGGAGCCTCACACAGGCCTGGCCCCAGAGAGGCTGCATCAGCAAGCCTGCTTTTTAGGAGTGACCAGAGCCATCTCTGGTCCCCTGGCGGGCGACCCTGGAACTATCTGAGGCCTGCCGAGGTGGATACCTGGGAGGAGGTGCTGTGGGCTCCCCGTGCTGTCTGGGGGCCCCTCAGAGCCCCACTGGTCGCATGTATGTCTCTGGCTTCCTGCCCACCTCTCAGTTCCCTGTTTGTTTATCTAGAGACACCTCCAGATGCCCTAATTTTGGAATCTCCATTCACTAATATCCGCGAAGAAGCTAAGAGCCATCCATTTTCAGTGGCAAGTACAGATTTTATGAAAATCTAATTTTTCATTATTAAAATAATTACTATAGAAATAACTAATTACAGGATAGATTATAATAATTATTGAAAATTATTATTTAAATATTCTAATGAATATAGATTTCATTAAAAATTAATACTAGTTTCGGCCACAGAGCTGCCCAAGAAGTTTATAACCTGCAGCCGGGTGAAAGGACAGGTCATAGTTGGGTCTTTTGATGGCATCTGGACCCACTGGAGGCCAGGACAACGTGGCATCATTGACTGCATTGTATTGACAGGACTGCCTTCCTGCTCAGGAGTGGAGCTGGGGTTGCCCCCCCGCCCAACTGTGTATGAGGACAGTGCTTGCAGGGCTGGACTCTGGACCAGGGAGTCTGGCCTCCCAGTTGTATTTTGGGGTAAAGCCCAGGTGAACCCTAGTGGGAATTCTGGGTAAGCCAGGCCCCACCGAACCTATGCCCTCCCCAGCTGGGAATGGAGCCTTGGACCTTCTCTTAAAACCTAGCCAGTTGGCTGGGCGCAGTGGCTCACGCCTGTAATCCCAACACTTTGGGAGGCCAAGGCAGGTGGATCACGAGGTCAGGAGTTCAAGACGAGCCTGACCAAGATGGTGAAACTCCGTCTTTACTAAAAATACAAAATTCAGCTGGGCATGGTGGCGCGTGCCTATAACCTCAGCTACACAGGAGGCTGAGGCAGGGAATTGCTTGAACCCGGGAGGCAGAGGTTGCAGTGAGCCGAGATTGTGCCACTGCACTCCAGCCTGGGTAACAGAGCAAGACTCTGTCTCAAAAAAACAAAACAAAACAAAAAAACAACAACCAGAAAAACACCTAGCCAGTTATTTTCCCTCATTCCCACTTTGGTTCGTGATCCGCATGTTCCCCACTGGCCATGTATTCTTCGGCCTATGTCCATCTGTCCATCCTGTTCTCATGCTGTTCAGTTACGCACCAGGAGAGCCTTTTAACTTATCTTACTTTTCAGTGCTGTTTTTCTTAAATTGTGTGAGGAAACTGTCTGTAGACTCCATTTTCTCAAGGGTGGCGGCCCTGGTGTCTGTGGGAGGACTGGTGTCTGGGCTGGATTCTGGCCTGGCTGGGAGGTGTGGAAGCCCCATTTTCAGGTCAGCCCCTGCCATACCAGTCTGTGGGGCCTGGTAGGTGAGTCTTCTGTCCCCAGCAGCAAAGCCAGGACATGGCCAGAGCAGAAGGTGCCAGGGCACAGCTCTGGTGGCCCCTTTGGCTATATCACCCCTGCTCCCTTAGGGTAGTTATGGGCAATGCCTTATAGATTCCTGAACTTAAACTGTCTGCATCCTTGACCTTTGCCTGGATATCTTAATCAGTGCTTCTGAAAATGGTTTCCATCTTGTCTCCAGATATATCGATACTTCCCTGGGTTTGACTGGTTCTTCCTTGATCCTATTACAAGCAGTGGAATTAAATTTGCAAATGATGAAAAGTGAGTACTGTGGGAGAGGAACTAATTTTTCTATTTAGAAAAACTCTGAGAATCCCTGGATAAGCTTCTTTAGTCACAGTAATCAGATAGAGTGGAATTCAGAGTATTTAGGGTTGTTCTCTAACAAACAGGTCTCTAAAAAGGGAAAACCTGCCAGGGACCGTGGCTCACATCTGTAATCCTAGCACTTTGGGATGCTGAGGAAGGCAGATCACTTGAGCCTAGGAGTTTGAGACCCTGTTGGGCAGCCTGGTCTCGAACCCCTGACCTCAGGTGATCTGCCCACCTCAGCCTCCCAAAGTGCTAGGTTTACAGGCATGAGCCACTGCGCCTGGCTGATACTGTTCTTCAGAAATTGACCTTGCCTCAGCTATTTGATTTACGTTTGGTTATAGAAAAATATTATAGTTTATTAATAAAAATCTATTAGGTAAACCAAAAGTTAAGTATTCTAGTTAAGGATTTTTTTTTTAAAAACGTTTTTCAGATTGTATTGACATTGTCTTTGTGATATTTTTATTTCATGGGTTTTGATTTCTTCAAAAAAGAGGAAAAGTAGGTGCTATGGCTCATGCCTGTAATCCCAGCATTTTGGGAGGCCAAGGTGGGTGGATCATGAGGTCAGGAGATTGAGACTATCCTGGCTAGCATGGTGAAACCCCATCTTTACTAAAAATACAAAAAATTAGCTGGGTGTGGTGGCACGAGCCTGTAGTCCCAGCTATTCAGGAGGCTGAGGCAGGAGAATCACTTAACCCAGGAAGCAGAGGTTGCAGGAAGCCAAGATTGTGCCACTGCACTCAAGCCTGGGTGATAGAGCAAGACTCTGTCTTAAAAAAAAAAAAGGTCGGATGTGGTGGCTCACGCCTGTACTCCCAGCACTTTGGGAGGCCAAGGCGAGTGGGTCACCTGAGGTTTGGAGTCCGAGACCAGCCTGACCAACATGGAGAAATCCCATTTCTACTAAAAATACAAAATTTGCTGGGTGTGGTGGTGCACGCCTATAATCGTAGCTACTTGGGAGGCTGAGGCAGAAGAATTACTTGAACTCAGGAGGCAGAGGTTTCAGTGAGCTGAGATCGCCCCACTGCACTCCAGCCTGGACAACAAAAGCGAAACTCCATCTCAAAAAAAAAAGAGGGAAAGTAAGCCACCCTATACATATTTAGTTATTTTCAAATCTACAATTTGAAAATTGAAATTGTAGATTTCAGAATATGAAAAAAATGGAGTATTTTTTCCCCTCAAGTATGTTTTGGTTCTAAAAATAAAAATAGAACAAATGAAAAGTTGAACAAACATTATAAGCAACAAACCCTGCTTGTTTGTAAATTTTACTGCGTTGGAACTTGAAAAAGAATTATCTAAATGAACTGGATTCCTTCTTTAAAAGCCAGGTTGAGTACTATGCCCCTGAAACTGCCTTTGGCCTTGACCCTCCCAGCTGACTCAGGTGGAGAGCCTTTGGCCTGGGTGAGACCGCAGCCTCAGCTCACCGGAAGTCAGAGGCCTGGCTCCCAGGGCAGGCGGGGCTTTCCTGAGCTCAGGTGGGCCTTGGTCTGGGAAATCCCAAGCACTGCCACTTTCTCTAGAGCCTCAGGTTGGAGGGACTCAGACATCAGAAACGCCTTAGTGGGAAGCAAGAGTGTGTGCCTTCTGCCAGCAGCAGAGACAGACAGCGTGGGGGCTCCCCACTGGGTCCTGCTGCAGGTGCCAGGAGTGCACCAGTGTTGCCCTCAAGGAGTATGCAGCACTGTCGGGGATAAAGGAGACTTGGGTCAGGCGCCACCTCAGTGAGGGCCGCACAGGAGAGCCCAGGCTTCACCGGTCCTGGCAGCCCGTGCTTCTGTTATGTGATTTGCTGAAGGATTTAGATCTGTCTAACCTACTAAAAATCCTAATTCACTTCTAAGTGTTCAGAGTTGGAGTGACCATAAATGTCACTTACACTAATTTAAATTAGAGGGCATTGCTTTTTTTACCAACAGATTCCTAGTAACATTCATTTACACTAAGTTTCTTGGCCCACCTGAATTATTCAGCTTATAAATATTGTTCTGTGACTTTTAAAAAATACATCTATTGGGAAAATAAATCATTTTCAATTTTCAGAAGATATGCTGGGGCCAGTTTTTGGTGAATGAATTGATATATAGCTGTGATTGACACCTGTCACCTAGCTGGAATAGATGTTCATAGAAACAATAAAGGGTTAACTTTAGTTGTCTAGTAAAAAGATACCCAGCAGAAATCGGGATGTTTCGTGAAACATCCCTGCTGCCTGCAGACAGAGGGTCTGGGCAGCCGTGCCCTTTCCTGGGTGTTGGCCTAGCCCCTTCTCCCTCCCACAGTGTGAAGCACATCTCCTGTCCCCTGCTCATCCTGCACGCTGAGGATGACCCGGTGGTGCCCTTCCAGCTTGGCAGAAAGGTGGGTCCTGGCCTCTGCCTCTGGTGCAGCCAGCATGTTGTACACTCAGTCAATGTGGGTGGGCCAGGCTGGGAATGGGCAGGCAGGAAGGCAGCCCCTGCACATTGCATCCTGGGCTGCGCACCAGCCATATCAGGATCAGGAGGCCAGCTTATCCTCCCTGCGTCACCTCCAGGCTGCTTGGGAAGGACACGGGCGGTCTGATGTCAAGGGTGGGGCAGGGGCCCACTGATGCTCTTTCCAGGAGGAACTATGAAAAATCATCAGATAGTTCCCAGTCCCCACACAGGGTTCCCAGGGTGGGCTGCCTATGTTACCAGAGCCCAGGCCAACCTGGGACTCAGCTGGAAGGGCTCATCAGTTATGGGCTGACAGCAAAGAACCTCTTGCTGAGGATCTCTCAAGCCCATTGCAGGAGTCACAGTCAAAACTGATACAGAAACTTCTAGTCTGTTCTCTTGCCTTTGAAATTGCACTGATATCAAAAGCAGACCATGTTGTCTGTGGGGCCTCAGCATTTGCTTTTGCTGAATTTGCTCTCACTGTCAGCAACAGAGCAGGGCAAGAGAACGCTGCCTGGGTCTTGGTAATGGCAAGGGCAGGGCAAACTAGTTGGGTGTGTGCAGGCCTCATCTGCGGATTCAGCCCAGGGCTGGCAACATTTCCTGCTCTGACAGCCCCCATGCAGGCAGGCTCCGTAAGGCACACAGGATGGAGCCACATAGGGCAGAGGCAGGATGCAGAGCCTCCCAGCAGCGCACAGCTCAGGCCTGCCCACTCTTGCTGACGTGGGAGGGAGGGGGTTGAGGTGGACACATTGAGCCCATCAGCTAAGCCTGGGGCACAGACCCTTTTGCCCCAGCTCCTCAAGACTGTGCCGTGGCATCTCCCAGGCACCAGGCCTGGCCCGTCCACCTAGCCGCTCCCCAGAGGAAGGGCAATCTGGAAGGTGTGAGGACAGTGTCTTGAGTGGTGGGTATGCCAAGGAGCCAAGCCTGGACCCAGCTCCTGCCAGCCTAGTCGTGACCAGCTGTGGCGACAGAGGCAGTGTACGTGGGACTCTGGACTGGTTTCTGTTGAAGGGGAAGCTGCCAAGCTGGTGTTCCTCAGGCTGGGACCTGCACACCCGGCTACTGCCTCAGGCGCTGGCCTCTCTCTTCTCAGCTCTATAGCATCGCCGCACCAGCTCGAAGCTTCCGAGACTTCAAAGTGCAGTTTGTGCCCTTTCATTCAGATCTTGGCTACAGGCACAAATACATCTACAAGAGCCCTGAGCTCCCACGGATACTGAGGTGAGACATTCCCTTCCCACCCAGGGGCTTTGTCTGGGCAGTGGTGGCTCACACCTAAGCATGAAGCAGGTGGCAGCTGCTGAAGCTGCTTGGGGGGCCCTCAGTGGGGTCAAGAGTCACCATGACCTGGGAGCCTTCCGTTTCCTTGGCAGAGGGGTTTGAGGGAGTACCTGTCTCCCCTTCCAGAACTGTTCCCGTGATCATGCAAGGCGAGCCGCCTCCCTGTCACACAGGGTGTACAGATCCACACCAGCACACAGCGGGACACACACGCTCACAGGTGGCTACATGTTTGGGAGCACTCAGACACAGACACCCCAGCTGCTCCCGGGTTAGGCCAGGTCAGGCTACTTTCACACACCTCTCAGGTGTACACACTGCCCCTGGGCCAGCTCCTCAAAAACCTGTTTGTCCCCAGCTACTTCTTGAAGGGACGCTGTGCTCGACTGCCCTGCACTGGCAGGACATGGGCTGCAGCCCAGAGAGGCATCAATAGCCCCCTGGGCCTGGGTGCAGCGTCCAAGCCTGAGGGTGAGGCCTTGGCAGTAGTGACGAGGGCAGCGTGTGGAGCGGACCAACACCTGCCCTCTGCACTGCCCTGGGCCCTGTGCAGGTTGCTGCCCAGACTCACCTACCTGCCTGTCAGAGGACACAAGCCCCACCCCACCGCCTGGGTGGGTGGCCTTGGGCAAGATGCTAACTGTCTCTGTGCATGGGACAAAGCTGCTGAGCCCAGGGAGAGCATGAGATGCTTCGATCCTGAGCACTGGACCCATGGAGGGGACTGCTACTAATGGTGATAGTGTTGTGCCAATTGGCTCCAAAAAGTAGGTCAAGGTGCCAGTTTCTCCCTGCAGGGGACTGAAATTGGTGGCCTGAATCACCTCCCGGTGCTAACATCCCAGGAGTAACTTCTGCTTTTCTTCAGCCGCCTTTGGGAGTTCCAGAGGCAAAGCTAAGCTATGTCCCGTTAGCGGTTTGCCATTCCCGGGCACAGGTACCTGGGTTGCTGAGGGGACAGTGAGCTGAGGGAGTATGGGTTTGCTTTGGGTTTATCATTTTCCCGATTATAAAAGGAAGACATTTATAGAAAATTGAGACCAGACTGTAACTCTGAAGCTGAGTCAAGAACCGGAGCCCTGGCCTTGTCTCTGCCTGTGTGTTGGGCTTTGACTTGGCACCGTGCTGCTTGCACCCTGCCTGACTCACTGAGTGCTGCTCTGGGCTGCAGCGAGTCTTCACTGGGCTTTTGGCTGCCTCCTTTCTGTGCGGCCTCTTGCCTCCTTAGATAGCGGCGTGAGGACTGTGAGGAGGGACCTTTGGTCTGACCTCAAATGATTGGCTCCTGATTGTCCTGTGGTCTAGGGAATTCCTGGGGAAGTCGGAGCCCGAGCACCAGCACTGAGCCTGGCCGTGGGAAGGAAGCATGAAGACCTCTGCCCTCTTCCCCTTTTCCTCCAGTCAGCAGCCCGGCACCCTGGAGCCCCGGGGGGGCCAGCATCTGCGATGCTCAGGAGCCCAGCTCACACCTGGAGAGGACTCAGATGCCAGGGGGGAGGCCCCTGCAGGCCTGCAGTGCCCGGAGGCCTGGGCATGGCTCTGTGTGGAAAGCCCAGGTGGCAGGCATGTGGCCTTCTCTTCTTGCTGCCACTCAACTTAAGATCTTGTTGGGAGACCTACTTGACAGTAGCCGGCCATCACTGCCTGGTTGATGCTGCACTGATTTGGGCAAGGGGAGTCCAAGCAGGGGACTGTTGGGGCTCGGGACCATGCTGAGCTTTCCGGAACCACCTGCAGAGAATGTGGGATCCAGGTTCTATCTGCCCCTTCCCAGCACATGCAGAATGACTCGTGGTTCCATCGTCCCCTCCTACCCTGTGTACCTGCTTGCCTTCCTCAGCCGCCCTGCCTCCCCCAGGCTGGTCCACTCACCCACAGTGGAGGTGCCTGGGATCTGCACTTCCTCCCCTTTTACCCACCTGTATGCTTAACCTGGCCTTAGACTGAGCTTTATTTAAGAATAAAATCGTGGTGGTGGTCTTTTTGCTTCTCTGCAGCACGAGAAGGGTCAGTGTTACCTCCTGCCATGCCAGGTGCCCCGTATACTCTCAAAATCCCAGCCCTACCCAGAGCCAACCACAGCCCCAGCCAGGCTCAGAGCCCAGAGCCTCCGGCCACTTTGGACCCACTCCATGACTCAGCCTCAGGCTATGAAGTTTTTCAGTCCCAGCAGCTCAGAAACTTGCCAGGAGTAGCAAGTTTGGTTCACCTGCCCACCCCTTTCTCCAAGTTGCAGGCCCAGCATCAGCAGCTGTGGGCTGGCAGGGAGCCCAGAGGCCCCTTTTTGCTGGAGTCAGATCTAGAGAATATGCAGGGGAGCAGCTGAGTAGATGCTCCTGAGGTAAGCTCATGAGAACACTGGCCCTCCTGGCCAGGGTCTGCCCCTGGTCCCTAATTGGGGTGTGTCAGTTGTGTTCTGCCCACTCATGGCCCCAGAGACATGCCCCCAAGCTGTGATCTCCTTGCACTGCTGACCCATGGGACCCAAGTGGCACCACAGAGCATCTTTCTGTGAGGCTGTAAGAGCCGCTGCGCCAGGCAGCCCCTCCTTCAGGATGCAGGTGGACTCAAGCACAGAGCCTGGGGCTGCTCTCCTAGCCTCGATACACGCCGCAGCTCCTGACCATGAAGTAGAGGCAACCTGCTCTATCTGGGCAGGCCTTCGTCTTTTCTTCGTTTTTTGGTCTACATAAGCTAGTTTGGATCTTTTGCTGCGCGACTGAGGCACAAGCTACTGGTGTGTTTGTTTTTGAGACAGAGTCTCGCTCTGTTGCCCAGGCTGGAGTGCAGTAGCGTAATCACAGCTCACTGCAACGTAGGACTCCTGGGCTCAAGCAGTTCTCCCACCTTTGCTTCCTTCCCAAATAGCTGGGACTACAGGCACGTGCCACCACACCCAGCTAATTCTTGTATGTTTTGTAAAGATGGGGTTTTACCATGTTGCCCAGGCTGGTCTTGAACTCTTGAGCAGTCCTTCTGCCTTGGCCTCCCAGAGTGCTGGGATTACAGGCATAAGCTATTCTGTTCACCCAAGCTACTTTTTTTTTTTTTTTTTTAAACAAAATGCTAACAGATGCAGATAAGACTGAGAAGGGTGCACTGTGTGGCGGCCGCTCCGCCATCACCCGTCAGCCCATTACATCCAAGTGCCCTGCCCATGGCTGCTGAGCTCAGTACTTTGCTCCAAACAACGAATCTGTGGGACGGAACCCCACAGACCTGGGGAGGCAGGGACTCCCAGAGCACCATCTTGGTGCCCCCCACTCAGGTGACAACCTGTCAGCACCAACCCCTGCACGACCAAGTCTGAGGCCAAGGAGCCCATGGCGCTCTGGCATCCCAGTTCTTGGATCTTCAGGGCAACTGAGCCCTGGGCTCATTTCTCCCAATTTCTTAATCTGCAGCTGTGCAATGGAGGGGGATGTTTTGGTCCCAGGGCTAGGAGTGGGAGACAAAAGCCACAGGTGCAAAAACGGACCAGTATAAATCACACCAGAGATAGCATGTTAGTAAGGGCTGGATTTGATAGGATTTTTAGAAAATAGCTAGCTTGGGCCGGGCACAGTGGCTCATGCCTGTAATCCCAGCACTTAAGGAGGCTGAGGCAGGGCGATCATGAGGTCATGAAGTTCGAGATCAGACTGGCCAACATGGTGAAACCCCGTCTCTACTAAAAATACAAAAAATTAGCTGGTCATGGTGGCAGTCGCCTGTAATCCCAGCTACTCAGGAGGCTGAGGCAGGAGAATCACTTGAACCCAGAAGGCAGAGGTTGCAGTGAGCTGAGATCGTGCCACTGCACTCCCGCCTGGGCAACAAAACAAGACTCCGTAATCGGGGAGGTGGGGGGGAAGCTAGGTGGCTTGGCCAGGTGCAGTGGTTCACACCTGTAACCCCAGCACTTTGGGAGGCTGAGGTGGGTGGGTCACTTGAGGTCAGGAGTTTGAGACCAGACTGGCCAACATGGCGAAACTAAAAATACAAAAATTAGTTGGGTGTGGTGGTGGGTGCTGGTAATCCCAGTCACTCGGGAGGCTGAGGCAGAATTACTTGAACCCAGGAGGCAGAGGTTGCAGTGAGCTGACACCACACCACTGTACTCAGGCTGGGGGGGAAAAAAACAAAACTGTCTCAGAAAAAAAAAAAACAGCTCGCTGTGAAGGCCCACACGGCCCCAGGTCCCACACCTAGTGGGAATGCAACTTTTCTGCCCTCAGTCCCGGAATGACGGGGTATACTTCAGCCCTGGCCCTAGTTTCAGAGGGGGAACCTGCGGCCCACTTGCAGGTCTCATCCTTGCATTGGCACCACCCTGGGCCTCAGGCCTGTGTTCTCATTTCCCACAGCCTCGCAGCACCACCTGCAGTTAGTTAGTAAAACACAGACCCCACGTCAGCCAACCACAGCCACGAAGGTTTAATCAGTTTCTCATACAAGGCAGTAACAATGAGTAGCACAGTGGTGGTCAGGGTGGTGGCCCCAGTGGCTAGCTGAGGGAGTATGGCCTCCCACACAGAGTTGCGGTCTGGGGCAGATGCCGTCAGGCCACGACCACAGCCCAGCACTTGCCCCACTCAATAAAAGGCTGAAGTGCTCTGGTGGGCCGGGCATCGTGTGCAGATCCTTCTGGTGGGCACTGGAGGCCAGGGTGAGAAAGAGCCTCCCCGCAAGCCCAGGTCCAGCATGCAAGATGCCAGATTTCAGCAATTCCACAGGGAAGGACAGTGGCCTGTTCCCTGCCCTCTCTTGGGCAATGGGAGGCAGGTCGCCAGCCTTGAGGAGGAACAAGGCTATGAGGGGCTCAGCCCCACTTCCCAGTGCCAGGCCTGCTGTCCAAGCAGAGTGGAAACGGGTTCCTCTGGGACCACTTGGTCCTTTTTGCAGATGAGGCTGTGGCACCCGTGGAAAGGGAGGGAGAATGGAGCCTGGCCCCTATGTGTACGACAGGAAATGCGCCTCAGGACACAGCAGGAGTCGGAGGGAGGGCGCACACCTGTTCCCCGCCAGGCAGAAACACCCACAGCAGGGCCTCCTCAAGCACAAAAGTGACCAAGTACAATTTTTAGTTACTAAAACAAGAAAAGGCTTCAGCTACTTTCGTGTGTAGTTATTTTTTCTTTAGAATAAGCAAAACCAAGCTAAGCTGCATCAGCCAGCTTCATCTTGACCAAGGCCTCTGAGACACCAGACACAGGCACCCACTTGTGTCCCCTTCAGTCATCCCAGGTCCCAAGCACCCACACAACACCCAGGACGGCTACAAAAGGAAAGCCCCAACTGCATCCATGACCCACATACCAGGTGCAGAGCCAGGGCAGGGGCAGGGGACTGTGAAGGTGATGCCTTGGGGATCCGACCCCTCCCAGCATGGCCAGGAGGCAGGGCTGGGTAAGGTGACTGGGGCTACATGGGCTTGGCCTTTCCCTGTGGCTGGTGGCCCAGATGCTGCAGTAACACATGTTCCCAGGCTTCACTATGGCCACTGGCCCAGACCCGAGAATACAGAGGTTCAAAACGAAGGGCATCAGCTCATAGCAAGATGCGTGCAAAGTTTTGGAGGAGCCCAGCAGGTGGCTCCACCTACCTCCCACTCTGGGTGGGGCAGGCGGGCGGAGGCTGTGGTGCTGGCCGCGACCCTTTGTACTACCAACACTGGCTTCCTTTACAAGAAACTAGGAGACTGTCACTCCTAGCAACTTCCTTCCTTGCCCCACTCTGTCAAAACCACCTTGGCCCCCATGGTCCTTCCTGGAAACATGGTACTGAGAAAAGCAACGACCACCAGCAGCTGGCAAAGTGCTTGGGGAAAAAAAGGAGGTGAAAAGTCAGCAAGGAAACAAAAGCCCACTGGTCCCGCCAAGGCGGGGTGCCTAGTCCCGGGGGATGTTGGGGGGTGGGATCTGCAGGTCGGAGGGCTCCACGCCCCAGATCTCCCGCGCATACTCTGTGATGGTTCGGTCACTGGAGAACTTGCCCGAGCAGGCGATGTTCCTGATGACCTTCTTGGTCCACTCCTTGGGGTTCTGCAAGAAAGGAGATACTAGTTAGTCTCTCGTGTCACAGGGCTAAAGGCTGCTAAGAGCACGAGATTCCAGAGCTTTAGGACTCTGTCCAGACGAGCTCCAAGCCCTGGGGCCACCTGCTAGAAGGGACATTACAATCGTTCGTTTGTTGAAAAGGGGGCCCCACTAACCAGGAAAGCCACCACATAACTAGATACAGGAAGCAAGGAGCTGGAGGGAAGGTACTAGCTGCTAGGGCATGGCCCCCAAGACAGGGATAGCACCAGGTAAGAACTGTCCAGGCAGATTCAGTGCCGCAGGACGGCCAGGCACTCTCCTTCCACCAGGGAGCCTCACAGCTGATGCAAGTTGCAGGCCACACCAGGCCAGGCTCTCCTCCAGGCCAGCCCCAATTGAGGGAAGAGAACGTCCCTCCCAGAGGCCTGCCCGTCACTCAGTTTCCAGGCCCCATGTTCCTTTCTTGGCCATTAGGAGCTGTTTTTTCAAGGGAGGGAGTGACGGTGACAGCTTCCCTAAAGGCAGGCATAGCTGACTGATGACAAATCACAAATCAGAAACACAAACCCCTCTGACCTGCTTAGATAGGGAAATAATCCAACCCAACATGTCTACACAGACCCACCCAGCTGCTCCTCCAGCCTCTGGGCCCAGGAGTCTCACCCGGTACAGCTGGTCCACCTGTGCCTGGCACTGCACGTAGGCTTCGTAGTCTGCGAACACCTTGAACCTGGAATGGGTGACAGGAGGCTAGGCCAGGGCAGCAGGGAACCCTGCTCACGCTGTCCCAAGGGGAGAGTCCCATGGCAGGAGGCCAGGAATCCTCCACCTGGTCCTGCCCAGGGTGAAGAGGCCCACACAGCTGGTCAGAGCTAGGATGCGCCAGGCCCATTTGGCCACGGGGCTTCTCTGTGAGCAACACTTGTGTCCTGGGACACTATTTTAGAAAAATCTTATTTCAACCTAACATTCCTTCAAATAAACTGGCGTTTAAAGCATGTCTTCCACATGCAGGGCCATTACAGCTGCACAAGGGAGAGGCCGCCTGTGCAGACAGCGGAGAGCCATGGCACCTCCTCGGGGCAGGGGCACTTGCTGGGGATCGGCATCTCCATTGGCCACCTATCTCAGGTCTAACGGGATTTTCCTACACAGGAAATAGTGACTTGCAGTTCCTGATGTGCTGAACAAAAATGCCAGATTTGTGAATCTACACACGCATTTCTGTTCACTGTCGAGTCAGAAGCACATTTCACGGAACGCAGAGTTCACAATTTTAAAAGCACTTCCTTTATCACAGGCCTCAGCAGGGCCCAGCTTCCAGCCCAGATCCCAGCATGTGCTCAGATCTGGTGTGACTGAAGCTAACAGGTGACACAGTCATCAAAGAGCAGCAGATAAAACAAACCCAAAGACAGCTGAAAGTGGAGGACAGGTGAATTTGCAGCCTTCGCCGGATTCAGCTTTTGCCAACAGTAAAGAACTGCCCTGAGCTGCAGGGCCTTACAAAGTCTGGAACTCCAGATAACCCACACCATGTGCTAACTGCACTGAAATAAAACACTAACTACATCATAATGTTACATCACTGCAAGTGAAATCCATCTTCACCACTGCCGGTCACTGGTGCTGACACCTACCAGGGTTCCGCAGCCCTTGCGCGCCCCTACCCAACCCTAGGGAGCTTTGGGCCCATGCTCCCTCTACTGGCCTGCTGGGGAATGGCTGCCCCCAGGACCTCCAACCAGCAGATGACGCCTCCTGTTCAGCACACTGGTCCATACGGCCTGGGGGCCAGACTGTGCTGCTGTGGCACAACACCCAGGGCCCCCTGTGTTGCCAGAGGCCATGCAAATGCCCAGCTGGCATGTGAGGCTCTGCCCAGTAAGGTCTCATGGGCACAGTGGAGAAGACATCCTGAGAGCACGGGTTTTGCTCTCCAAACAAGGTGGAATGTCCAACCCACAGGAGGACCCTCCCTCCCAGCCGGCCAACCGGGGAGGCCGGTCCCACCTGTCGTGGTGCATCAGCATGTTCACGACGTCCTTGAAGCAGTCTGGCTCCTTGGGAGAAAAAAAGCCACTGCTGATCTGGTCCACGGCCTGCTTCAGCTCGGGTAGGCGGTCGTAGTACTCCCTGGCATTGTACCTGCAAGGACATGGGCCAGGAGTCAGCAGCCAGTGCCCAGGTGGGCCGGCGTGGGGGATAAGCCATGTTGGTGCCTGGCACAGCTCCTGCCCCAGGATGGCCCTGGGAGCTCAAGGCCTGCAAGGTCCAGGGCAGCAGCCAGTGGCCATGGGTGGCTACGAGGCCCTTTAGGAGGGCCCAGCTCAAGCAAAGGTGTGAAGTCAGAATAAAGGCAATCCCACCTGCTCCTCTGACTGTTAAAAGAAATGTCATCACTAGCAGATCTGCAAGGACATAGTGGCTCACGCCACATTTCTAGTGGACAGGGCCACTCAGAACTTCGCTCATTGTGGAATCCTGGGTAAAGCCTTTGAAAACAGGCTGCCGAAGGGACAGGAGGCAGAGAGGCGCACCCTTGGCTGGGACCTCAAAGATGGAAAAGGAAAAACACAAGCAACGCCAGACAGGACAGGCAGAGCTGGCGTGGGGGGCGGGCAGACATGCACACCCAGGATGGGGCCTGGGTGGGTGACACTGTGTTTCTCCCACAGGCACAGGAAGGGCACACAGGACTGTGTGTTCAGGTCGGAAAGGCGCAGCTCTGACTTCGGGTGGTATGTGCAGGTTCACCTGACCGCACCTAAGGCCTCGTGGGCTCCCCAGTGCTTTGAGGCAATCAGGCAACACCGCCTTTTCTTTGTAATTATCACTTGGAATCAGGCCCATGCCGGATTCCACATGAACATCCAGGTCATGAAGAACAAGGAAAGATTAAGAAGCTGTCACAGACCAGGCGACACTGGGGAGATGTGACAGCCACACACAGTCGGAATGGAACGTGGGCTGCATGGGTGCCAGTGCTCCAAGCTCAGGGCAGCCAATGGAAGGGCATGAGGAGGTCAATAAAGCTCTAGGCGCTGTCTTCAGGATATCTTTAAAATGTTTCCAAAATACCATTTTTAAACTATTTGTAACTGTTACAACTTAGACCAAGGAACCTCAATGGCAGGCAAGCCCCAAATCCCCAAATCGGCAGAGTGCTCCCAGCAGTGTCTCTGGCAGTGGAGGTCCTGCCCAGCCCGAGCCCCATTTCTGTGGGGCTGTGTCCAGCCTGTGCCCCAGGGGGCATCCCTCTAGGAGACCCTCCCCAGGGGAAAGGGCCCTTCCTGGAGGAGCGCCTGGTCTGGCCCCCACAGATTCAGCCTCCGAGCCAAGACAGAAGCAGGCCAGCATCCCCACATGGGCCTCACCCAGAGCCTGGACCCCATCCACTCTGTGCACCTGGAGAGAGTGGTCACCCCCTCAGGCAGGCACACAGCCCTGGGCGGGCACTGACCCTGGCACATTGTCGCCTGGCCCCAAGAGCCCAGCCCAGCCTCTGTTCCCATCCCAACACCCTCATTCTCCATCCTCATGCTGCCAGGTGCCCAGGGGCACAGGAAGGGGCTCGCACCCTTTCTGGTCCAGGGCCTCGACACCCTCCACCCGCAGGCCGAAGATGAAGAGGTTCTCAGCCCCGGCCTCCTCGGCCATCTCCACGTTGGCGCCATCCATGGTGCCGATGGTGAGGGCCCCGTTGAGCATGAACTTCATGTTGCCTGTGCCCGAGGCCTCGGTGCCTGCAGTGGAGATCTGCTGCGACAGGTCAGCGGCCGGGATCACTGCAGAAGGAAGCACTGTTCTCAGCTGCCAGCCCATCCCCCAGGGCTGGGGCATGGAGGGACCAGGCGGTGGCCCCGCTCCCACTCCTGCTCCCCAGGGGCCCAGGCTGGACATGGCCACCTGCCTCTGCAGGGCTCCCCTTTGTGACCAGGGCAGCCTTGAGGCAAAGGGCCCAAGATGGAGGCTCCTGAGGAGCCCCCAAGTGACAAAGGACCTCTGCACCAAAGCCTTCCTGAAACCAGGCCCAGCCAAGGGGCCTGTCCTGGCTTGATGACGACGCCATTCCCCGGTTCCCCGGACCTCTCGATCAGCTCCCTGGATCCTTTCGGGAGGAATGGGGACTCGCACAGAGCTGGAGGGCTGGAGAGGCTGAGGGACAGCAGCCTCGAGGGCACAAGCTGCCCTGCACCTTCTCTATTCCCGTCCCTCGGTACCAGTCACTACACCCAGACACACTGGCTGCACACCCTGCTCTCCACCTTCACCTCGGGCTGCAGCCCAGCCAGCCACAGCAACACTGCCAGGGAGCACAGGGCCCTGACGCCAGCACCAAGGCCCCAGACCAGGCGCCCCAAAGCCTGCTCTAAAGATTAGCAGGAGTCAGCTGGCCCCAAAAGACACATGAGGAGGGGGGCCCAGGCAGCACAAGGGGACAGGAGACACTTTGGTCAGAGGAGCAGGCAAAGATGAGCCACAACACCGAAGTTCCTGGCCAAGCTGGAGGCAAGCTGGCCCTTGAGTGCAAGGGACCTCACCTGCCAGGTACCACTGAGGAGGGAGAGCAACATGTACACCAAGGCGGCAGCCAGGCCACAGGGACAGCACCCAGGGACCAACCCCAACCCACCACCACCGAGTCTGCAGGACAACAGTGGATCAGCCCGCTGGCCTGCACCATGGCAGTCTGAGATGGCCACGTGGTCTGAACTAGGGGAGCCCTTGGCCCTCAGTGGCAGGAGGGGAGCGCAAGAAGGCCAGGCTCGCATTTCCCGCCATCTCACCCTCAGGCCCAAGCTGCCCTCAGGAAGCACAGACGAGGCAAGTGCTGGCACTGGAGCACAGTGGTGGCCAGAGCAGGCAGGTGGTGATGAGCAAGGATGTGGGCGGAGGAGGGGCAGTGGGCTGGGGGATGCTGGGGGCCCACACAGTCACTGGCCAGGTGCATGTCCTGCCAGCAGAGGGTCCCGCACAGTCACTGGCCAGGTGCGTGTCCTGCCAGCAGAGGGGCCCGCACAGTCACTGGCCAGGTGCGTGTCCTGCCAGCAGAGGGGCCCGCAC
>NW_016107449.1:265978-294300 GCF_001604975.1 Cebus imitator
AGGGGCCCGCACAGTCACTGGCCAGGTGCGTGTCCTGCCAGCAGAGGGGCCCGCACAGTCACTGGCCAGGTGCGTGTCCTGCCAGCAGAGGGGCCTGGGGTAGAAGGCATGGCTAGAGGCAGGAAGAGAGGACAGGCGAGGGAGGGTACAGAGGGCAGGCCAGGTAGGAGCGGCAGTAAGGGAGCCCCTGCCTGTGACACCCAGGGCACCCCGGGACACGCTGTGAGCCCTACGCACTGCACAGGAAGCACTCCCCAAAGCCTTTCCCTGCTCGCCTACCGCCCGGCTGGCTGGGCCTGGGTGTCCAGGCAGAGCTGAACTGGCTCAGGACAAAAGGCCCAGGGCCAGCACAGTGCCTGTTCCCGGGCAGAAGTGGGTTTTCTGTCCCATGCAGGTTTCCAGGGCTACCTTTCTCAGCCAAGGACACGCGGTAGTTCTCCAGGAAGATCACTTTCAGCCTGTCGCCCACAACTGGGTCATGATTGACGACGTCACCAATGGACGTGACCAACTTGATGATCAGCTTGGCCATGTGGTAACCGGGCGCTGCCTAGAGAGGGGAGGGTGAAGGTTTTTGGCATGAAAACACCTTGCCCAGGTCCTTGGAGGTGCTCCTGGTCCCTGGGTCTACAGGAGGGTGAAACCAGAGCCACAGGAGCCTGGTGTTGGGACGGTCAGTAGGGGAGCTGGGGAGGCCGCCCTGGCCCCGAAGTCTCGGCTTCTGCTAAGTGCTCACGGTGACAGCCACCTCACCACGTCCAGAAATATGTCCGCCTCAAGTCTGGTTTTCTGGTTGTAGTTAGGTTTTCAGAAATTACAACGTAAAAGAGACCAGGACTTCTAGAGCTGCCAACTTACAAGAAACACAAAGAACTGTCACTAGGGACAGCTGGGACATACTGGAGGGACGCATTCGGAAACAGCCAGGGTAGCACAGAGAGACAAGCCACTGCCTGTAACAGACCGACCGTGGGGAAAACCTACAGAGAACGGAGATACTGCGGCCAGTCCAAGGTGCGGACTCGCTGGGCCCCGACTCAGATCAACTGTTAGAAATGTCTGTCACTTTACAGACGGCTAGGCCCAGGGACCCAGGAAGTGTCTGAGTGGACATTTCATGACGCGGGCACTCCTGTCCAGTGTGTGACGGACGGTGGTACCGTGTGGTGATGTTTCAGTCTACCTCCGCTGTGGTTCTGGTAGAAAACATCATTTTATGAAGAGGAATGCTGACGTATGTAAGAGGCAGAGTACCTGCTGCTTGCTGTGAAATGCTCCAGCTAGTCTGGGGAATAGGTTTATGGTTTTGCTACAGTTCTTCCTGCGTTTCTCTAGGTTTAAATTTTTTTTCCTTTTTTTTTTTTTTGCTGAGACAGGGTCTGGCTGTGTCACCCAGGCTGGACTGCAGTAGTGCAATCATAGTTCACTGCAGCCTCAACCTCCCTAGCTCAATCGATCCTCCTGCCTCAGCCTCCCAAGTAACTGGGACTACAGACATGCACCACCACGCCCGGCTGATTTTTGTATTTTTTGTAGAGGTGGGGTTTTGCCACATTGCCCAGGCTGGTCTCGAACTCCTGGGCTCAAGTGATCCACCCTCCTCAGCTCCCAAAGTACTGAGATTACAGGTGTGAGATACCATGCCCAGCCTAAAATTTTCATTTATAACATTTAAAACTTTTTCAAGAGAAGGGGGCGGGGTGGGGGGGGGAATCCTTTTTCAAAGTCCGTATCTCTAAGAACTTTACGTACTGATATACTAACAAATAAAATGAAACAATTCCAAAATTTGCTTCAAAAGCAGCAGGTGACAGGAGTGGGCAGAGACCAAATGGGGTATGTCGGGAGGGGGCGGAGCCTGGAGGAGTGCCTACCCCTCTGAGCAGCTTCCCACTAAGGGAAGGCAGGGAGAGGGTGGCCTTCAGGCTGCACACAGGCACCAGCACCCCAGACCCCGGCCTTGCCATGGAGGGCTGGGGCGCCTCACAGTCCGGACTCACAGGGCCACTGCTCCAGCAGGGCCCTCCTAAGGACGCTGCACTGCACAGTAGCCCCACAGTCCCAGATAAGGACTAAGCTACTAGGGAAACATGGCAAGAGGTGGGGACACTGGCCACAGAGGGCTGAGTATGACAACGTGACCTGGGACTCGATGATAGCATATTTAGGACTCTGAAAGTACGTGTCACAGTAAATAAAGTGAACTGAAACCAGGCAATGCTCAGGGCATGTGCAGAGGATGAAGCAGCCACAGCCGCCCTGTGCCCACTGGGCACCATGCAATCCTATGGGCACACAGAGAAAGGACCCTCTGAGGTGGGCAGCAGCAAGCCCACTGGGGACTGGCCCTCTAAGCTAGGGACCCCTCCGATGAGCTGGGCAAGCAGGCTTCCATTCCATCCTGACTCTCTACAGGGTCCCCAGCCCCACAGGCACACCAGAGGGGCCGGTGACTGCTGGGCAGCTGGCTCCTGAGTGGGGACATGGTGGCACCATGAAAAGCATGTAGGTTGCCCACCCACTGTCCCCAAACCAAACACCACAGAGAGGACTGTAGAGGAAGTCACTCACCTTGCCCCCAATCATAACAGTCCTGGGCACAAAGGCCTTGGCCGGCTCTCTTTTGATTCCTGCAGGACACATGGAAGAGATTCACACAGGGCACTGGGAGCTGGACACGCCCTGCCGGGGCTCAGCAGCCTCAGAGGCCAACACTGAGGCAGGACAGGCAGGCTCCACCATGAGTGTGCTTCCAGGCCCAGTGACATGGGTGGCAGCAGCGCAGGCCACTGGCCATCCACCTGCCTACCCACTGGGAACCTGCCACTTACAGGGGAGCGAGGCCACCCTGAGGTCTGCACTTAGGTTCCCGGCTGGTGAGGAAGGCCAGCCAGGACCACTGACAAACCGGGCAGCTGACCTGCGCAAAGACGCTGTTCCCAGGGGCTCAGAGGAAAAGCTGTACCTCAGTTTCCAGAAAAGCCCAACACAGGAGCCTCTTTGGGTCTGGTCACATGAGGGGCACACTTGTGGGTTTTGTTGGTTTTGTTTTTTGAGACAGTGGCTCCCTCTGTCGCCCAGGCTGGAGTGCCGTGATGTGATCACAGCTCACTGCAGCCTCTACCTTCCAGGCCCAAGCAATCCACCCACCTCAGCCTCCTGAGTAGCTGGGATCCCAGGCATGTGCCACTGTGCCCAACTAATTTTCTTTATTGAGACAGAGTCTAGCTCTGTCACTAGGCTGGAGTACAGTGGCATGATCTCGGTTCACTGCAACCTCTGCCTCCCAGGTTCAAGCGACTACAGGCACACACCACCACGCCTGGCTAATTTTTATATTTTCAGTAGAGACGGGGTTTCACCATGTTGGCCAGGGTGGTCTCAATCTCTTGACCTTGTGATCCACATGCCTTCGCCTCCAAAGTGCTGGGATTACGGCGTGACTCATCGCACCCGGCGCTAAGTTTTTAATTTTTTGTAGAGATGAGTGTCTCCCTATTGCCCAGGCTGGTTTCAAACTCCTAGGCTCAAGCAATCCTGCTTCGGCCTTTCAAAGTGCAGGGATTATAGGCGTGAGCTACCACTGCACCCGTGCCCTACAGCTCTCGTGCCTTAAACTGTTTGTTGTTTTAAGAGTCAAGGTCTAGCTCTGACCCAGGCTGCTGCAGCGGTGTAATCAGGGTTCACAGCAGGGCCCAAGTGATCCTCCCACTGCAGCCTCCCAAGCAGACGAACTGCAGGCACCACAGGTCACCACGTGCGGCTACCTTTTTCACCGTTAGTACAGATGCGGTCTTGCTTTGTTGCCCAGACCTGTCTCAAACTGCTAGCCTCAAACAGTCGTCAGGTGTCAGCCTCCGAAATCATCCGGATTACGGGGTGAACCACCACACTGGCCTTAAACAGTGTGTTAAACACCTTGTTTTGATGGTACAGAAAGAAAAAGCAGCGACCTCAGCCTTGTGGTTGTGGTGCTACCAGCCTGCAGGGGTGCCGGGCAGGACCTCGGGGCTCCCTTCTGCCTTGCTGGGACATGAGGTGAGGGCCCCTGAATTCTTCACGGAAGTGGACGGAGGGTCAAGCCATGACGGCCAGCTCACTGCCAGCCCAGCAAAAAGACTGTCCTCACCAGGTCACGGGTTTGCAGATGTCAGGGGAGGGTCCTACAAAAAGGGGATGAGCGGCTGCCCTGGACAGGCATTAATCAGCAAGCCGGGCCCAGGCAGGGCAGCAAGGAGTCGAGCTGACGTGAACCACCTGGCCCCAGGCTCCAGGAGGAACGTGGCTGCCCCCTAGTGCTGGATCTTGTCACTTCTGGAAATCAGCAGAGAACGTGAAAAATGAAACACAAGTGATGATTTCACCACAACTAAGAAGGAAGGAAACCACGAAAACTTCAGGTCATGGCGGGCAGGGGACGGGGTTTTGAGAATCCTGACCTCTGGGGAGGAGCACTCTGGACAGGGCTCTGGTCCTGGGGGCCACCAGCACAGGTGAGCACCTCTCCCACAAGGGCACCCTTGCAAGACAGGTCCTGGCATCCAGGGGAGCCTCCCACTCAGGTGAGACCTGGAGAGACGGCGGAGATGCAGCCACAGGGAAGTGCCACGGGCTGGGGAAGCATGGCCTTGGCCAGGCAGAGGAGCTGCCCTGGCGGGCTGAGAAGCCTACTCTGAAGAGCCCCAAGCAATCCAGCTCACCCCAACATAGCAATGGAAGTCAGCACCCACCCCCGCCACAGGCCACAATCACACACCCTTGGTGACCACCAACTTGGAAAGACACAGAGCCCAACACAAGTCCTCAGGGAGCAGGGCAGAGAGCAGTGGGCATGGGAGGGAAGTGCAGCCAGGAGCGGCTCCAGAGAGCAGTGCCACTCAACAGGACAAGGACAAACCAGGTCCCAAGAGAAGTAGGCACCAAGGAAGCAGGCCAGAGAAAGCCACCTCATGCCACACTGCAGCCCAGAGCAGAAAACCAAATAGAACCAAATACACATTTGAAACGTACACCAAGAAAACGTCCCTGAAGTCCGGCAACAGGCACCCTGAGTATTGGGGACATGCCCCGTAACAGCCGACACCAAGACATGGCAATGACAGCGAGTCTCTCATGAGACAGACTCAGACCTCGCCGGACGCAGGCTTATGATAGAGTGGGGGACAGGAGGAAGGAAAGAGTATTGATGCTGTGAACTCTGACAGTGGGGAAAGGAGATGCATGTCCACACGTACCAGCACGCACACACACATGCACACGTGTTTACACTCGTGCACACACACACGTCTATGTGCATACACACAGACGTGGGGCAAGGGGGAAGACCAGCAGGAGTGAGCACCAGTCTGTTGGCTGCCCCCTGTGAACAGCTGGAGATTACAGCGCGTCATTCAAAGCAAATGAACCAACCGAGCAGAGCGTCTGGAAAGCCCGAAGGCCAACATTAAAAAACGATGCAACTGACTGCGGGGCACTGGACCAGGAGGAAGGGGGAGGGTGACCAGTGCCGCTCACTGCCGCTTGTAAATGCGACCAAGCGTTGTGCAAGTGGAGGACTCGGGGTCACCACCAGGGAAACGCAGAGCGTCACAACTGCAGGAGAAAAACAGGCAAAGAAAGACGACACAAGGTTCCCACACACCACCTCGGAGCCAGGAAGCCACAGCCCTGGGAAGCACCTCCCTGGCGCCCACACGGCAGAGGGGACCTCAGCGGGGGTGGCCACCAGCCTCTGTCCTACCAGATGTGTCTCAAACACACTGAGATCCTCCACCTGATCGAGGCTTACTCATTGAGAATAGGAGATCTTTTCCCAGGAGGAGCTTTGTATCAGAAAGAAAGATATGTGGTTTCTTTGGTTTTTAAAATATCTACTTTATTAAATAACAAAATTTTAGAAACCTAGTTCTTCCTTAAGGTTTTATTATCTATTAAACCTAGCAAATGTTCATATTGACCTTTGGGTGTCTCTGATTCATGTTTGTTCTCATAATTAAATGCCTTTAGACAACAGAAGATACATATATAACACATATTATCTTAATTTTTATAAGTGTACTTTAAATGCCTCTAATAAGCATAATCTTTCCAAATAAGATTAGTTTCATAGAGATAATAACTAAATTTAAAATAAAAACCGAAGGCCCGGTGCAGTGGTTCATGCCTGTAACCTCAACCCTTTGGGAGGAAGAAGTGAGTAGATCACTTGAGGTCAGGAGTTTGAGACCAGCCTTGGCAACATGGTGAAATCCTGTCTCTACCAAAAATACAAGGGCATGGTGGCATGAGCCTGCAGTCCCAGCTGCTTGGGAGACGGAGGTGGGAGGATTTCCTGCGCCCTGGGTGGTGGGAGCTGCAGAGAGCCATGATGGCACCACTGCACTCCAGCCTGGGCGTTTCGGGTGTTTTAACTGTTCACCTATTTATGTGAGGATTGGCGTGGAGCACACAGAAAAATGTGGCTTTGGCTTAAAAGGAACGGGCAACATCACACATGCACACACCTACACATGCACAGTCCCCCACCATGAGAAAGGCCCAGGGTCTGTGCACAACTGGCAGGCAAGGGCAAGCCTTGGGCCCGGCACGAGGTCGTGCAGGCGATGCCGGCACTCACGGTTATACAGGGTGACCACGTGCAGGCAGTTGAGCAGCTGCCGCTTGTACTCATGGATCCTCTTCACATGCACATCAAACATGGAGGAGGGGTTGATCTTCACCTTGTACTCCTTCTCCAGGAAGGCTGAGAACTTTAGCTTGTTCTCCTGGGAGAGAGAGGGGGAAGGACGGCTGGAGACTTCACCAGGACTCCACCCACTGACCCTGTGGCTTCCTGCTTGGAGTGCTCTGTCAAGAGGGCCATGGGGAGGGGGCAGGGGTGCACAGGCCGGAGCCGAGGGGCAGAGACGGCATCAGGGGTCGTCTCATGGGAAAAGGGGAGGGGGTGGTGCTGAAGGGGAATCCGCACCAGGACTGGCAAGGAGTGAGGAGACGGCCCAGGACCATGCCTGGAGCCAAGCAGAGGACTCTGACGAGCCAGGCGTGCAGGCAGGGGAGCAGCGCGGGAGCAGGATGGCTGAAAGGACCACAAGGAGGACTAGTTTTGGCCTCTCGGAGGCCAAGCTCGACAGGCTGTGGGGATGCCCTCCAGCCCACTGCGGTTTGAAGGCTGCCATGACTGGCCCTGGTCAAGCCGAGGGGCCGCAGCCAGTGCAGACAGCTTGTGCACCTGCACAGCTCTCCAGGGGCAAAGAGGGCACCACACTGGAATCGGCTTCTAGAAGCTTCCCTACAGAACTGACTGGTGGCAGAGGGTCAAGGCATGGGCAGGGCTGGCCTGGGGTCTGCACTCGCCTGTCTGCCGCGTGACCTGTCCTCCTTGGGGCCCTCATCTGGAAGGTTGAGTGGGATGGAGAGACCTCAGGGGACACTGATGGCCTCACCCTTAGTCCTGTTTTGAGTCCCCACTAAAGCCCCAGTGGGTACCCCAGGACCTGTGCTGGGCCTGCAGGAGGGTTGGGGCCAGGGCCTACCTGCCTGGCTGTGGGAGAGCTGGGGCTGGGGCCAGGCCTACCTGCCTGGCTGTGGGAGGGCTGGCGCTGGGGCTGGGGCCGGGCCTACCTGCCTGGCTGTGGGAGGGCTGGGGCTGGGCCTACCTGCCTGGCTGTGGGAGGGCTGGGGCTGGGCCTACCTGCCTGGCTGTGGGAGGGCTGGGGCCGGGCCTACCTGCCTGGTTGTGGGAGGGCTGGGGCTGGGGCTACCTGCCTGGCTGTGGGAGGGCTGGCGCTGGGGCTGGCGCTGGGCCTACCTGTTTGACCTTGGCAACGTCCCTGATGAACGCCTCATCATTGACCAGTGGGAGCAGCTTCTTCAGCTGGCTCAGGTCAGTCAGGAACTCCTCCCCAATTTTCTGGAGAACATAAAGGTTCCACTCACTGTGGGCCTCGACCTCCTGAAGCTGGGCCCCTAGCGGCCTGCCCTCCTCCTGTTGTCACCCACGCCCCTGCTTTCCCTGGAATCTGCTTGCCCAGGAATTCCACGTCTCAGGCTGCAGGGTCACTGCGGCGGCCCCTCCCACCTCTTCCAAGAGGGCTTCAGCAGGTAGCCCAGTCCCACCAGTTCAAAGGTCCACAACAAACACACGAGCCTCCCGCAGCCACTGATCCCAGGGTTCTCTGACGTTGAACAGCCCACCACCACCAAAACTCGAAGGCGTCCTCCTGCCACCCTCCGCCAGCGCCTTCCCTGCCTCCACGCTGCAGCAGGCAGCCCCCTCAAACCCAGCACCTCACCCAGGGCCCTCCTGGGGGCTTCCCGGTTATGGCTGCCAACACTCAGCCGCCTGTCCTCATGATGCCCAGGGCCACCTTAGACTGCACGGAAGCCACACTGCCTTCCAGGCCCCAGGGACCTATCCCCCAACACATGGCATCGGAACAGTCTGCCCCAGGGTGCTGCTCCCTCCCTCTTCGTTCCCTCCTCAGACCTCAGCTTTCCCGGGCAGCCTTCCCTGACCATAGCCCCAGGTGGGCAGCCTCCCCAGGCAGGCCCCAGCGGTCCCACCCTCCCAGCCGCTGGTGCTTGTCTGCAGCACAGGGCCTGGCACCTCAGCACTGTTTCCCCTGGGAGCCGGCATTGGAGCTGGCGTACAGACAGGAGACAGGTGCTCAGCCTGGTGGACTCTCCTGGCAGTCAGCCGCCTCTTGCCTCTTTTGCAGTGGCCCCGTGGCTGTGCTCAGCCACACCCAGCCCTCCCTAAGCCGGCTTCTGAACTCATACACAGGACCCGCCGGGCCCCACTGGGTGACTGTCTGGCCCAGCACCCATGTTCAGGGTTTCGGCCCGCGTGACCAGACGCCTGCAGGTCAACACTTGAAGGACAGACTCCTGCCCACTCAGCAACCGCTCAGCAGGGCTGACAACACAGCCTGCGGGTCTCAGCCCAGGCGTCCCCATGGGCATGGGCGGGGCCTGGCGCTCACCTCCACGATGGTGTCGGCCAGCCCCGGGTTGCACAGCAGCAGCCACCGGCGGGGCGTGATGCCGTTGGTCTTATTCTGGAACTTCTCTGGCTCCAGTTCATAAAAATCCTTAAAGCTGCAAACACAGAAAACAGGTAACTGTCACAAATGCTGTGCTTTGAACCAGGTGAGCAAGAGACCTTAAGGCCCTTTTAAGGAGGTCCCCGGGAGTCCTCAAGCTCAGTGTTTCTGTTCTGTTTTCTGCCAACAGTGACCACAGTGGTTGCAGGCTCTGAGAACCACGCGAAGGCAGAGCCGCACCCCAGGGACTCTGTGGCCGGCTGTGTGGTTTGCCCAGCTACAACCTTGCAGGTATTAGAGCCTGGACATTCTCCAGAGCAGTCTATGCGGAAACAGGTGTCCAGGTCATGACTGCCAAGACCGTGGGACTTTAGGGCTTGAGAAGCTGCATTCGGCTTCTCCACCTGCGAGTGGGGAGGGGCTGGACACAGAAGCTTGCCGTGGGCAGCAGGCACAGAACCCGCAGCCCAGCCCCGGGCACAGAAGCCACCCCCGTCCCCTCAACATGCTGCCCAGTCCCAGGCACAGAAGCCCCCACCCTGGGTGCTGACCCCACAGCACTCACAGTAGGCTCTCAGTACATGCCAGGAAAAGAGTGGGAGCAATTCCTAGATCATGCCCCATCTGAGAGGAGCAAGAATGAGATCTGACCTAAGAACCACACCTTCAAGCCCTGTCCAAGACCCAGCAGTGGCGGGGGAACCACTGCAGCAGAGCTTCCACCTGGGCCCCCAAGAAGGCAGGGGTGTAGGAGAGCAACAGGAGACAAAGCCATCTCTCCACTGCCCACAGAGCCAGAGTCCACCAGAGGCCCCCGTGTGCTGGCCGGTAAACACACAACAAGGTGTGACCCTGACAGGGTGTTCTGGGCAGCGCTGTCAGTCCCATGGAGGCAGGGCCCAGTGGCAAGGGGTGCGTGCCACACAGCTGGGTCCGTGTGTGTGGTGGATGGTCCTAGATGCAGGCCTGGGTGTCAGACAGAGCTGGCCCTGCTCGGGTGGGCGCTTCACTCACACCGACTGTTTCACGATCTCCGAGTGGATCCTCGCCACACCGTTGACAGCGTGGGACCCAATCACACACAGGTGGGCCATGTTGATCCGCTTGCAGTCCCCCTCCTCGATCACAGACATTCTGCGCAGGCGGTCCACATCCCCGGGAAACAGCGCAGCCACGTGCTGATGTCAAGACACAGAGCGTCGTGGGTGGGCACAGGAGGCCTCATGGAGAGCCAGCACTCCCCGTAACCAGGGGACAGTCCATGAGCACCCGTGAGAAGCTCTTCTGCCTCCAGGGAAGTCCAGGAGCTGCTACAGCCAGACCTTACTCGAGTGCCCTCAGCCCCAGCTGGCACCTCGGATGCATCTCGCAAGGGGCCCGGCTCAAGGAGGTTCTCGCCCCACTCCCCAGCCCGGGAAAGGGTCCCACCCAGCCCAGGAACCCACAGGGCTGCTGTGTCTGAGGAAAATGGGTCTGAGGAACAGGACATGCCTTTCGATTTACAAGGAGGGACCTGGGATGGCTGTTGGTCAGGTATGGGTATCAGCCAACGGCTCTGCAAGGGACAGCCCCCAGGCCAAGCATCGTCTGCTCAACAGAGGCTGCCTAGCTGGAGGAGTAAAGCGCCTCCTCTCCCCGGCCAGGTAGGGGCGCTGGCGTGCGTGGAGCTGCCACCCCACACCCCCACAAGGCAAGCCGGGCCCACACTCACGTCCAGGTGACGCTGGTTGATGGCATAGATGATCTCCAGGTGCCGCGGCAGCAGCTTCTCAAACATGGACACAGGCCAGCGCTCCAAGGCCTCGGGCAGCACTGTGTGGTTGGTGTACGCACAGGTCTTCTTTGTGATTTCCCAAGCCTAGACAATTTGTCATTGTTCCGTGTGTTTGCTTAGAAACAAGCAGCTCTCTGGCCAGGTGCCTCGGCAGGGTGAGCATCCAGGATCCCATGTAGACGCTGCATCCCCTAGGAAGGGCCACTGTGTCCTCTGCTCTCCAGGGTGGATCTAGAGCCCTCTGAAAACCTGGCACACAGCCCAGAGCCCTCACTCTGCTGGCACGACCCATCGAAGTGTGACATCATAGTCCAGCGTGTGACTCACGCACAAGGAAGACACGCTCGCCTGCTACGTGGGGTCACTTTCATACTCTCCCGTCACTGGTAATCAGATCACTGAGCGGTTTTCTATTTATTTCCACTGTGGCCTGACACCCACCGTGGGGAGGGCACTGGTCACTACATGGACCTGCCCCGTGGTGGCCAGGACTGGGGGACCTGCAACAGATGCAGCCTCACCTGGAGTGCACACACCCCAAGACCAGAGAGGGGCTTGGGTTTCCACAAAACGGAGTAAAAAAAATTGTTTTACGTTTCTGTTTTTGTTTTTCTGGGCGTGTGCCACCATACTTGGCTATGTTTTTTTAGAGGTGGGGGTCTTGCTGTATTGCCCAGGCTAGTCTCTAACTTCTGGCCCCAAGCGACCCTCCTGCCTCGGCCTTCCAAAGCACCAGGATGGTGGGCGTGAGTTGCCACACTGGCCTGTTTTATGGTTCTACATGCTGATTTACTAACAGTTAGATTAAGAAAAATCCCACCACACAAAAGTATCTAAGTCTAAAATATGCTGACTCTCGAGAGCAGGCACATGAATATGGGGAGCGCAGAGCTCTTAACACTTAATGCTTTGGGGAGCTGTCACCAAGCCAAGATGAGAACACACCAACGGGAAGCCCTGAGAAGTGTTGGAGCCCTATCCTTGTCCTCTGTCCCCTGCACCCTGGCCCTATAGAACCTCCATCTCCTGGAACCAGACCCTTCCCACAGCTGCGTCTCATGATGACCACACAGCTCTCCCAAAGCCAAGGGAGAGGGCCCCCAGCTCTGCCCTCGTAGCCATGGTCTGCACAGGCTCCAGGCTCTGGGGAGGTGCTGCCCTTTTCCTCCACTTACCTTGTCCCAGTCCACCTTCTCCACGTCCACCAGGATCCGCATGAGCTCGGGGATGGAGAGGGCAGGGTGGGTGTCGTTCAGCTGGATGGCCACCTGCAATGCAGGTCACACAAGGCGTGCCATTCAGTCACCTCATCCTGCATGGGCACCCGCAGCTGTTGGTGTATGCAACCCCCGGTGTGAAGGAGCCGGCCCAGCCCACTCCACCCAGAGGAGCCTGGAGAACAGGGAGGGATTCTGAGGAGGGAGTAAGGAGAACGGCCTGGCTCGCACTGTGGCAGGCGTGTGCTGCGCCCGATGTGCTTGCTGGTGAGTGCCCTACAGCAGGATGCTCTGCCGCAGGTGGTGCTGCCGCCAGACGCCAGGAGCACGTACTGCTGTACTGCACGCAGGCCACGGGGGCTCTGTCACGGGGGCTATCGGGGCTTTGTCTGAAATAACTGCACTTAGCCTGACAAGGACATCTGACCTTGCACGGGGGCTTTTTTCACCATGTCCTTTGCTGACGTGACTCCTATCAAAGCCAGTGGCCCTTGTTACAGGAGAAAGGGCCTGAGTGGGATCCTGGTCCAGGATGACAAGACCCCGGACAAGGACCATGTGCCATCCCACTCTAGCCCCTTCTGGGACACGAGGAAGCCTGAGGACACCGAGATCCTTCCGGGGGCCGCCATGCACCTTGTCTGGGAACGTCTCGAAACATGTTCTCACAGGGTCCCGGCAGCCGAATTTGGACGACTTGAAGCGGCGGATGATGTCCTGGAGTGTGGCGGCCACCACGAAGTACTCCTGCTTCAGCCGCAGCTCCTTCCCCTCGAAGAACTGCACACGACAGGGCAAGCTGGCGGGGGGGTGTAGGCTGGGGGCGCACGCCCCATGACCCAGTCCCAGGACCATTCTCCTCCCCCGGAAGTCTAGGTCGGCAACCTGGCTCAAGGGCACAGGCAGAAGACTGAGAGGAGCCCAGCCTGGCCACCTGATGTCAGGGCCTACCTGTGCACCCTCAGGTTGCTGGGAAAGGTCACCCCACCTGTGGAACACACCCCAAGACACAGTGTCCATCCCTTAGGATAAGTACAGTGCCAGCCCTGCTCAGGAACTACAATGTCGAAGCACAGGACTTCTGGAACGTTCTGCAGCTGGGGCTTGGGGTCTGCCCACAGTCTCACGGGGCCAGGGGAGGGCACTCTGTGATGCGCCTTCCGGCACTCAGGCCTTTGCTCCTGTGTGCAGAGGTTACCTTTATAAAATAAGCTAACTTTTAAACACACTCTGCCCACTAAGGCAAATTCTTAAGGACTTGTCAGGCAACAACAAAAAGAAGGCCACTGGGCACTAAATGCAGGTGGCAGTGGGGAATGTGGCTGCAACACCATCACGTAGCAGGGGAAGGGCATGTGCCAAGGACCTTCTGAACGTCCCCAGGCATCATGCCAGGCAGGTGCTACCGTTCCTGGACACACAGATCTCCTACTTGGGGAAGTGGCGCCGCAGGCTAGAACAGCACACAGGCTACAGGGCTGATGGGCTCCAGCCAGCCCCAGGGAGCAGCTGTGTGTTTACAAGGGGAGCGGATAAGAGGAGGAAGTGGCAGAGAGAGGACCAGAGAGAGGACCACAGAGCTGCCAAGAGGCGCACAAGGACCCGCTTGGCTTTATCAAGGACAGCGCACCCCACTCCTACCCAAGGGCATTGTGCATGCACTCGAGGTGGGAGGGCCACCAGGCGGCTGCTTGCCAAGTCTAACAGCAGGCCCACTGGGGAGCCCGGCCAGCCAGCCCACCTCACTATGCTGGAAAGCAGCACGGCCTGAACGAGAGTACCCAGGCCAGCTACTCACATTATCGTTTGGATACAGGACCCTGGAGATGTTCTCAGCCAAGTTCCGGTCCAAGACTGCCTCGATGTAGTCTCCCACGTTGACTAAGAAGAGACAGAGCGGGGTAAGCACTCCTGTGCCTCCTGGCTGGAGCACTGCAACTGCTCAGGGGCCTACTTGCAAAGGCCAAGGAAAGGTGCTCGAGCACAGGACTCCCCGAGCCGCTGCACTGCTTCACCTCGCCCCCGCCCCTGGAGGGACAGCTGACCCCTCCCGCAGCTCCCCCACATATGCACACAACTCCAGTGCCCGCACTCCTCCCCAGAGGCATGTGATCTGCACAAGCTGACCCGGGTACCCGGGTCCCAGATGTCTTCATGGCTCTGCCTGTTGGCCATTCCCAGGCAGGCCCCCCAAACACGAAAGCTGTACCAGCCTTGCTTTTCACCAGGACCCGGGTCCCAGGGGAGAGCCATGCAGCCTCCAGGACAGTGAGCCGCAGGTCACGGTAAAGGCTGTGGGCAAGGGCGTCTGGGACCAGCCACCCCCATGGACACAGGGGTGCCAAGAACCACGGAACGTACAGTCCTGCAGCTTGAAGTCGTTGGGAGCCTTGGCAGACCACAGCCGCATGGTATTGACAGTGTTGTTCTTGTAGCCGGGCACCGGGGTGTCGTAGGGCATGGCCAGCACCACCTGGCCATGAAAGGGGTTGCTCAGGATGGAGTGGCAAGGACCCCTGCTGGCCCCTGCACCTCTCCCTACCGCAGCCTCCTCTTGAGCACCTGGCCTCCTGCTGGCCCCCTATGGTCTCCCCCTTCTGCCCAAACACATCCACCAGGCCCATTCTCAGCATCACAGTCCCCGCCTGCGCCTGCCCCTGTGGGGCCCGCGTTGCCATACTGAGAGGACCACCCGTCCACCACCCTCCCCAGATCAGATCTGTCTTCTCACTTTACCTTCCTCGGGAACGGCCTTCGACTAAAGAATCATCCCATCCCAACTCCCTGAGGTGCTGCAGCACCAACCCCAGCTCCCTCCTTGCCCTCTGGCCTCCATACCTCCCCTCCTGATTTGTCTCTGTTCTAGCAACTCCAGCAGGCAGCCGCTCACCTCTGCCTACGGGAAGGCTGTTCCTGCGGCCCTGTGGCTGCCTTGCCTGCTATCCTCAATGTTCCCAGCACCCCAGCACAAACCCAGCCATGTCCCTCTGCCCCAGCCTGGCTCCCTCTCTCCTCAACAAACCCCCAAGTTCCCGGGCGTCCAGAGGCATCAGCTCTGCTCCCATCAAGCGCAGGAGGAAGCTCACAAAGCTGAGGCTCGCCTGCGGTCCCAGCTCCCCGGCAGGTGCACTCAGGGATGCTTGGGTTCACCCCGATACACATGCCTGTGGCACTGCCAGTCAGTTCCGACAGCCACACAGGCTGTGTGCCGAAACCACCAAGACTAAAACCGCAGTATCCCTTTCCCTTCCTCTCTGCTGTCAATCCTCGCCCCTACTCCACAGGCGACACCCAAGAGAGAGACAAGTCCCCAGCAAGGCATTCCAGCCCCTTCCATCCTGGCCAGCCCTCGGGACTGGGCCCATCTTCCAGCCTGCCTGGAATGCCCCAGGTCTCCAGCCCCCTCACTCACACTGACACACTCATCCACAAGCACATCTACAGCACCGGTCCCCTGCCCAGCTTCTGCAAGTTAAATACAACTTTTCATGGCATTTTCAGCCTCCATGGCGTGGCCCCAGCCACTCTAAGCCCACATATTTGATTAAAATTGTGTCCTACAAAGTCAGGACAACTCCCTCTGTGCACCAGTGACCACCCGCTTCCAGGCTCTCCTGTTGTCACCCCTCGGCCTCCATCACAGGTGGCCAAGTCTCACCAATTCCCCCACGTTCTCCTGTGGCCTCTCCTGCCAGCCCCCACCCTGCCCTAGTCACCCCAGCTCCCAGCTGCCTTGAGCCTGGACCAGGTGCTCCCTCAAGTGGCCTCTGTGTGCCTGGCACCCCTTGCTGTTGAGCACCCTAGGCTCTTGCCCTAGTTCTGCTGGGCGGGAGGGCCTGGCCCCACCCCAGGATGCTGCCGAGGCCTCGAACACTCTCCGGAGGCTCTGACACTGATGCTTTGAGAGCTGTGGGCCATGTAGGGCACCAGGGCCCAATCGAGCCTGTTGTGTGCTCCACAGAGACAGTGGGAGCTGTTCTCGCCCACCCCAGGGACTAGTGCCCCCATCCCTCAGAATACCCTCCTGCCTACAGCGGGGTTCCCATGAGCATCTGACAGCTGCATTCTCAGCCCCAACACACAGCTCCTGACCAGTGGGGCTTCCCCCGCAGCGTCTCACTGCTATGCTCAGCATTTCCACTGTTTGGGAAGTTCCCATCAGAGTGTAAGAGACTGGGGAGATGAGGAGAGTAAACCTCCCCCTGATTTTACCTTAGGTCTTCCAGGGAGGCAGCAAGCCCCCGACACCCCAAAAGAAGCCGAGGTGACTATGAATGATCCGCAGCAGTCCCCTCGCCGAGCCCCAGCCTTGCCCCCAGACATTTCGGCCCAGGTACCTGTGTGTCCAGCCACTTCACGCCATCAGGGGTGTGCTCCACACGCCCGTAGAAGTGCACGGGAAGCATATACTCAGGCCGCGCTTTCTCCCAGGGGTTGCCGTAGCGCAGCCAGTCATCGGCCTCCTCTACCTGGAAAGGGGCCAGCAATGAGGGCACACTCAGGGCAGACATCCTGGGCTGCTGCCCTGTCCTTGGCCCAGCAGACCATGCAGTGGAGATCACATAGTGCCTGGCACTGAAACTTACCTACGGCCATTTACCACATCAGGATTCCCACTTGTGGTCAAGCCCGTGTGGGTAAAATGAACACTGTGAATATTGAAGTCCCAAACTCGAAATTCAGAAATATGCACCCAAATAAGAAGACACTAAGGGCCGGGCGTGGTGGCTCACGCCTGTAATCCCAGCACTTTGAGAGGCCGCGGTGGGCGGATCACCTGAGGTCAGGAGTTCGAGGCCAGCCTGGCCAACATGGTGAAACCCCATTTCAAAAAAAAAAAGAAGACACTAAGAACCACTGACTGACATATGCTCTGACCTGGATGAAGCTTGAAAAGCCCACACTCGGTGAAACAGGCCAGACGAAAACATCACCTATCGCATGAGACTATTTACAGGAAATGTTCAGAAAGGGCACCTGCACAGAGACAGAAAGCGGAGGAGAGGCTGTGAGGGCTGGGTATGACTGCAAATTGCTGCAGGGCTTCTTTCTGGGGTGATGAAAACGTTCTTGAGATAGACAGTGGTGATGGTTACCCAACTCTTAATACACTAAAATCGACTTTCTATCTCAATAAAGCTGTTATAGAAGAATCACTAGAAGATACCGCTTTGACAGGGACATGCGGCCAGCAAAGGCTCACGCCTACAGTCCCAGCACTCTGGGAAGCCAGGGTAGGACGATCGCTTGAGTCCACCAGATAGAAGTTGCAGTGAGCTGTGACTGTACAATTGCACTCCAGCCTGGGTAACAGGGCGGAACCCTATCTCCAAAAAAAATTATTAAATTTAAAAAAGAAAGAAAGTGACACTGCAAATCCACAGGTGCAGGAGCCAAGTTGTCAGCCAGCAGGGAAGGGTGCCCTGGATGCGCCCAGGAAGATGAGCTGTTCTAGGAGGCCTTCCAAAAGAAGCTTATTCCCAAAAACTGCACCCAGTGACACTCGGGACCAGTAAATATATAAAACTCTAAAAGCGGCACTGCAGACTCGAGCCACCCTTGCACAGAAATGAGATCACGTCTCTTCTCTTTAGAATGAGCAAGAAGCCCTAGTATGCTACACTGAGGGATTTCCTGTTAATGGTTCCTACCAGAGGTAAAGAGTCACAAGCGACACTGCCTGGCTGTGCTCTTCGGGAGGCACGATGGCTACAGCAGGCACCTCCCCACATCAGGCGCCTCTCCACGGTACTCCCAGAAAGGCCTTTCTGGTGGTGTCTTCTTGTCCACTGTGACATTCCCCAATACCAGGGCCTGGCCATATCCTGCAGTCACTCCAGGAATTGTCTGCAGAAGCAGCAGCTTCCCACATAGGCAGGCAGAGCCTCCATTCCAGGGCCTCCACTCCCCCTCAGCCAGGGCATCAAGTAGGTCACACACTGCTGGCCAACCCTGTCTGTATTTATTTTTGCCACAACTAAAGCCAACTGAAAACCCAGCGCTTTGGGAGGCTGATCAGAACTCCATCTATCAGTTCCCATGAAAAGGAGTTGAGAGGAGGGGTGAGCTTCACTCACTGACCATCCTAAACTGTCACATAAGGTGGCAAGAGTTCAGGAATGAGGACCACCAGAAGGAAAAATGTCTCCGTGGTAAAACAAAAGCCACCACCAATACCTTCCCAGGTGTGGGGGAGCCTCTGAGCTTCTGCCTTATAAGCCCACACATGGTGTGTGGACTGTCGGGGGCCAGAATGAGTCACAGTATCAACATGTGCATGGACTGCACCACCCTGCAGCTCAGACACACAGAGGGCTGGGGCAGAGCTGTCCAGAGGCAGTGGAGGAAAGGTGCCTTTCTCTTTTTAAGGGTGCAGAGGACATCTCTATGAATCAAGCAATGGACCTGAGTCCATTTTAGGTTTATTTTTAGCCATTATGTTTCTTGGCCAACATTTTATTATGAGCATTTTCAAACACGCAGAAACGTTATCCACCCACACCTACGTGCTGTTAGTGGTCTGTCGTCTCTCCAGCCGCCAATCCATTGATTTTGGGGTTTATTTAAAACAAGCTACAGATATCAGTCCACATTCCCACTGAACACATCGCAGTGTGTGTCATGGGCAGCTGCTTCTTGCGTGTTTATGTTTTGGGTTAATTTCTCTGTGGTGGGATGCATGATTCCTACGGACGCCATGGATGAGCTCTGGAGACTGCACCTGCCATGCGGCCCAACCCCGCTTCCCACCCCGCCCCAAGGACGTCTCTGGCACCCACCACACACCCATTCACTGGGGCCGTACACTCTCATGCTACAAATCTTTTGATTCTAACACCAGACCAGCTTTATTTGTGACTTGCAGGCCCCAAATGATATTAAATAAACCATCCTCCAATCAAATGGAATAGTGGTGACTTTCATTCTGAAGCTCATGGGAAGGGAGCTATTGCCTGGCCTCGCCTGGGAGGAGGCTGCATTTTAAGACCATGCCCTCCTCCTCACCATGGTCTCAACCACCTCACTTAGCTGTTGTGTGAGGCTTCAAGATCGAGGCCACTCCTTCCAGAGGCCACTGTACTTTGCAGAGTCCAGCCTCTAACCCAAGGGCACTGTCCCCTCACTGGGGTCAGTGAGTGAAGGCAGAAGGTGGGAGGAAAACCTACAACTGCTCTTCCAACTATTCAGGGCAAATATCCCACTAAGGCTGACCCCAAGACCACTACCCTTCACTCTGCATTTTGGTGTGGCCAGGAAGCTAGCAACCCTCACTACCCAGCTGCCAGTGGCCCTGTCTGGGCAGCCAGGTTTCTGTGTCCTGTATGCCCCCAACTTCCTGTCACCAGGCAGAGGCAGCTGGCAAAAAGCTCAAACAGGGCGCGGCCTCTGCCAGGCCATGTGGACCAAGCTGGAGGGGGGGAGCTGCCCTGACCCGTTCCACGTTACCACTGGCTGACCTGCAGTCCCCTGGTGGGAGCGGTGACAGGGGGCGGGGTACAGGCAGCCTCTGTCAGGGGGCAGCGGAAAGTATAAGCAGTCTGCAGGGGCGGCAGGAAGCATAAAAAGACAAACTGAAAGTGCTGCTCTCTATTTTCTTGTATGAACGAGAGCTGGAAACCATGAAGAAACCAAATCTCACCCACCTGCCAACCATTGACAATCTTCTGATTAAAAATCCCAAATTCATAGCGGATTCCATAGCCATACGCTGCCAGGCCCAAGGTGGCCATCGAGTCAAGGAAACACGCTGAAAAATCAATCATAGATCAGTCAGAATTGAAGGCACGGCACCAAGGTCCCATGGGGAGGCAGCCCACAGGGCGTAAGGCAGAGATTCAGAGGAGATCACACTGACTTCAGGCTTCACCCACAGGAAAACTGGGGCCCTCGCCTGCCCCATGACAGCCTGGGGTCCTCAGGCTTCTCCAGTCACCTTGCCTGCCCCTCACCGCCTCCCTCCATCCTCCTTTGAGGCCAGGTGTGAACAGAGCCTTTGCCACACGGAAGACATCAATGTGGGGGCTACTCAGAGGGTGTGGGAGGATGGAGGGATGAAGAATCTTACAGAACTCGGTGAGGCCTGGAACCTCTCCGAGCACAGACCCCCACTTCACCCCTCTCAGAAATCCCAATTCAGGCTGAGGCCTCGCCAATGCCCTGCACACTCCACTGAAACCCAGGCTGTTCTGACAGCAGGGACACATCAGGTCTCGCCCTACGCTTACTGAAGCCGGCACAGCAGTGGCAGCTGGCCACGTGCAAGTCAACGCCCACCTGAGCAAACACTGCAGTACCAGGGGCCCCGAGGCCCGACAGCGCATGTCATTAAATCCAGCCTTGCTCCAATCCAAACTTATCGAAAGAAAAACAAAACAAAACACTATTTTGAATAAAGATCCAGAGGCCAGGTGTGGTGACTCCCACCTGTAATCCCAGCACTTTGGGAGGCTGAGTGTGAGGATTGCTTGAGTCCAGGAGGTTAAGACTAGCCTGGGCAACATAGTAAGACCCTGTCTTTATAAAAAATACAAAAAATTAGCTGTGCATAGTGACGTGTGCCTGTCGTCCCACCTAGCTACTTGGGAGGCTGGCATGGCATGATCACTTGAACCCAGGAGGTCGAGGCTGCAGTGAGCCTAGATTGTACCACTGTACTCCAGCCTGGAGACAGAGTGAGACGCAACCTTATTAAAAACTACAGGATAGAAAAAACAGGGCCAGGCGCAGTGGCTCATACCTGTAATCCCAGCACTTTGGGAGGCCAAGGCAAACGGATCATGAGGTCAAGAGATCAAGACCAGCCTGGCCAACATGGTGAAACCCCATCTCTACTAAAAATACAAAAATTAGCTGGGCGTGGTAGCACGTGCCTGTAGTCCCAGCTACTCAGGAGGTGGACGCAGAAGAATTGGTTGAACCCAGGGGGCGGGGGTTGTGGTGAGCTGAGATCACACCACTGCACTCCAGCCTGGATGACAGAGTGAGACTTTGTCTCAAAAACAAAGACAAAAACAAACAATAACAACAAAAAGAAACAGGACGGGCGCAGTGGCTCACGCATGTGATCCCAGCACTTTGGGTACGCACATCACCTGAGGTCAGGAGTTTAAGACAGCCTGATCAACATGGAGAAACCCCATCTCTACTAAAAATCCAAAATTAGCTAGGTGTGGTGGCACACACCTGTAATCCCAACTACTCAGGAGGCTCAGGCAGGAGAATCACTTGAACCCAGCAGCTGGAGGCTGCAGTGAGCTGAGACCATGCCATTGCACTCCAGCCTGGGCAACAAGAGTGAAACTCCGTCTCAAAAAAAAAAGACACACACACACACACACACAGAACACACAGATGCCTGTCAGGCCCTCTGCTGAGGGAGCGGGATGAGGGAGTCTCACGGACGGAAGATCTTGAGGACTCGCCTGCAGGAGGGAAGCACATCAAGCTATGGTGGGTTCAGCGCTGCCTGGGTCTGTGGGTGCGGGGCCCTGTGGGCAGAAGGCAAAGGCTCTGTTCACACCTGGCCATGGAGAAGGATAGAGGGAGGCAGCAAGGGCACGGACGGTGGCTGGAAAAGCCCAAGGACCCGGAACACGCTGAGTGGAAGCAGGTCTCGAGGGATTCCCTTGAGTGTACAAAGTCCAGTTCTGCATTTGCTCAGAAGGGACCCAGCAGGAAGACGGTGGTGACCCATCACATGTCACAAAGGCGGAGCGTGGAGGAGGCTGAAGACCCTCAGTGCCCGGCCCTGTTATTTCAGGGTCATCTGCTGACAGTAGCAGAGCTGGAACCACCTGCTGCAAGCAGGGCCACATTCAGAAATCGTCTTTGCATCCTTCGGACTGTCTGCCAATCACTGGCTCTTGTGCCCTGGAAAGTGGTCAGCACACTGGGAGCCCCTCCCAGCACCAGCTTACTCCACGCTGGCAAGATTGTCTTCATGAAAATGCCATGCCCTTTGTGTGAAAAAACATATATTTTCCCCTTTTGCCCCCAATAGTGGCAAAGATTTCAATCTGAAGAACACACTGGCCCATCCACTCAAAGCCAATTTACCCTGAAGCCAATTTACCTGAACCTGGCCTCGCCATGTGGTCACCAACCAAGCCAACAGGTCCAAGAGAGCTCCTCCTAGACGGGGCAGCTTACCTGCCAGCCTCCCCAGGCCTCCATTCCCAAGGCCAGCATCTTCTTCTATCTCCTCAAGTTCCTCCAAGTCCAATCCCAACTGCAAACAAAAACAGAGGCAGCATTTTAATGTTAGTCAATATTTTCCCTTGAATTATAGGCTAAAAGATATGTAAGTCTTGTGAGCTTACACTAAAAGTTAAAGTCTGCATTCTGTTAGACTTGAAAATCCAATGTTAAAATTTGATGTTAAATCAATGCATGGAAATGGAAGTTTCCAAATATTTCAAAAACATTTACTGCCAGTTAGTTAACCTATTAATAGTGAACAAATTATATCATGTATCCTAAAAATGAAACCAATTGTTCTGTCATTCTCTAATTTCACATGGGCTAAAGATATTTACAGGACATCTTTTTAAACTAAAACCTAAAAGCACTTTTCCTGTGGTGATTCTAGTTGTATTCAAACAACGTTGTGAAATAGATATGTCATGCTAAAAATTAGAGAAAAAGCAAAAAAATCACGACTGACACTTAAAGCCATTCCAGAAGCCGACCTCATTGCTCTCATTATGACATAAGGCTAAAAATACCATTAATCTGGCTTTACTGCACAAACTTGATGAATTGCTCACATTATCTGGATTGGTGGTCTTTTAAACTTTTTGGTCTCAGGAAGATTCAAAGAGCTTTTGTTTATTTGAATTACATATATGATATTTATCAAATTACAAATTAAAATGCAGACCTTTTTAAATGATACATATGAATTCACTTAAAAATAATAAACCCAATACATGTTAACATAAACAACAAAGTTTAATAAACAATAAGTACATTTTTGAAACCAAAAAGATATCTACTGAGAAGAGTGGTAGTTTTAAATAACAACAGAAAGGCACAAATCATTTAGTACACTAAGTCAACTGAATGATACTGACACATACAGTAATTTGATTCAGAGTAAAATTTCAAAATATTGTGACATGAGCTTAATTCCTAAAGCAATTTCAAAGGGTACACTCCACCAAAAATATTTTGGATATGGGGTAGGGGAGCTAGGATTACTCAATAATACATTACTGGCTCAAAATTAAGAAATAAGTTTAACTACAACTTAACCTACCATAAGACCTCTTGTTCATAAAAAATCTATTAAATTCAAAAATCCATTAAATTTTTTAAAATTCTCTATATATTTTTCAAAGACAGGCTAAGAGTCGATGTAAGGAAAGAGGTTTGGTTCCTTCATGGTTTTTTTTTTTTTTTTGAGATGGAGTCTTGCTCTGTCACCAAGCTGGAGTGCAGTGGTGCGATCTTGGCTCACTGCAACCTCTGCCTCCTGGGTTCAGGCAATTCTCCTGCCTCGGCCTCCCGAGTAGCTGGGACTACAGACATGTGCCACCATGCCCACCTAATTTTTTTTTTTTTTAATTTTTAGTAGAGATGGGTTTACCATGTTGGCCAGGATGGTCTCGATCTCTTGACCTTGTGATCCACCCGCCTTGGCCTTCCAAAGTGCTGGGATTACAGGAGTGAGCCACCGCGCCTGGCCTGGTTCCTTCATGTTTTTAAATTGAGTGCCTACAGCACACTCATCCAACCTAGGAAGCCAAATGTCACCTTGGTTTTCTGAGCATTCAAAAAAGACATAAAAAGTCTAGGCGGGGTGGCTCAAGCCTGTCATTCCAACACTTTAAGAGGCCAAGGTGGGAGGATTGTTTGAGCTCAGGAGTTCAAGACCAGCCTGGGCAACATAATGAGATGTCTGTACTAAAAATAAAAAATAAATTAGCTGGATGTGGTGGCGTATGCCTACAGTCCCAGCTACTTGGGTGGCTGAGGCAGAAGGATGGCTTGAGCCCGGGAGGTTGAGGCTACCGTGAGCTGTGATCGTATCACGGCACTCCAGCCTGGGTGACAGAGCAAGACTCTGTCTCAACAGCACCAACAAAGACACACAAAGTAGCTGACAGAAAGTCCAGAACTGCTGAGGTGGGTTTCTGAAGACAGAAAAAGACCAATACAGTACACCCAAGAACCTTTATTTCTTTATTGAGATATAATTCATTAACCATAAAATTCACCTTTTAAAAGGGTACGTTCACAAAGTCATGTAACCATCACCACTAATTCCAAACTGTCATACCAAAAAGTAGCCCCGTGCCCATCAGCAGCTGTAACCTATTTCCCTGCTTCCGCCAGTCACTGATCTACTCTCTATCTCTACGGATCTGCCTATTTTGGATATTTCATGGCTTCTTCCAAACAGCATGCTTTCAAGCTTCATCCGTGTTGTACCATGTGTCAGTCCTTCCCATTGCTGTCCTGCTGTGTACTATTCTAAACATATGGCTAGCGCACATTTTGTTTACCTATGTATCAACTGCTAAACATTTGGATGTTTCCACTTTTGGCTGTTATGAATAATGCTGCTGTGAAATTCATATACAATTTTTCATGTAGACATATGTTTTCATTTCTCTTCAGGCTTACACCTTAGAATAGAATTGCCAGGCTATATGAGAATTCTATGCTTAACTTTTTAAATAACTGCCAGACTATTGTCCAAACTAACTGCAAGATTTGACAATCACACCAACTTCTTTATACCCTCACCAACATTTGTTCTCTGTGTTTATGATTATAGCCATTCTCATGTGTATAAAGCAGCATTTCATTGTGGTTTTGATTTGCATTTCCCTTATAGCTAATCACATTAAGCATCTTTTTGTGCAATGTGGATATCATCTTTGGAGACACATCCAAGTCTTCTAGAGCACAGTGGTGCAATCTCGGCTCACTGCAACCTCCACCTCCTGGGTTCAAGTGATTCTCCTGCCTCAGCCTCCCGAGTAGCTAGAATTACAGGCATGTGCCACCATGCCCAGCTAATTTTTATGTTTCTAGTAGAGACGGGGTTCACCATATTGGTCAGGATGGTCTCAAACTGCTGACCTCATGATCTACCCACCTCGGCCTCCCAAGTGCTGGGATTACAGGCATGAGTCACTGTGCCTGGCCAAAACGTCCAAGTTTGTTTGCCCATTTTTAAATTGGGTTGTTTGTCTTTTTGTGGTCATCAGAGTTCTTTATATATATTCTGGGTCCTACACCCTTAACAGATTTAGGATTTGCAAATATTTTCTCCCATTTTGTAGGTTGTCTCTATTTAATGTACAAAAGTTTTTAATTCTGATGAAGTCCAATGTATCTATTTTTTCTTCTGTTGCTTGGGTTTCTGGTGTCATACCTAAGAAACCATTCTAATCCAAGATCATGAAAATTGATCCCCATATAGTTTTCTTAAAGTTGTATTCTTTTAGCTCTTACATTTAGGTATTTGATCTATTTTGAGCTAATTTTTATATGTAGTGTGAGGTAGCGGTTCAATTTAATTTACTTGCATGTAGATATTCAAATATCCCAATACCATTTGTTGAAAAGATATCTTATGGACTGGCACAGTGGCTCATGCCTGTAATCTCAACACTTTGGGAGGTCAAGGCAGGAGGATCACCTGAGGTCAGGAGTTTGATACCAACCATGGTCAACATGGTGAAACCCCATCTCTACTGAAAACACAAAAAATTAGCTGGGCATGGCGGCAGGCACCTGTAATCCCAGCTACTCAGGAGGCTGAGGCAGGAGAGTCAGGGTTCAAATGATTCTCCTGGGTTCAAATGATTCTCCTGCCTCAGCTTCCCGAGTAGCTGGGACTACAGGCATGCACCACTACAGCTGGCTAATTTTTTATTTTTAGTAGGATGGGGTTTCTCCATGTTGGTCAGGCTGGTCTTGAACTCCCAACCTCAGGTGATCTGCCTGCCTTGACCTCCCAAGGTGTTGAGATTACAGGCATGAGCCACTGTGCCCAGCCTGAAGGCAGGATCTTAAAGAGATATTTGTATATCTATGTTCACAGAAGCATTATTCACAACAGCCAAAGGTAGAAGCCCCTCAAATGTCTACTGAGATGAACTGATAAAATATGGTATATACAAGTAATAAAAGATAATTCAGCCTTTAAATGGAATGAAGTACTGACACATGCTACAACATGGATGAACCTTCAGGACGTTTTGTTAAGTGAGATTAGCCAGTCACAAAAGGGTAAATAATGTAAATTCCACTTACATGAGTACCTAGAGTAGCCAAATTCATAGAGACAGAAAGTAAAATAGTGGTTGTCAGGGGCTGGACAAAGAGGGAAGGAGGAGTTATTGTTTAATGGGTATAGAGTTTCAGTTAGGAAACATGGAAAAGTTCTGGAGATGGATGGTAGTGATGGATGAAGAACAAGGTAAAGGTACTTAATGCAATTGAACTGTACAGTTAAAAATGGTTACGATGGTAAAATTTATGTTATGTATATTTTACCGTAATTTTTTTAACTGACAGAAAAACAACAGACCACACATATGAGAGCTTATTTCTGGAATTTTTTTTTGCAGACAGGGTGTCACCCAAGCTGGAGTGCACTAGTGCCATCTCGGCTCACTGCAGCCTCGACCTCCTAGGCTAAAACAATCCTCCTGCTCAGCCTCCAGAGTAGCTAGGACCACAGGTGAGCACCACCACACCTAATTTTTTTTTTTTTTGTAGAGACGGAATTTCACCATGCTGCCCAGGTTAGTCTCGAACTTCTGAACTCATCAATCCACCTGCCTCAGCCTCCCAAAGTGCTGAGATTACAGGCGTGAGCCACTGCGCCCAGACTTTTTTCCTTTTTAAGGCAGGGTCAGTCCTGCTCTATCATCTAGGCTGGAATGCAGTGGTGCAATCTTGGCTCACTACAGCTTCTACCTCCAGGGCTCAAGCAATTCACCTGCCTCAGCCTTCCAAAGTGCTGGGATTACAGGTACCTGCCAGAACTCCCAGGCTTCCCTTGCATTTCTATCCGGGTTTTAGAATCAGCTTGTCAATCTCTGCAAAGAAGCTCAATGTAATTTTGATGGAGACCACTAAATCTGCAGATCAATTTGGGGAGTGCTGCCGTCTTAACAACACTGAGTCTTCCAAGATGTTAACATGAGATCCCTTTTCATCTTTGGCTATTCCTCAATGTCTTTGTTTTCAGGGTATAGGTTTTGCATTTTTTTTGGTTAATTTTACACTTAAGTATTTTATTCTTTTTTATGCTATTGTAAATGAAATGGAATTATTTTTTAGACTTCATTTTGAATTTATTCCATCTAGATTGAATTAATGAATTGTTCCATCTGGATTGCAGATGTATAGAAATATGGTTGATTTTTGTAGATTGATCCTATATCCTGCAACCTTGCCAATCTCATTCATTAGTTCTAATGTTCTTTAGTTGATTCCTTAGAGTTTTCTAGATCATGTAATCTGAAAATAGAGAGTTTTACTTCTACCTTTCCAATCTGGATGCTTTTTATTTCATTTTCTTGCCAAATACCCTGGCCAAGACTGAGTACAATGTTGAGTAGAAGCTGTGAGAGCTGGCCAGGCGTGGTGGCTCATGCCTGTAATCCTAGCACCTTGGGAGGCCAAAGCGAGACGATCACTTAAGGTTGGGGGTTCGAGACCAGCCTGGCCAACAGGGTGAAAACCTGTGTCTACTAAAAAACAAAAATTGGCCAGAAATTGCTTGAACCCGGGTGGCGGAGGTTGCAATGAGCTGAGATCGTGCCACTGCACTCCAGCCTGGGCAAGACAGCAAGACTGTCTCAAAAAAAAAAAAAAAAAAAAAGGTTGTGAGAACAGACATTCTTGGGACACACACAAGATGGGGACCCAGTCTGTCAAACGTAAATACCGTGAAAACTCTACAGGACAAACCCAGTTCCAACAAATAAATTGCAAGGCAGAAAATAAAAAAAAAAGAGGAGAAGAAGCTTATTAAGATTAAGAAAGATTTGGCCCGGTGCAGTGGCCTCACACCTGTAATCCCAGCATTCTGGAAGGCTGAGGCAGGTGGATCACTTGAGGTCAGAAGTTCAAGAACAGCCTGACCAACATGGTGAAACCTTGTCTCTACTAAAAATACAAAATTAGCCAGGTGCGGTGGCGCGACCGCCTACAATCCTAGCTACTCCAGGGTGAGGGTGAGGCAGGAGAATCGCTTGAACCCGGGAGGTAGAGGTTGCAGTGAGCTGAAATCGCGCCACTGTACTCCAGCCTGGGCAACAGAGT
>NW_016107449.1:297700-302149 GCF_001604975.1 Cebus imitator
AAAAAAAAAAAAAAAAGAACTGCATAAAGAGAAAATGTTTCAAAAAACAAAATGCATTCTATAATGGTAAAATCCAAAGATAAGACTAAGGTATTACATGTTCTGTACTTCTTACAGACACGCCCTAATGCTAATATTCATTAAAAAGGCATAAATGACGAATCACCTGCCAGGGTAACCTCTAGTGCATTAGGTAATTTCGAACATGGGGAGTGAAGTTTTTGTTGCATTTTGTTGTGCACAGACACAGCTCTCCATGAAGTCCTGCAGGGGAAGACAGAGCGCAGGCAAAGCTGAGCCACCTCCCAGCCATGCAAGATATTTGTTCCCAAGAAGCACCCCTGAAACCCAAGCCAGGCAAAGCAAAAGCGCTAGCAGGGCACTGAGGTGGAGGGGTCCCCTGCTGGGAAGACGCCCATCTAAGCGCATGTAAAAGGTCACACTCTAGAGACTGGGTGCTGAAGGGAGGAGGAGACAGACCAGGAAGCCAATGGCTGCTCTGCTCTAAAACCTCAAAGGAACTGTGAAAGGATTAAGTTCAAAGTGAACAAGTGCTAATGAAGAACTCCCAAGGAAAGCCGGTTTTTATTAAGGAAAAAGGAGTACTTGTGCAACTAGATGGTAGGGTGAGCTCTGGAGGTCATCTCTGGTGGAGGGAGGGAAACCAGACATGGGTTAGTAGTTTGGTGAAGTAAAAATGGAATAATACCAATGGCTGGTGCAACGCTCTAAATCTGCCCCAGAGGTAGGGTGGGGTATGCGACAGCCTCTAGAACCGCCACGCCTTTGTATCACAATTCAACCCCGAACTTGTGGTCCATTCAATTCTTACTTTCTCCCCTTGAAAATGAAGAGCAGCCCGACCAACCCATTCCTTCCAGGAGGGGACAGGCCATAAATCTCCCCATCTCTAGATAGCTGCCAGTCTTAACATCAGTGTTCATCGATTCAGACCTTGAAGCACCACGAGGGACCACCCAGAAGCCCGGCCACAGACCCTGTACCTGGTAGATGGCTTCATCACAGGCATTCTGAAGGCCCAGGTTCACCATAGTGTTCTGCAGTGTGCGGCCCATGTAGAATTCCAGGGAAAGATAATAGATGCGCTGAGGAAGCAAAAGAAAAGAATCAGATTTTTCATTCTATCCCACTCTTTAGGAAGGTTACAGAGATGACAGGACCCATGAAGCCCCGACTCGGGATTTCATTTACGTCGACCCCATGCACAAAAACTGGGCTTGCTCTGTCAGTCAGCCCGCTGACCGCAGCACCCAACAGCAGCCCACCTGGGAGACCCCTCCTCAACATGGCCTTCTCTTCCCCAACCCTCGAGTCCCTGGGTGAACACACAGTAACTTTCCATGATGAGTGGCAGGGCATGTTGGTGGCTGGGGCCAAGGCACCCAGAACTGGACAGACCCAGGTCTGCACTTAGCTTGGCCTCTTACCAGCCATGTGCCCTTGGGCAAGTTACTTCACATCTCTAACAGGATGTAACGCAGGCCATGTTTTCAAGTGCTGAATGTAAAGCCCTGAGCACAACTTCTAGCATCCATGTGAAATGCCCAGTGAATGCCAGCACAGATGACTGAATGGGCACGTCCATGTCCCCCAGCAGAAGTCTCTTGGCCAGTGCCTGCTGGCTGGCTAGCTTGGGGTTGCCAAGTGAACCAGCTCTGTGCCAGCGAGGTGCCGTAGCAAGGATGGCCACCCACGCAGTGCCTCTTGGGCCCTGAGCGGGGCTCTGGGTGTCCCATATGCTCTACAGAGTACTTCTCACAGCATCCACGGGCCTGCAGCAGCCAGGGTTGAACGCTGAGATCAGCGGGCACAACTCCAAGGACAAACAGGATGTCTGCACAGCCAACATCTCCCCTGAAATATTTACTAATTGCTGTGATGGTTTTAACCAGGGGTCAAACTCTGTGATATTTTCACTCCAGGAGGAGGAGCTTACTTCTCGCCTGCCACCTTGAGGGTGGGCTTCATGTAGTGACGCCCTGCTGAGGACCATTAAAAGGAAACAGCAGCAACTTGACAGTGGAAGACAGCTGACCACACTGACCAGCACCTCAGTGTGCTGTGACACTTCCGCTCTGTGTGTTCTTCCCAAAACCCATAACCCCAGTCTAATCATGAGAAAATGGCAGACAAACCCAAATTGAGGAATTTTCTATAAAATGCCTGACCAGTAGTCATCAAATTTGTAAGGTCATAAAAGAAGGAGTGATCAATAAATTGTTACAGATTGAAGCCACATTAAAGCTTTTGAAACTAATAAATGAATTCAGCAAGGTAGCAGAACACAAGACTATCACAAAATCAATTATCTTTATTGTCTTTAATTATTCATGATTGATTAATATAAATATCCAATGTTCATTAGCAATGAACATTCCAAAAATAAAATTAAGAAAACAATTACTATGGCAGAGCACAGTGGCTCACACGCTTTGGGAGGCCAAGGCAGGAGGATTGTTTAAGGTCAGGACTTTGAGACCAAGCTGGGCAGCAAAATGAGACCCCTCTCCACAAAAAATTTAAAAATTAGCTAGGCATGGTGGCATATGCCTGTGGTCCCAGCCACAAGGGAGGCTGAGGGGGAGGACTGCTGGAGCCCAGGAGGTCAAGGCTGTGATGAGCCAGGTGCAGTGGTTCACACCTCTAATCCCAGCACTTTTTGAGTCTGGCAGTTCCTCAGAAAGTTAAACACAGAGTTACTATTTGGCCCAGCAATTCTACCCCCAGGTATGTACACACTCAAGAGAAATGAAAGCCTGTGTCCCCTTCAACACTTGTAAATAATAGCCAAAAGGTGGAAACAACCCAAATGTCCATCAATTGACAGACACAAAAAAGGTGCTATACCCATGCAATGGAGTAGTATTTGGCCCTGAAAAAGGAGTCAAGCGCTGAAACACACTGCATCATGAAAGAACTTCCAAAACAACACGTTCGATGGAAGAGGCCAATCACAAGAGACCACACACTCTATGAATCCATTTATATGAAATGTCCAGAACAGGCGTATCTAAAGAAATCAGAAGAGGACTGGTAGTTGCCTAAGGGTAGGGATCACGGGTTTAGGCTTGGAGTTTCTGTTTGAGGTGATGAAAATGCTTTAAAATTGATTGTGGTGACAGAAGCACAACTCTGTGAATGTCCTGAAGCCAGTATATCTAACTGTATGCTTTAAAGGGGTGAACTGTATACTATCTGAATTTATCTCCCACACACCTCGCGTCAGAAAGAGTAACAGATGAGGCCAGGCGTGGTGGCTCATGCCTGTAATTCCAGCATTTCGAGAGGCTGGAGCAGAAGGATCACTTGAGTCAAGGAGTTCAAGGCCACGTCTACAAAAAAAAAAAAAGGCCAGGCATGGTGGCTCATGCCTGTAATCCCAGCACTTTGGGAGGCTAAGGTAGGCAGATTACTTGAGGTCAGGAAATTGAGACCAGCCTGGCCAACATGGTGAAACCCACTCTCTGTTAAAAATACAAAAATTATCCAGGCATGGTGGTGGACACCTGTAATCCCAGCTACTAAGGAGGCTGAGGTAGAAGAATCGCTTGAACCCAGGAAGTGGAGGTTGAAGTGAGCTGAGATTGTGCCACTGCATTCCAGCCTGAGCAACAGAGTGACACTCAGTATCAAAAATAAATAAATAAAGCAAGGCATGGTGGTGCACCCCTGCAGTCCCAGTTACTCAGGGGGCTGGGCCAGAAGAATTGCCTGAGCCTGGGAGGCAGACGTTACCGTAAGCTGCGATCACACCTCTGCACTCCTCCAGCCTGGGTGACATAGTGAAACCCTGTCTCAAAAACAAAACAAAACAAAACAAAACAAACCCAAAAAACTACAATAGGCAAAGAGCACAAAGCATTTATCCAGGGACAAATGAAATTCATAAACACAGACTTACCCAGTAAGTCAAGAAATAATGACTAGGTTACAAAGGATCCAACCAAGCGTGGGAAAGAAGTTAAATAAGTTCACCACAGAACTGAAGGTACCATTGAATGCAAAACAGAGGCAAAGCTGAAAACAAAACCTGGCCGAGGCAAAAGTGAACCAGAGGTGGGGTGAGGTGGGGTGGGGTGGGGTGGGCAGGTAGAGAGCATGAGAGGGACTGGGGAGAAAGATACTGGTGTGGAAGACTGAGAACACCTAATGTCTGCATCACTAGGCTCTCTGGAAAGAGGCTGAATAAAATGTTTAAAATGTTTTTGGCCGGCTGTGGTGGCCTCTAATCTCAACCTTTTGGGAGGCTGAGGTGGGAGGCTCGCTTGAGCCCAGGAGTGAAAGACCAGCCTGGGCAACATAGCAAGACGTGTGATTACAAAAAATTATATACATATACATATATATATATACACACACATATACATATACATACATATATATATATATATATATATATATATATATTTTTTTTTTTTTTTTTTTTTT
>NW_016107449.1:302189-318265 GCF_001604975.1 Cebus imitator
GCAACCTCCACCTCCTGGAGTCAAGTGATTCTCCTGCCTCAGCCTCCCAAGTAGCTAGGATTACAAGCACGAGCCACCACACAGGCAAAGGTAATTTTGTATTTTTAGTAGAGATGGGGTTTCCCCACACTGGTCAGGTTGATCTCGAACTCCTGACCTCAGGTGATCCATCTGCCTTGGCCTCCCAAAGTGCTGGGATTATAGGCATGAGCCACCATGCCTTGTTTTTTGTTGTTGTTGTTGTTTTTTGAGACAGGGTCTCACTCTGTTGCCCAGGCTGGAGTGCAGTGGCATGATCTCAGCTCACTGCAACCTCTGCCTCCCAGATTCAAGTGATTCTCCTGCCTCAGCTTCCTGAGTAGCTGGGAACAAAGGTGCGTGGGCCACCACGCCAGTTATTTTTGTATTTTTAGTAGAGACAGGCTCTCAACATGTTAGCCAGGCTGGTCTCAATCTCCTGACCTCAAGTGATCAGCACATCTCAGCCTCCCAAAGTTCTGGGATTACAGGTGTGAGCCAGCAGGTTCAGCCAATAAAGTTTTTAATACATAATTTAAGAATACTTTATAAATATCTAAATCTACAAATAGAAAGAACACACACACACACACACACACACACACACACACCCCATAGTTCTATCTTTAATGGCCTGTTTCTACTTTTTAGATCATTTGAATATATGGCTTCTACATTACTGTCCAAATTCCAAAGGGCTTTCAGTCACAAGAAATGACAGCAGCATCAATGAGTCCCACAGCTGCTGTGAGTACAACTACTGCTACTGTCCCTCACAGCCAGGCCTCTGGTGGACTTTTCATCTTGCTAACCTTTATTCACACTACATTTGAACCACGGGGTTTCCATAGCACCTGCCTCCCTGCCTGCAGAGGAGGCCACAGGCACTGTCCAGGCAGTGTGAAATCACACTGAGCCCGACCAGACCCTGGCTGTCTGAGAAAATACTGTGAGTCAAGGATTAACAAGAGGTTTTATAAAAAGCTGACAGGCCAGGAACATGATCAGTATGTTTTTATTCTGCCTTTAACTAAAAATGTGTATTTTTTAAAGAGATGATGGTCTCACTATGTTGCCCAGGCTGGCTGCAAACTCCTGGCCTCAAGTGATCCCCACATCTCAGCCTCCCAAGCAGCTGGCACTATAGGCACATGCCACCACACCTGGCTAAAATGTGTATTTTTAGGTTGTAGTTTGACCTTTCTGCAAAAGTTCCTAATTTCTACTTAGGAACTTTTCTACTGTGGGGAAAAAAGTTGACCGGTTATGTCCCAAGAGCTTGACCATCTCTGTTTGTAAGAGACAGGACTGATGCAGGAAGTGCTGGGCCTACACTCGAAGCCTGTGTGTCTCCAACTGCCCTCCAGGCTGCATGCAGACATCCAGGGTTCTCCAACTTCCTGCGCAGGATGGCCCCCAGAGCACTGCACAGGGCCTGCCCAGCCACAGGTTCTGTCCTTGGGGACTGCAACTTGTTTCAATTTAAGAACTTTCATCATGTGCTGAGATGTGTTGGTTCTGCTTTTACTTTAAGATGGTTCAGAGTGAAAACCATGAAACTGAAAGAGGTTTGCTGGACGAGCTGGCCGAGGACATGCAGGCTTGAATGGTACAGGCTAGCTGGGCGACCAGGGCAAGTCGCTCAGCCTCTGAGAAGACCACATTCACCTGTGGGCTCACACAAGGCTAGGACTGGACTCAGGCAAGGCTGGTTCCCCTCACCATACCAGATTTTTCAAGCAGAGATGCAGAGCCTAAGTTAGCAAGTGGCAGTTCTGGAAAAAAACACGTAAAGGCATAGGCTTTGTTGACAGCAGCCTAGGGACATAGTTCTTCCATGACCCCAAATCCTGCTGCTGCAGGATAGCCTCTTTGTACTCGCTCCCCTCTGGCTCCTCCTGTGCAACCGTGAACAGGGCTTCCCTGCTCAGGGAGCAGCAGCTGAAGAACTAGACTCTGACTGGCTTCAGCCTGAAAATGCCAACAGAATCCCTTAATCTCCCTGCTCAGCAGCTCTGCTCTAAGGGGGCCCTGCTGCCTGGGACTGAACTAGGCCACTGATCTTTCTAGTATGGTCTCTTTCTTGCAATTGCAATATGACTATAACAAGTGTTAAGTAGCCTAAAGGCAGCCTTTTTTTTTTTTTTGAAACAGAGTCTCGCTCTGTTGCCCAGGCTGCAATGCAATGGTGCAATCTTGGCTCACTGCAACCTCCGCGTCCTGGGTTCAAGCCCGCCTCTCCGCTTTTTTTTTTAATAGAGTTTATTTATTACATGCAATGCCTACACAACCAGGCAAATGATAGAAAACCATAAAGCTCAAAGTTGGATGAAAATATGATCAGCACAAACAGTACACAACATACTAATCATCTACAGACATCTTGGGAGTTAACAGATGCTGAAGAGAGTGTGACACCAACAGGCAGAGCCTTACTTTGCTCTTTACAGATTCACAGAATTAGGCCTGGAGAGATCACCAATTTTTCCCCCTTTTCTGAAGGGATTGTTAAGTTCAGTCTTTGTTTAACATTAATGTCTGAACACTGGTGGAAAAATTGAGAACTTTCCCAACACTCAGGAAAACAAAAGAAAGAGTTGGGGCTGGGCTCACACCTGCAATCCCAGCACTTCGGAAGGCTGAGGCGGGTGGATTACTTGAGGTCAGGAACTCAAGACCAGCCTGGCCAACATGGTGAAACCCTATCTCTACTAAAAATGTAAAAATTAGCCAGGTATGGTGGTACACGTCTGTAATCCCAGCTATTCATGAGACTGAGGCAGGAGAATTGCTTGAATCTGGGAGGTGGAGGTTGCAATGAGCAGAGATTGCACCACTGCTTTCCAGCCTGGGCAACAAGAGTGAAACTCCATCGCAAGTAAAATAAAATAGAGTTGGGTGGCTGTTTTCACCAAGATGAAGAGCCTCATTCTGCAGGAAGATCTGGTCTGAAACTGGTCCTCCTGTCCCCGGGAAAGCACAGCAACTCTCCTCTTGTCTATTAGATTCTGTCAGTGCCAGCACGCCTCAGGCCAGCCACCCTCTACTGGTTCCTACATGGGCATGGAGTGGCTCACAGGGCAGAGTGCCCCTCCCTGCTGCCTGGGCACTGTGGGCAGAGCTGTCCCTGATATGACACAGGGACATGGGCCACTGAGCCAGCTGGAGGACAGTGGGCACCACGTTTCACCAACTAGGCTCTGGGGCAAAGAGGGGCTCCTGGCCCCTACAGATGCAAAGGGGCCACCTCCCTGGGCTGGGCCTGCCAGTCCCTGCGGGTGAGCTGAGCCAGCCCAGATATCACCCAGGGGAACCGAGGAGGCTCAGCAGGAGGAGAGATGCTGAGGGGCCTCCCTATCCACCAGACCTGGTCTTTGGCTTCCTTGACAGTGTCACAGTGTTCACTCCCTGCGACTGAGGGTGCTTCTGGGGAGTTGTTTACAGAGCACTCTGATAACCCATCTGCTGTTAAGGACATGAGGATTAGCTAGCACATCTCTCAGGCTCCCAGCCTGTGAAGTCACATGGTGCTTTCTTAACGAATTAAGTGCCAGAAAAATGTGGCTTCCCGTGAGGAGTGGGCAGGCTTCTCAACATGGACTGTGGATTTTCTTCTCACTCCAGTACCTAGGCCTCGAACACAGGTCTGTTTGCTCAATTTTGAAAATGTAAAATGTAAAATAACTGTAGAACTTTAGAACGTATGGGTATCTTAGAGAGCACGTGGTTCTGCAGGAAACAAATTCCTTCTACACTCCACGACATGCATTGCCACAGTCCAGTCTCCTCTGTGTTCCATGCAATTAAGCTCCACAAAAAGTCTACGTACAACCAACCCAGAGCAAGACAGCGATAGGAGCCTTTTCTTATCACTGGACAGGGCCTAATCAACCTACACTAAGTGATCTGGACTGTGTCAAACTACATTTATAATTAGTGAGCTGCCGGTCATAATTTTTAAACGACGATACTTTAATCTTTCATTTTAACTGTTTGCAGACTAAGAAATGCCAGTCAGCTACACCTAAAATTACATGTCATTCCTACTCAAGATACTGTTGAAGGCACAGTTAACTTCTCTTATTGTCAAATGACCTTTCTGTGTTCATTTCTCTTCTCCCTTCTGCATAGGTGAGATGGGGAGAAAAAGCCAGCTCCTATCTGCTGCGGCTCATTATTTGCTGCACATCTTAGGATGCTGTGAATTTCCAAATGGCATAAAGCTTTGATCTGTTTAATGAAAAAATAGGTATAATCTGAAAAGGCTTCTAAAGTGCTCTCAATTTTCTTATTTGTATTTTTTATAATTGTCTAGAATTTAACTGCTATACTAGGGGTAAGTAAGAGAATGTCCCTGCTTTTCCGGAGTACACCCTAGTGTTTTTGGCACTGGGGTTTTTGGGGGTGAAGGGTCAATAAGGCTATAACTTACTTTCAAATGGTTCAGAGAAAAATGAACTTACAAGGAAGTTCAAGGAAGACAAAATGACCTAACAAGTGTGTTGCAATGTTTAACATCTGGGGAACCCGGATGAAGGGTACACAGGAATTACAAGAATTCTCTGTATTATTTTTGCAACTTTCATTTAAGAGTCTGAAATTACATAAAGTTTAAAAGGAAATATGGCTGCGACGTGGAGACAAGGTCAGTTATCTTGTGTTTTTATTTTTTGAGACAGAGTCACACAGTGTTGCCCAGGCTGCAGGGCAGTGGCACGATCTTAGGTCATGGCAATCTCCCGGTTTAGGCAATTCTCCCGTCTCAGCCTCCCAAGTACCTGGGACTACAGGTGTGTGCCACCATGCCCAGCTAATTTTTGTATTTTTAGTAGAGACAGGGTTTCACCATATTGGCCAGCCTGGTCTCAAACCCCTGACCTCGTAATTCCCCTGGGCTCCCAAAGTGCTGGGATTACAGACGTAAGCCACCACGTCTGGCCTCAGTTACCTTATTTTACTTAATTTTTTTTTGAGACAGAGTCTTGCTCTGTTGCCCAGGCTGGAGTACAATGGCACAGTCTCAGCTCACTGCAACCTCCACCTCCCGGGTTCAAGCAATTCTCCTATCTCAGCCTTCCGAGTAGCTGGGACTACAGGCATCCACCACCACAACCAGCTAATTTTTGTATTTTTAGTAGAGACAGGGTTTCACCATATTGGTCAGGCTGGTCTCAAACTCCTGACCTCAGGTGATCCACCCACCTCGGCCTCCCAAAGTGCTGGGATTACAGGCATGAGCCACGGTGCCCAGCCGTATTTTATAAAGCCAACATGGCCCCTGTGGATTAGTCAGGGTTCTCCAGAGACACAGAACTAACAGCAAGGTATGTGTAGAGAGAGACAGATTTATTTTAAGAACTTGGCTCATGCGACTGTGGAAGTGCAAGGCCACAACCTGCAGGGTGGGGTGGGCCAGCAGGCTGGAGATCCAGGCAAGCTGCACCTCCTGTGCAAAGGTAGCTGGTGGCAGGGTGTGTTCTGCAAGGCCTTCCTCCATGGGAGGCTGTGAAACTGTCATGTAATGAGATACCTGCATACATATTGGTTCTTCCTGGCCAGTGCTGATAACACCCTTGTAAGTGAGAAGAGCAATAAAGATGAAAGAAGTCTCTTACGTTATTCATAAAAAGTCCCTTTCAACTAAGGCAGCCATATGTTAATGAGGTGACTTTTGGCAAGGCCCTAAGGGCAGAGGCTGGTTGCCAGAGGAACCAGCTCTGTAATTAGAGGGTTGGAAGTCTCAAGCCCACCCCTCCCACCACCCCCAACCTCCAGTGAAGGGAGAGGGGCTAAAGGCTAAGCTCATCACCAATGGCCAATGATTTAATCTATCATGCCAGGTAACTGAAGCCTCCATAAAATCCCCAACTGAAGGGGAAAGAGCTTCCTTCCAGTTTAGTGAACCCTGGAGGTGCTAGGATAGTGACACCTGCAGAAGGCATGGAAGCCCCCGTATCCTCCCTCAGATTTGCCCTCTGCGTATGTTCCACCTGGCTGTTCTTGGGTTGTATTCTTTATAATTAACTGGTAAATGCAAGTGAAGTGTTTCCCTGAGTTTCCTGAGCCATTCTGGCAAATCATCAAACCCAAGGAGGCTGTTGTCGGTCACAGATCAGAAGGGAGGCCTGATGTGCAGCTGACACCAGGGTGGAACAGCTTTGTGGGACTCGGCCTTCAGCCTGTGCTAACTCCAGGCAGACAGCATCAGAACGGAACTGAATTGTAGGACACTCAGTGTGGGAAACACCACACACCTCCACCCCCATAGAGGCACATCCACGTTACTATCTGGGCACAACAGCCCAGCCAAGTCGACACATAAAACCAGACACCCCAGCCTGCAAGGGCAGAGACCACAGTCTGTCTTCTGTGGAAAATGAAGGCACACACACTGTAGGCTTCTCCATATGCTAACAAATGAGAGCTGGGGCCTACCTTCCAAGTGGTTGGCTGTCAGCAACACAACACAGCACCCATCATCAGCTACTGGCCAGAGAAAATAACTTTGAGCTATGTGCTGTCAGGGAAGCCTGCCCAGGAGATGCAAGGTCAACTTCAAACATACAAGTAGAAACACATCAGAAAAACTGGGAGTGTTAAGATTCCAGAGGCTGGTCCCACAACTGACGAATTAAAACAAAATCCCAGAAGTGGAGATCATGGGGCAGTCAGGGCTGCAAAAACACTTCTCTAGATCATCTTCCTTTTAACTCCTGGGTCCAGTCAAACCAAAAGATTAATCGTATTTCATGGTGTTTATCTTATTAGAAATACTTAGGACAGAAGTGTGGGCCCCAAGGTAGAGCTGCTTTTCCTTGATCTGTGTTGCGGTCATGCCAGGAGCTTATGGGAACAAATCTTGAAAACTGATTGTTACATCCACTGCAGGAGTGCTGCAGGTCAGTGGCCCAGCACATTGTGCACCTGTCTTTTGGGGACATCATAGCAGGGATCCTGTGACTCTCATAATTGGGCATGGGTTGCTTTCATTGCCAGGATCCTGGTCTGTGTTTTGTGTCCTGACCCTCACTGGTCCACCCAACCTTTGCTTCGAGGCCTTCTAATTTGAACCTTTTGTGCTGCATCTTGTATTAAGAATCCTCAAATTCTCTCTGGAGATAGAATGTCAATTCAATATGAAATTGAAACGTTTTATAAGCAAACACAAAATTCTTATAATATTTCAGAATGGCAAGGGACCTCAGAAACAGATCACCAGCTTGATTCCCCTCATTTTAAAGATGAGAAAACTGAGGCCAAGAATGGTAAAGAAATCCACCCAGGCCCACAGTTACACAGACCGAACGGAAAGGCCAGGATGAATCACGCACACCTTTCTTCTCCATGCAGCGTCATCCAAGGCTCTGCAGCTTCAGGCTGGACTCTTCTCACCACCTTGCCACCACTTCAGAGAACCCATGAAATATCTTCATGACCAGCTGCAGCCTCTTGCCAAGCACAAAACTTGCTACGTTAGCCAGATGTTTTGACTTGATCATTTGCCAAGCATGGCAAAGCCTGACAAATCTTCCTCTGAACACTCCAACTTCTATTCTTTCTGCTATTTACCAAAAATAAAGTGCCACGAGTTATGAAACCGTAGGTTCTGGATAATGCTACTTTATGTATTAAAAACAAGTTCCTGTCAATACAGAAAAAAGCAATGTAGAACACAAAATATTTACAGTATTTACAATGTGGGTAATAGAAGTGGGTTACAGGATTACAGTTAAGTTTTTTCTTCTGGCTTATCTATATTTTCTAATTTTCCCTCTAGTAATAATTTTTCCTTCAGGACTTGCATAATTTTTAAAAAGACAAAAATAACAATAAAAGCATTCTAGCTAGGAGCTCTGGAGTGCCACACTACCACAGTCTGCGGTGTGCTGGTGAATGTCTCAGAGGCCACTTCTGGCTGAGGGGGAGGCACAGCAGGTGTTTTCTTGGGAGCCCACCTCCCCTCATCGCTTCTGGCAGGACTGGTTTCTGGTTCATCACCAGCAAACATGTAACTTTACCAGAGAAAGGATGGCAAGCTTATTTTCCTCATGAAGTAGCCAAAGAAACACTTAAATCCCAATTTTCCACTTTTACATGTCCTTCCTATTCAGAATAGGCAGAGAGCTTATTTACAGACTGCGTGGTTTAAGAGAAAGGTTTCCACCCAGAGCCACCACAGTAGACAATAAAAACAGACCTCACAGAGATCAGAAAACCTGTTTTGTTGTAGGGACTGACTTGTTCATGAAGGTCATTTCCGTAATACCTGAGCCACTGCTGGTCTCTCCAGGATCTGATTATACAGAAACACCCAGTGGACACCCTAAAGTGTAGAGCCAAGTCCCGGTCCAGCTCCAGGGAAATGCCCTTGAATGCCAGGGCAAAGCTATGCCCTCGCCATTCACCACTTGGACAATAAGAATGATGCTGTGGGCCGGGTGCAGTGGCTCACGCCTGTAATCCCAGCATTTTGGGAGGCCAAGGCGGGCAGAGTTCAAAACCAGCCTGGCCAACATGATGAAATCCTGTCTCTACAAAAAAATTAGCCGGGCATGATGGCGTGCACCTGTAATCCCAGCCACTCGGGAGGCTGAGGCAAGAGGAAGAGATTGCAGTTAGCCGAGATCGAGCCATTGCACTCCAGCCTGCGTGAGAGGATGAGACTCTGTTTCAAAAAAAAAAAAAAAAAGATGCTGTGCATCAACAGCAGGGAATTCTGGGGGAGCTACTGCGTCTTGGCTGCTTTTCCTGGCAAAGTCATCCCAAGCCCTTGTTATAACCTGTTTTGGCCATTTGTTGCCACTTCTTTCTATGTTTTGCATACAAAATATGAAGAGCCCCAGTTGGTATTCTAACAAATCTGTCCTTTTTACCAGCCCTATTTCAGAAAAAAAAGAATGCCCCAGAATAACTTTGGAAAAGCAGCCAATCTCAGTCTTAGCAATAACTGTATTAAACATATCTTAATGCCCTACAAAAATATTCTAAAATACCATCCATAAAGCAAGTGCTCAGTGCCTAGGTGTACACTGCAAGTAAAATCTGCCGAGTGACTTCAGGTCTGCAAGCGCGTCCTTTCCTCACCAGTTCTCCCTCTACGTTAGTTTAGTAGAAAGACATAATCCTCTATGGTTAAGAGTTTAAAAACAAACAACAAAGAAACTGGCAACAGGGGGCTGTGCAAGACTACCATGTACCTATCAAACTGAAAACTACCAGGCCTAACCATTGACCTGCAAAGCTATCAGTGAAAAAGTTTACAAATGTTTACGAATGAAACAGGAAAGCTAAAAACCTGTACGTGCATTATGCTTTTAAAAATGTGTATATAGATTTAGGAATAGCAAAAGAACAGGAAGAACACAGGCCCATGGTTAATATGGTTAAGAGTAACGGGGGTAATCAGTGACTTAAGTTTCACTACTGCAAACAAATTTTTGCAAGATATAAAAAGTAACAATTAGACAATCTCTGTTAACTTTAACCCGAGTAAATTTCTCTAACGAAGGTGTAGGAACTTGTAAGACAGAGCCTTCTTCGAGGGCTCCATCTCCATCTCTGAGCTTCGGACCCCTCCTGCGTGAAGCAGGCATCGTCAGTGATGTTCTTCTAAGCAGTGCACACACAAAAGTCTCACAATTCCTTGCAGATTACCAAGCTCACCCGCTTACAACCCACAAGGCTGCCTAGGCCTGGTTCCAGTCCCATTTTCTTCCACAGGCTGCTGCAGGAGAACAAAGGGTTGCGGGGCTCAGGGGTGGGGAGCACCAGCTCGGCAGCCAGCGCGGAAGCGCACGGCCAGAAAGCGGCGGGGAACGTCTGCCAGGCTCCCGGGCTCAGCATCCTATGCGGGGGACTGCAGACCCCGCCAGGCGCGGGCTCCCAGAGGAGGGGACCTGTGGGCGCGGCCCTGGGCAGGGGACGCCCGGCCCCCGCCGGCCGCAGCTTCCAGGCGACGGCCCAGTCCGCTGTGCCTGGCCGCAGGCCTGGGAGGCACGCGGGCAGCGCCGGGCGGGCCGCCCCGCAGCGAGACCCCCGCGGGCGCCGCTTGGGGACAGGCGCCCCGTTGGCGGGCCCTGGCGCGCAGTGCCGGGTGGCGCCTCACCTTGGGGTCGCGCTCGTAGTAGTGCTGCTGCGTGCGGATCCAGCGGCCCACCAGGTGGTCGCGCACCGTGTGCGCCAGCGCGAAGAAGTAGTCGCGGGGCGTGGCCACGTTGCGGTCCTTGACCAGCGTGAAGTGCAGATGCCGGTTGAAGCTCTTCCGCACCTCGGCCACGTCGCCCAGCCCCGCCAGGCCGCGCACGCTGATCTGCTTTCGCTTCTCGCTGTCCGTCAGCGGCTTCGCCATCTCGCCGGCCGAGACGGAGGAAAGGAGATGGAGGAGGACGGTGGCTGGAGACGCGAGCACCGGCAATGCTGCAGCGGCTCTGGCGCCCGGCACTGCGGTTCTGAGGGCGGGACGGGTCGCGCCTGCGCAGTGCGCCGGGGCGGGGCCTCCTGGGGGCGGGGCGGGGCCTCCGGGGGGCGGGGCGGGGCCTCCTGGGGGCGGGGCGGGGCCTCCGGGGGGCGGGGCGGGCGTCCAGATTCCTCAAAGCTGAGAGCGCTGGTGTCTTCCGAGACCGCAGCTACACCTGCCCACGCCACCTGAGAGTGGGGTTTGCCTCCCCGTTGGGCAAGCCCGACAGAAAGTGGGAGCGACCGGAGGGGGCCAGAGACCCGGGGCCTCCGAACGTGCGGTCCTGGCCGCTCCTGCCAGCCCGGGGGCGGTGCAGGAGAGGGGCCCTGCCCTCCGGCCCTGGGGGGTCCCTGCGGCCGGTGCTCCCTGCACCGGGTCAATGGCTGCCCCGCGGGAGCGCGCTGGGCCCAGGCTGTGGCCGAGGCCTGGTAAACGTTCGAAGAAACTGATTACAGCTTGGTGAAAGGCCTTCACCAACACTGCTGGGCCCGGTCTTCTGCGTCTGGGGCAGGGCGGCTCTGAAAATACCAGCTGTCCGCCTGCCACTCCAGGCCGACGACAGACGTGGAGAAAACCAGCTGCCAGCGAGCTGGAGACGCCCATTCCCGTTCCCGAGGGCGCGAGGCGGCCCCAGCCAAGTGCCACCACGACCCCTCCTCGGAGGGACCGCGGCCCCGTAGCCCTCCAAGAAACCCTGCTCCAGAAAACAACCTCTGGCAGTTGCTGTGCGCTTTGAGGTTACAGCAGGGAGAAGGAAACATGCCTGTCTGGCCGGGGAGCTCAGCCCCTGACCGCGACTAGCCTCCTCCATCCCAACCCAGGCTGGAGCTCCAGATAGGTAGGGGGCATCTGCACACAGCTTCCCACACTTGGTCCCCGAGGAGCACATCCCTGCTGGCCTCAGCCTGTGGGAACGCTGCTTCATGTAAAGTTCTCCTAAACTCTGCCTCCCCCCAATCCCAGAAGAACTCTGCCTTTCCCTACTTTCTTGGGAGGCTCTCCTTCATTGCAGTGGGTCAGTAAACCCGATTTTGTGGGACACCAGGTTTGCTCCTGTTGGTCTTGGGCTGAAGGGGCTACAAAGGTTACTGAATTTCATGGAAGTAAAAATTGCCCGCAGGAGATGCCCTAAAAGTCTAGGTGCAGTAGTTTTCCTAGTGTGATGCTTCCAAAATTATCTTCTTACCTGGAGCCCCTTCCAGCTGTAGACTTCAGAGGTTGAGGTTAGTCAATCTGGAATGACCCCACAGCCCACCCAGCTCCAGCTCGGTGAATCACTACTTCACTATATCCTAGGGATTCTGGTGCCAACAAGATCGAACTTCGGGCACAGATGGCAGGGCTGTGGGGTTGAGCTTGACTGCAAGCTCTTTACACTGATGCAATCTCTCTAAGCGTGATCTGGCATTTCAGAAGTCATAAAAATGATAGTGCCCTATGACCACTTCTGCCACCCTGGGGAATAGATTTCAAGGAAAGCTTCAAAAACAAAAAGCACGTTGTGCAAATATGTTTCCTGCTGTGGTGTAGTAAAGGTTCATCCCTCAGCTGTGGTGCACACCTGGCAAAGAATGGAGGAGCCGACACTTATTGACCATTACTTGCACTGTATACGTGTTAACTTCTGACCCTTGCAAATAGCCTTCTATTATTCCCCCACTTGACAATGGAAAAGGTGACAATGGAAAAGAAGTCAACTCTTCCCTAACACCACGCAGCTAATAACGGAAACAGCTGAGCCCTGCTCCACTGCATACGCCTGGAACAATGTATCTGTTCTCAAAGTTAACATCATAAACCATTGGGCTGCTAAAAGGAATGACTTTTTTTTTTTTTTTGAGACGGAGACTCCACTTTGTCGTCCAGGCTGGAGTGCAGTGGAGCTCACCACAACCTCCGTCTGCCAGGTTCAAGCGATTCTCTTGCCTCAGCCTTCCAAGTGCCTGGGATTACAGGCACGCGCCACCACGCCCAGATAATTTTTGTATTTTTAGTAGGGACGGGGTTTCACCACGTTGGTCAGGCTGGTCGCAAACCATTGACCTTGTGATCCGCCTGCCTCGGCCTCCTAAAGTGCTGGGATTACAGTTGTGAGCCATACACCCAGCCAGGAATGACTATTTTAATAGTTAGCTAGGAAGGTGTGATAGATGACACAATACTGATAAATGAAAGACAAATAAAAAGGATGTAATGCAGAAATGACAGTAATGATTTAAATATTACTTTATTTTAATTAATTTAAATTTAAATTAAATAACTACACTTGGCTAGGGACTACTGTGTTAGAAAAACACAGGTGTATATCCAAACCTAACACTAGTTATTTCTGAATGGAAGAATTATCAGGGGATTGCCTTATTTTCTCCATACACTTTGTATTTCCTGGGTTTTTTTTACAATTTTTTTTTATAATTGGAATAAGTTTTGGTAAGAAAAATTAGAGGCCACAGTCTTCACTAATGGTTGCTGATTTAAGGCCTATGTATTCTCTTACTGGATTGACTTTTAATTCTTTGTTACCCTGGTTAAATAAATTTTAAGTCCTTTCTGTTTTGTTTGTTTTTTGACACGGAGTCTTGCTCTGTCATCCAGGTTGGTGCAGTGACATGATCTTGGCTCACTGCAGCCTCTGCCTTCCAGGTTCAAGTGATTCTCCTTCCTCAGCCTCCCGAGTAGCTGGGATTACAGGCACACGCAACCACGCCTGGCCATTTTTTCTATTTTTAGTAGAGATGGAGCTTCACCATGTTGGCCAGGCCGGTCTCAAATCCTGACTTCGTGATCCACCTGCCTTGGCCTTCCAAAGTGCTGGGATTAGAGGCGTGAGCCACTGTGCCCGGCCTAAGTCCTTTCTTTTATAGCTACACTTTATGAAATTTTCCATGATCCTGACAAAAGTTCTTTGCCCAAACTTCAGTTAGACTTCTGAACCTTCTCCTAGGGCCATTATACACTTCCTTGTGACATCCGTTTTAGCAATCCCTGCTTTGTCAGTTTAGCAAGGACTCCCTGCCCCTGATATCTCATCCCCCTTGTCGACTTCTGATCAGGCTCCCCATGCTCCACCACCCCCCATGATGTCCTATCTCCCTGGCCTGCCTTCAGCAGGAATTCTGTGAGGTGGTTTAACAGTTATCTTACCAGATATAATTTCTTCTTCCTGGGAGCCACCATGGTCCTTCGCCTCTCCTGTGGCACTTAGTCCAATACTGAACCTTCATGGTATGACCCTTCATAATGTGCATGGTTGACACAGGGAGGAGCCTTCTCACCATCATGTCTCCTCACCTCCCCTCCCCCGGCCACTAATATCACTGGAGTGGCTAAACAAGTCCCAGGATTATCTCAACCATTTTCAAATAAATTATTTATTTATTTATTTATTTATTTATTCTTCTTTTTTTTTTTTTTTGAGATGGAGTCTTGCTGTGTTACCCAGGCTGGAGTGCAGTGGTGCAATCTCAGCTCACTGCAACCTCTGCCTCCCGGGTTCAAGCAATTCTCCAGCCTCAGCCTCCCATGCAGCTGCGATTACAGGCACCCACCATCACACTTGGTTAATTTTTGTATTTTTAGTGGAGACAGGGTTTCACCATGTTGCTAGGCTGGTCTTTAACTCCTGACTTCAGGTGATTCACCCACTTCAGCCTCCCAAAGTGTTGGGATTATAGGCGTGAGCCACTGTGCCGGCCATCATTTTCAAATAAATAATTTTTAGATAGTTTTAAGTGTTGTGAAGAAAAGCAAGTTGAGCGGTTAGTTATAGGAGGTGATATCTGAGCTGAGACTCAAAAAAATAAAGGAATGGACTGGGTGCAGTGGCTTACCCCTGTAATCTCAACACTTTGGGAGGCTGAGGCAGGTGGATCACTTGAACCCAAGAGGTGGAGGTTGGAGTGAGCATTCCAGCCTAGGCAACAGAGCAAGACTCCATCTCAAAAAAAAAAAAAAAAAAAAGAAGGAATGAATGAATCTGGGGAAACAGCAAATGCAAAGGTCCTGAGGTGGGCACCTACTTGGACAGTTCACAAAAGAGGCATCTGAGGGACACTGGGGATACGCCACCCCAAAATATGCCTGTTTGCATGTGGATTATTTTTAGTTAAAGGCCGTTAAGAACTATCAGACAGGCTGGGTGCGGTGGCTCAAGCCTGTAATCCCAGCACTTTGGGAGGCCGAGGTGGGTGGATCACAAGGTCAAGAGATCGAGACCATCCTGGTCAACATGGTGAAACCTCGTCTCTACTAAAAATACAAAAAATCAGCTGGGCATGGTGGCGCGTGCCTGTAATCCCAGCTACTCAGGAGGCTGAGGCAGGAGAATTGCCTGAACCCAGGAGGCGGAGGTTGCGGTGAGCCGAGATCGCGCCATTGCACTCCAGCCTGGGTAACATGAAGGAAAACCCCTCAAAAAAAAAAAAAAAAAAAAGAACTATCAGACAACAGGACAAGCTCTAAAAACTGTTTTCATTTTGTAAAAGAAATTCACATTTATTATAAAGGAAATTTCCATGTCTCCCTCTCCCATGCAAGGAAGAGGATATCTTGTAACAACTCTTATCAATGGAAGAAGGTAGTAACTTAAATCTGTATAACAAACCTTCCTAAACAACTCTTGTCGGTAAACCATACTTTTCCTGGTCATCTTCTGCTGAGGTTTGAATATCCCCTCCAAAACTCATGTTGAAATTCAGTTGCCATTGTGTAAGAGGTAGCACTGCTCAGAGGTGATTAGGCCATAAGGCCTCCACCCTGAATAATAGATTAATGCTATTGTGGGAGTGACTTGTTATAAAAATGAGTTTGGCCCAAGAGAGGGCCAAACTATGTCGTCCCATGGAAGGCCCTCACCAGATGCCAGTGCCATGTCTTGGACTTCCCAGTCTTCAGAACCATGACCAGATAAGACACTTTTTTTTTTTTTTTTTTTAAATAAATTACACAGTCTGTGCCATTCTATTACAGCAGCACAAAATGGATCAAGACACCTTCCCATAACATGCCTCCCCTGCCCAGAAGCTCCAGGCCTTTTCCTTTGTGTCAGCCTAAGATGATAGATGAACTCAAGTTCTGACCACACTTTGGGTTACTCATTGTCAGGTACTGTAAGTGCAATGCACATGCCAATAAACTTGTTTTTCTCTTGCCTGATTGAATTGCCTTTGGCTGGTGTAATTAAAGGACCCCTAGCTGGAGACCCTAACATAGGCTGGAGAAAAGATTTTTTTCCTTCCTTAAATAACCTACAGGTGGATTCAGCTTCATCATCCATTTTAGCAGCAAAACTGCCAGGCTTCAGAACAGGCAAAATAGAAAGAAATTGGGCAATGCTTTTATTTTCTATAAAGCTGAAAAGCCGGTTTGCCCCTCTAAGAGGAAGGACTATTCTGGCAGCCTGGATCAGAGCAGTGACCAGGCCAACGATCTGCTCACCTCAGCATCGGGGAACCCCTGTTCCAGACTGTCCTCTATGCCTCTGTCTTCTCTGTTTGGGAGGTCATTTTAAAAAATCCAGTTACTGGCCGGGCGCGGTGGCTCAAGCCTGTAATCCCAGCACTTTGGGAGGCCGAGGCGGGTGGATCACGAGGTCAAGAGATCG
>NW_016107449.1:318511-325438 GCF_001604975.1 Cebus imitator
AAAAAAAAAAAAAAAAAAAAAAAAAAAAAAAAATTCAGTTACTAAGAAGGGATAGATGCTGGTTCTGATTTAGTTACGGTTGTAGTGAGCTATTCTGTGTTGTTGGAGATAATACGTTACCTTTAAAGTTCTTTTATCTTTTTTTTGTTTTATTTTTTTGAGACAGGGTCTTATGGTGTTGCCCAGGCTGGAGAGCAGTTGTGTGATCACGGCTCACTGTAGCCTCAATCTCCCAGACTCAGGTGATCCTCCCACCTCAGCCTCCCAAGTAGCTGTAACTGCAGGTGCATGCCATCACGCCCAGATAATTTTTGTATTTATTACACAGACAAGGTTTTGCTATGTTGTCTAGGTTGGTCTTGAACTCATGGGCTCAAGTCATCCACTCAACTCAGTCTCCCAAAGTGTTGGGATTACAAGCATGAACCACTGTGCCCAGCCTAAAGTTCTTTTAAATAGGTATTTAAGGTTTTATCTGTAGCAAGTCCCCTGTCCTCTGCCTCAGAAAAGAGATGAAAGATGTCTTGTAAATGGAATAAGATGCTGTGGGACTTAGAAGTGGGGTGTGGAAAACAAACATTTTTGGTCTGCCTAGGCTTAGGCTTCTTGAGGACCTGAAGAGTATCCCATCGATTGCTGGTGAAATGAGTGACTCAGAAGCACCGCTGGCCCTTGAGAACGCAGGTGCAGAGGGAAAATCTTTCTGGGATCCCAGCAACGCCTCTGGCAGATCTGTGCTGGTCAATTTCATGTTTGCGAATGAACACAGACCCAGGCTTTCAGGAAACGGAGATAAATAACAAATGCATTATTTTTGAGAGGCTGGTAATTATAAAGCTTAAAGTAATAAAGAGCCCACAAGCCGGAATGACACTGGAAATGATGCCCTCCCTCCACTGGGGTGTGTCAACAGATATTCTTAGTGACATTAGTGATTTTAACACACTGCCTTTAAAGGAAAAAGACTCCGTGAGACCAGAGTGATACTAAGAAAAAATGAAACGGAGATGGGGAAGAAGGAAGCGGCTCCTCTCTACAGGACGCCAAGTCGATGCAGGAGGAGATGTGAGAACCACTGGACAATGGCCACAGGGGACTAGGGGATCCATTCCTTCTCAGAGCTTCACCCTACACATTATCTTATTAGCTATAAACGGGCAAAGGGATTTGCAATGGAGAGGTATGGCAGACTCCACTGTCATGAAGTGACGCAACTTAGCATTGCCGCCCAGGGGACAAACCCAAACTGTGAGTCTGATTCAGTGCACTGAGAACAAAGGTCATGAACACTGCTGTAACATAACGCAGTATATTACACACTGACATGTAGTTAGTATATTATATTGCACAGTAACACACTACAGGCTTCTAGGACACAGCTTACAGAAGTGCAAATAATACTTGAGGCAAACTTGCAAATAAAAACTTTCCATAGGGCTTGTGACTAGCACATTCCCAAAGCCCCAAACCCAGAATCCCACCTGCTTAGTGAGCACCTCTGGGCATTATTATCGTTATTATTATTTTCACATAGAGTCTTACTCTGTCGCCCAGGCTGGAGTGCAGTGGCATGATCTTAACTCACTGCATTCTCCGCCTCCGGGGTTCAAGCGATTTCTCCTGCCTCAGCCTCCCCAGTAACTGGGACTACAGGCACTTGCCACCACGCCTGGCTAGTTTTTTGTTTTTGTTTTTGTTTTTTTAATTTTTTTAGTAGAGACGGGGTTTCACTGTGTTAGCCAGGATGGTCTCGATCTCCTGACCTTGTGATCCACCTGCCTCGGCCTCCCAAAGTGCTGGGATTACAGGCATGAACCACCGTGCCCAGCCCACGACATTTTTTTTAAGGTGCAATGTGTGAATCTCTGCTGCTGGGCAGGCCACCTTTCTAACCCAGAGACCTGGTTCTAGCAGGACTTCCCCAGTGTGCGGGTGGGGGTGCAGGGGCTCTTGGCATCTGTGACCTAGGCCTAACCGCCGCTGCTGAATGACTGCCAGATGAGTTCCAGAGCTGAGGCGACAGTAGACCTGGTACCCTGCCCCAGCCCTCCCCTGACAGGAGATAGTGAGGAATAGGTGAGCATGCTAAAGAGACAGCAAGCTGGTCACACTCCAGGGCCACCACCCTGCTGTCTTCTGAGCCAGGAACATTTCCTGACTTTGGGGGAGAGGGGAAGATGTTAAACGGGACCACCCTGAGAGCTGCGGTGGTCACTGTGAAGCTGAGCACTGGACTGCACTCCCCGCTGCCCCAGAGTGACCAAGCGAGTGGTTTTATCCAAGGGGCAGGGCTCAGAGGGCCAGGCTGAGCCACCGATGATGTGCATGTCTGCAGCCCACCACTTCCGGCTCAGTCAGTATCAGGCCGGGGATGAAATCAGCACTTAGACACTCAGGGGTCCTCCCACACATCTGGTCAACACAAACCTGCCAGCATCGCACTGGGTGGAAGGATCCAGTGCACCAGCAGGACTCACTGCTAAAATGTCCTGCCTCTCCAGATGAAGCGCTAAGTTCACACTGAGAAAGGCTGGCTCTCTCCAGCTGGTCTGAATTAAGTGAGAAAGATGAGCACAGCACCTGTGGAAGTGGCACTAGAAAACAGTGTCCCTAGGAACTGCTTCTGCGCCACCCAAGTGTGCTGCCCGGCATCCTCAGACAACCCAGGAGGAGTCCTCCATCTGGCCACCTCCCACCCGTCAGGCCCCGAGGGGACAGCAGCTCAGTGAGACCTCGACCCCACCAGCAAACAACCCCTCCTTCGTTCCTCATACGCTGGCTCCATCTGCACTGTACCGACTACCAGCCAGGCACTGAGCTTCACATCCACACAAAACACAAAGACCCACCCACCCAAACCTCACGGTGAATTGTCATCATGTTGAGTTGTGTTGGAGGTCGGGCCTGATGGGAGGTGACTGGATAAAGGGGCAGATTTCTCATGAATGGTTTAGCACCACCTCCTTGATGCTGTTCTTGAGATAGTGAGTTCTCTCAGGTTGTTTAAAAGTGTGTGCCCCACCCCTGCCCCATGCCTTGTTCCCGCTCTGGCCATGTGATCCGCCTGCCTCCCACCATAGCCTTCTACCATGATTGTAAGATTCCTGAGGCCTCCCCAGAAGCCGAGCAAACATTGGCACTGCACTTCCTGTACGGTCTGCAGAACCATGAGCCAATTAAACCTCTTTTCTTTTCTTTCTTTTTCTTTTTTTTTTTGAGACTGAGTCTTGCTCTGTCCCCAGGCTGCAGTGGCATGGTCTCACCTCACTGCAACCTCCACCTCCCAGGTTGAAGTGATCCTCCTGCCTCAGCCTCCCGACAGGCATTCGCCACCATGCCCAGTTATAAACCTCTTTTTTTTTTTTTTTTTGAGACGGAGTCTCGCTCTGTCGCCAGGCTGGAGTGCAGTGGCGTGATCTTGGCTTACTACAACCTCTGCCTCTGAGGTTCAAGCGGTTCTCCTGCCTCAGCGTCCCAAGTGGCTGGGATTACAGGCATGTGCCACCACGCCCAGCTAAGTTTTGTATTTTTAGTAAAGACGGGGTTTCACCACATTGGCCAGGATGGTTTCGATCTCTTGACCTCAAGTGATCCACCTGCCTTAGCCTCCAAGAGTGCTGGGATTACAGGTGTGAACACATGACACCCAGCCTAAACTTCTTTTCTTTTTTTTTTTCCCGAGGGAGTCTTGCTCTGTCGCCTAGAACTGGAGGGCAATGGCACGATCTCGGCTCACTACAATCTCCGCCTCCCAGGTTCAAGCGATTCTCCTGCGTCAGCCTTCCAAATAGCTGGAATTACAGGTGCGTGCCACCACACCCAGCTAATTTTTGTATTTTTAGTAGAGATGGGGTTTCTCCATGTCGGCCAGGCTGGTCTCAACTCCTGACCTCAGGTGATCCGCCTGCCTCAGCCTCCCACAGTGCTGGGATTACAGGCATGAGCCACTGCGTTCAGCTGCCTCTTTTCTTTATAAATTATTCAGTCTCAAGTATTTAGAGCAATGTAAAAATGGACTAACACAACCTCACAGTTCTGGAGGCTGAAAAGTCTAAGGATGGAGTGTCCTTCTCAGTGTGTGGTCAAGGTGCCAGCAGGGTTGGGGCCTGGTGAGGCCCTTCGCTTCTTCCACAGTGTCCTTTTGTACGGTGTGTCCTCCAGAGGGGAGGAAGCCTACATGCTCACATGGCAGAAGGTGAAAAGCCAAGAGAGAACCCACTCCCAAAGCCCTTTCTCTAAGGCATTAAACCCACCATAAGGGTGCAGCCCTCATACCTTCCTCACCTCTTAAAGATCCCTCCTCCCAATGCTATTACACTGGCAATCGAAATTCAACATGAGTTCTGGAGGGGAAGGCATTCAAATCCTTGTACCTTCTCGGAAACTGTGGACCCACCAAGCCTGCCTGGGTTCCGTCTCCTTCCTTAGCCTGTGTCCCCGTGGCCCGCAGTTCCATCAAAGCATGCTGCTCTCCATCTCCAGACTCCCAGCCTGGCATTACAGATATTCTCCCCTCAAATCCAAATCCTTTAGCAAATGCTGGAGATTCTAATTCAGTCCTCTCTTGTCAGGACTGACAATGTCAACCGGAGCCCCTGTCCTTTGGGATGCCTGTGAAATGGCCCTGAATATCTCAAGTTGGACCCCCTCAACATCACTTTGGGAGTGTCCTTGATGTCACCCATTGACCCTCAAGTGCTTCTCAGCACCTTCAGTTTCTACATCAACACAACTCCTTATAGGTTAGTACAATCCCTTTGAAAAACTGGCAGTGTTCACTAAACAAACGCCTCCCTATGACCCAGCAATTCTATTCCAAAGAAAACACCCAACAGAAATGAATGCTTATGCTCACCCCAAGGCAAGTACAAGAGTGTTCAGAACAGCCCTATTCAGAACAGTCCCAAACTGGAAACTATGCAAACATCTAACATCCCTGGAATGGATAAATATACTGTGGCATATTCACACCAACACGAAGATGAGTCACCTACAACTTCACCCTCCCACATGGATGAGTGATGCTGGGTGAGGGACTAGACCAAAACAGCACAGTCTGTTACTCCAAGCCCTCGGGCATCAGACCTCTAGCTGGTTAGGAAGGACAGTGGCTGAACCTCCAGCTGCGTGCACCTGGAGGGGCTGTGAGGCGTGGGGTCTGAAGCAGCTCTTCGTTGCAGTCTGGTGTATACAAGTGTAAAAGTGCACTCTGGGCACACGTGGCAGCCACCCCCTCGTGGGCAGCGTCTGTGGGTGTGGCAGATCTCCCTGGACCTGGGCCACGGGCCTGTGGGGTCCAACATCCCACAGTAATGGGCCTTCCACCACCTTCCTCCCTGTCTTATCCAATGCCTCCTGGCCTTACCCACACCCAACAGGGCTCCAGGTCCTTCGTTAAGACCAGTGGTGCCAGCAACACCGAGGCGTTCTCCATAAACTACCAGGAATCTGCCCAGCAGCCAGTCCTCCCAGGAGGAAGCCGGCGTCTGCCGGCTCAGGACATGCCTTTCGGGTTTTTTTTGTTTTGTTTTTTTTGGCATGATCTCGGCTCACTGCAACCTCCACTTCCTGGGTTCAAGCAATTCTCCTGCCTCAGCTTCCTGAGTAGCTGGGATTACAGGCACTTGCTATCACCCCCGGCTAATTTTTTGTTTTTGGTAAAGACAGGGTTTCATCATGTTGGCAAGGCTGGTCTTGAACTCCTGACCTCAGGTGATCCACCTGCCTTGGCCTCCCAAAGTGCAGGAGGATTCTTAGAGGCTCCATGCATGAGCCACCACACCCGGCCATTGTGTTTTGCTCCTTGTGGGGATGCGTGTCCCTCTTCCAAGGGCTGGGGCTGCTGCTCTTGGGGATCTGCTGCTGGGGGGCCAGCAGTAGGCTCCACACAGGTCCTCCTGCCTCCTGGGCCCTCCTCAGAGCCTCCACAGCTGCAGACTCCACTCCCCGGGTGTAGGTCTGAGTCCAGCACCCTTCCTGCAAACCACTACCTCCCAACAAAGACAAGTGTCCTACGCCCTCGCCCCAGACCCCTCCCTGGCAGGTCCTCAGGCTAGGCATGGGCAGGGCAAAGACAGACTTGAGGTAGCCAGGGGGGAGGTGAACACTGGGCCAAAGCCAGTGGGCATCCTGATGTGTGGATTCCAAAGGGACCAGGCAAGCAGGGAGCAGTCCTGAGGTCAGCAAGCCCAGAGGGAGACAGAGGAAGCCCTGTAATCTGGAAGCGTGGGAGCCGACTGCTGGGCAGGGAGGGGCTGTGGACACCAATCCAGCACTCTCAAGCCCTTCCCTGCCTGGCTTTCACCCTCCTCTGCCTGTCGGTGTTTCCCTCGGGAGGGATGTGGGTCCCCACCCAGATTCATCCTGGGGAAGCTGCCTCCTGGAGCAGGCAGGATGCTGCAGCTCCACGCAGTGGCCACCCTGGTCCCCTGCGAAGCTGCTCCTGACTGCTGGCCTAGCACAGAAGTGCCCCTAGCTGGCCACTCTGCATGCCTGAAACGGGGCACCAAGCACAGGCCCCTCCGGATCTGGTCCCCTGCCCGTTTTTATACAGCTCTCAAGCTAGGAATACCTTTTACATTTTCAAATGATTGAAAAAAAATCCAAGTAATGTATGGTGTTAAAATGATAGGAAAGGTCAATTTTAGTGTCTATAAATCACTTTGGGACACAGCTACTCTTATTCATTTACATTTGTCTGAGGTTCTATCACCCTTTGATAGCAGAGGTGAGCAGCCAAAACAGACTGCATGGCCTGCACAGCCTGAAATATTTACCATCTGCTCTTTATGGAAAGAGTCGACCGTTCACTGCCCTGGAGTGTGGACCTCTGGGCGAGGGATCCGTGTCTGCAGCGCTGCCTTGCACATACAGGCTCTCAGGTGAGTCCTCATGAAGGGGTCCCGTTGGTTCTCTATGCAGCATGCC
>NW_016107449.1:325747-329805 GCF_001604975.1 Cebus imitator
GGCAGGCTGGCCTGGGCAGGAGGGTTCGGGAGGGGAGGCAGCCTGGCCTGGGCAGGAGGGTTCGGGAGGGGAGGCAGGCTGGCCTGGGCTGGAGGATTCGGGAGGGGAGGCAGGCTGGCCTGAGCAGGAGGATTCTTAGAGGCTCCTTTAAAATTCACTACCTCACTCGGGAGATACATGTTAAAACTCAATAGAGCCAGGTGTCGTGGCACGCACCTGTAGTTCCAGCTACTCCGAAGGTGAGGTGGAGAATCACTTGAGCTCGGGAGTTTGAGTCCAGCCTGGGCAACATAGTGAGACCCTATCTGTTAAAACAAATGAGATCACGGTCATAGGATAGCAGTCCTCCCCCAGAACAGTTAATATTAAAATTACGCATAGCACCAAGTGCTAGCATGGATGTGGAGCAACGAGAACTCTCACACACTGCTAACAGGAGAGTAAAGTGTTAACAGCCATGTGGGAAAATTCTTATAAACTCACATGCCACATGACCCAGCTACTCTGCCTTAGATATTCATCCAAAAGAAATAAAAACATATGCCTATAAAAACACTTGCACGAGAATGGTCACAGAAGCCTTACTCATTAAAGCCTCAACCAGGAAACCGCCCAGGTGACTATCACCAGGCAAATGAAGAAACAAAGTGTGGTATATTGAAATAATTGATTACTATTCAGCAATGCAAAGGAATGAGCTGCACGCATCCACCTACTTGAATCTTATAAGCATCATGCTTAGCTGAAAGCCAGCACACAGGAGCAGACACTGGATGGTGCCATTCAGTTTTTATTTTTTCCCTCAGTAACAAAAGGCAAGAAGGGATGATGCCACTTACATGATGTTCCAGAATGAGTGACGGTAATATGTCATGATGGACATCAGACAGGGGCTGCTAGAGTCCTTGGGCAGGGGACTCTCAGAATTTTCTGGGGTAATAGAAATGTTCTCTATTTTGATGGGGGTGTGAGCCACATGGGTACATGCATTTGCCAAAATGATTTGAACTGTACACCTAAGATCTGTGTGTTCTATTACATGAAAATGACTCGCGGTGGCTCACGCCTGTAATCCCAGCACTTTGGGAGGCCAAGGCGGGTGGATCACGAGGTCAAGAGATCGAGACCATCCTGGTCAACACGGTGAAACCCCGTCTCTACTAAAAATACAAAAAATTAGCTGGGCATGGTGGCGCGTGCCTGTAATCCCAGCTACTGAGGAGGCTGAGGCAGGAGAATTGCCTGAACCCAGGAGGCGGAGGTTGCGGTGAGCCGAGATCGCGCCATTGCACTCCAGCCTGGGTAACAAGAGCAAAACTCTGTCTCAAAAAAAAAAAAAAAAAGAAAAGAAAATGATGGCTCAATAAGAAAATATTCTTAGAAAAATGTAGGGATGAGGGCCCCACAGGGTCGTGGGGTGTCCCTTATGCTGTGCTGAGGTGCGGGATTCTAGAAATAAAGAGACAGGACACAGAAGTACAAGGAAAACACAGCTGGGCTCCAGGGGCCACACCACCTATGAGCAGAGTCAGGCGAGGCCCCAAATGTCCAGAAGCGTGAGTATTTATTGTGTATAGGTTAGGGGGCAGGGAAGTGAGTGAAATTATCTTTAAGGATAGTGATAGAGTCTTGAGCAATAAAACAAGGTGTCCACCCCCATTAGGTCACCTAGGCTAGGAGGTGGACAGTGCAGAGCAAGGGGTCCATTCCCATTGGGTCATCGAGGCAAGGGCCATGTGCAGTAGGGGGTCCACCCCCATTAGGCTAGGAGGTGGGCTGTGTGCAGTGAAGAGCGTGCAGTGTGCAATACCTCTAACTATGGGAAAGCTACTTCTAAGATGTATAGGAGGATGCTTTAAGTCACACAGTAATGACAGAGCTGTCAGGGTTACCGCCACCTGGTGGCAGCTTCCAACGAGCTCTAAAGCAGCACAGTAACAAGAGCTGATAAAGTTCACAGTCACCAAGGTACAATTATCCGGAGGGGTTTTGAGCCCTCGGATGCTCGAGGGATTGCCGGTCTGAGGGCAGCCTTCCACAAGAACTGGAGCAAGGTCCTACAACTCCTTCATCAGGAGGAGTAGCTCTTGCCCCAAGCCTGTCATACAGTGGGTATCTTTACGATATTGAACGCTGCCACCTAGGCCACGGGTTCTTGTCCTGATATAACTGCTTTCCCTTAAATCATGCTCTGCACTGTGTCTGCTCCAGACATTCCTCCGACTACAAGCTGCGTATTCCTTAATTCATGCTCTGTACTGTGTCTCCTCTAGGCATTCCTCTGATTATGAACTAAGATATAGCGAAATAACTGAGTGGTGGTAAGATTTTCTTCAGGCACTCATTCTAAGAACATGACTACATAGAGAGCATTACACAAAGAGAAATAACTAAGTAGTAACACTATAAACTGAGATAATCTCCAAGCCCTAATTCTATAAACTAATATATGATTATATAAAGGATTACATAAAAGGAAACTGAGTAGTAACACTAGAAGCTGAGACATTCTTCAGGCCTTAATTGTGCCAGGATTCTGCTTAGCTCTCCTTCCTCAGTGCCTTTATGGGGGGTTACCCACAGAAAAACACTCCTTGCTAGGTCAAAGTAAAACCCAGAGAGAGGTAGAGTGACTCGCAACCCCATCAGGCAGGGGCCATGGCCACTCTGGGCCTCGCAGAGCAGGAGGAATTCCAGCAGAGGCTTTCAGCCCAGTGTGATCTGTCCAAGGGGAAGTAAAGGAAGGCTCCTGGTGAAAGCCTGTTTGCTCTGCCCAACCATTTCATCTCGGCTGTTTGGCTTGGGTGGAGTCCAGGCCAGGCGCACCCACAGAGAAAACAGAAGAGGATCAATGGCTGCACTAGGAAATGCCGGGGTGCAGGTGTGGAGGAGGACCAACATCCCCAGTGTGGCGATTTCAGTTCCCTTCCTTTTTCCAGGCAACCTCCTGCACTCAACAGGCGGCTGAGGATGCCCCCCACGCCCCGCACCAGGGCAGCACATGTTGGACTTGGGTTCACTGGCGAATGAGCAGCTCTGATGCTCCTCTCAGCGTCTAGGGTGGGACAAGGACAAGACTGAAAAAAGTCTAAGATTTGAAAAGACAAGAGAAGGTCATCTGCTCTCAGACAAGAACTAGCTTTACCCCAAGGGAACTTTCTGGAGGAAACCTATTGTTTTCAGACCGTTGCCTTCTAGAGTTCGAGTCTTCATTTTTCAAACTGCTTTACTGAGATATAATTTTTACACCAGAAAGCTACCTGTTTAAGTGCACAAGTCCATGGCTTACAGTATATTTATGAAGCTGTGTGACCAGGCCATTTCATATTAATGGAATCATACCCTACGGGGTCCTCTGTGTCTAGCTTTTTTCACTTTAGCATAATGTTTTCAAGGTGCACCATGTTATAGTAGGGGACAGAAATTCAGTTCTTTTTAAGGCTGAATACTATGCCAATGTCTGGAGAGTCAGTAAAAAAAATCATTTGAAATCTCTTAATGTACAGAACGCCTGTTTATGTTATACGGGAACTCTCACAAACTGCTGACGGCAGTGTAAAATGCTGTGTGGGAAAATGGTTTGGTAGGTTCTTATAAAGTTAAACATACGCAGGCCGTATGACCCAGCTACTCTGCCTTTAGATATTCATCCAAAAGAAATAAAAACATATGCCTATAAAAAGACTTGCACAGGAATGGTCACAGAAGCCTTACGCATTAAAGCCCTAACCAGGAAACTGCCCAGGTAACTATGAACAGGAAAACTTTCCGTTTTTGTTTTGTTTTTGAGAGTCTTGCTTTGTCCCCCAGGTTGGAGTGCAGTGGCACGATCTCGGCTCACTGCAACCTCCACCTCCCTCTGCCTCCCAGGTTCAAGTGATTCTTGTGCCTCAGCCTCTCAAGTAGCTGGGATTATAGGCATGGGCCATCATGCCTGGCTAATTTTATTTTATTTATTTTATTTATTTTTTTGAGATGGAGTTTCGCTCTTGTTACCCAGGCTGGAGTGCAATGGCGCGATCTCGGCTCACCGCAACCTCCGCCTCCTGGGTTCAAGC
>NW_016107449.1:330741-333289 GCF_001604975.1 Cebus imitator
AAAAAAAAAAAAAAATCCATGCAGGCCTCTGAGCTTGGGCATTTTTATTTACAAAGCCACGTGATCCCTGGCTGTCCTCCCCGGTAGGTCTGGAGGAGCCACATCTCCATGCCAACTGAGCACTAGACCCTCTTGGAAGCTGTGTTTAGAGCCATCCCACCACCCTGTGCTGTGCCATAAAACGGCTCTGGGCTCTCCTGACCTCTAGAGAGGCTTGTTGAGACGGGACGCCTTATAGGGGGATGTCTGCTTCTGAACCACGTAAATCATGCGGCAGATACTAAGATTCACAAGGCTGCACTTAAGCTCTTAAACAGAAACTTTTATCCACTGAATCAATAACAAGGAAAATAATCAGAGGCTGTCAAAATGATAAAGGGGCAGTGAGGTCTAGAGGGAGTTATTATTTCTCTCGACTGTGTAACTATTTTTGTAAGCATTACAAGCACACTGTTACGGAGATGGCTGATTCTTCAGTGGAGAGACCTGCCTTTAATAGCGAGCACATGGCCTGATGTGATCAGGAAACATTTCTCCAGAGACAGTTGCCGTGTCAGGAGGCAAGGTAGCCCACTGTTTCGGGTGCAGGAAGCCTGCAGAGCCGGGTCTGAGTGGTCCAGGTGGGTCCTCAAGCTCCTGCAGGCCTGCTTCTCTTGGTGGCAGGACGGAGATGCACAGTACCTGCCTTGAGGCTGAGGATTCAATCACTGACCACAAAACACGCAGTCCAGCCTGCATCGTGCTTGACACACAGCAAGCACTCCACAAACACAACTACTGTTATTCATTTACAATTAAGGAAGATAGAATGTAAGTATGCTTACCTGACCATTATTTTCAAAATCATTTGCAAGGCGAATCCAAGAATCTGATGAGCGTGAAGGCGCTGGAAGAACCTGACTCTAACCTCTCATTCACGCAGCCTCCTTTCTCAAGCGCTCAGGTGCCCACAGGCGAAGGGGCACATGCCAAGGACAGGCCAGCCTTAGCCCTGCACATTGTTCATTGCTTGAGTGAGCAATCCTACAGCAGTGTCCCTGTAACTTCTGCCGCCTCTGGAGCCACATGGCACAGGCCAGCGTCTGACAGTCCTTCAGGTAGTAGTGAAGACATGTCACATTCCTGTCCAGCCAAAAGCTCCTCGTTGCAGGATGAACAGCTCCAGTTGTTTCAAACATGCCCCACATCTCATGGCTTCCACACAGGTCATATTAAAAACCTCCACCAGAGACGGCACACCCAAGTGTGGCTCCTCAAAGCCCTCGCCTGGGGACTCTGTTACTGATGGGTGACCTGCACCTTCCTGAGAGCTCTCTCCTGGAACTGCCTCATTCTCATCATCTTTGATTTTATCCAAAAATGGCATTACCCCAGTCTGAATATCACATGTTCCTTGTTTGTTTGTTTGAGACAAAGTCTCACTGTCACCCAGGCTGGAGTGCAGTGGGGCTTGATCTTGGCTCACTGCAACCTCCGTCTCCTGGGTTCAAGCAATTCTTGTGCTTCAGCCTCCCAAGTAGCTGGGATTATAGGAGCACACCACCACGCCCCACTAATTTTTTTTTTTTTTGTATTTATAGTAGAGATGGGGTTTCACCATGTTGGCCAGGATGGTCTCACACTCCTGACTGCAGGTGATCTGCCCGCCTGCCCAGTAGCCGGGATTGTAGGCACCCACTACCACGCCTGGCTAATTTTTGTATCTTTAGTAGAGATGGAGTTACACCATCTTGGCTTTGAACTCCTGACTGGTGATCCACCCATCTCCGGTACCACAAAGTGCTGGGTTTATAGGCGGAGGCCCCTGTGCCTGGCCACATTTTCCTTCTGACAACCCTGAAATGGTTCTGAAAATCAAATTCACCCTGCAACCATGATTTGTTGTGCCTGAACATATTAAAAAATGTTAAGGTAGGGCATGGTGGCTCACACCTATAATCCCAGCACTTTGGGGTACCGAGATGGGTGAATCACCGGTCAGGAGTTCAAAGCCAAGATGGTGAAACTCCATCTCTACTAAAGATACAAAAATTAGCCGGGCGTGGTAGTGGGTACCTATAGTCCCAGCTACTCAGGAGGATGAGGCAGGAGAATTGCTTGAACCTGGAAGGTGGAGGGTGCAGTGACCTGAGACTGTGCCACTGTACTTTAGCCTCGGTGACAGAGCAAGATTCTCTCAAAATAAATATATAAATAAAAAACAAACCAAAAAGTGTTAAGAAACTAAAACTATAATAATATCTTTTGGTTAAATTTTAAAAATCTCTCTGTGGAGAAGCCTTCCTAATTATGACATGAAACCTGGAAGTCACAGATAAATTTATGTAAATATGCAAATTTGATCATATAAATAGGATCAATTTAAATAAAAATAGTAATATTGTGCATTGAATAAAACACCACAAAGTAAAAAGTAGTAATAAAAAGAGGGAAATTAGGCCGGGCGCGGTGGCTCAAGCCTGTAATCCCAGCACTTTGGGAGGCCGAGGCGGGTGGATCACGAGGTCAAGAGATCGAGACCATCCTGGTCAACATGGTGAAACCCTGT
>NW_016107449.1:333504-408836 GCF_001604975.1 Cebus imitator
AAAAAAAAAAAAAAAAAAAAAAAAAAAGAGGGAAATTTTTGAACACACTATCACAATGGGCTAATTTCCTTAATAAATAAAGATCTACAATTAACAAAAAAATGATGTCAATCTTATAGAAAATTGGCAAGGCATATGAGCAGATACTTCACAGAAATACAACTTAAATATACCACGTGAATTAGATCCAAGCACATTCAAACTACTAGTTAGCATTTTTTTCAACCTGACAGAATGGTAAAGATTAAACTTTAGGGCATGGGGGAGGCCAGCACCCGTGCTTGTCCAGTAGGATTGAGGAAACATGGCGACGTCTGCTTATGCCCTGAAACTTACTGCCCTGCGGTCCTGCCATCCAGACACGGGGCTGCAGGACTGAGGCAGCTCAGTGGGTAGCCATGGGTGCTAAGTGGCGTGGGGCACGCGGACAGGGACAGCGTGTGGGGCGTGTGACACGTCTAAGCTCATCAGTGCACACGTCCTCTGAGGGAACAGAATTTTCAAGCAACCCTAGTTTGCTTCTTTTACGATGTGCTACGATGTGCCTGTGTTGCTATTTTTGACAGACGAATCTACTTCATTATCACAAAAGACACTCAGAGAGAAATGACTTGCATAATTTTCTGGGCCCAGAAATATTCCATGACTTACTTGGTGCACTTTTGGGAAGCTTCCAGTTGTTTGCCTTATTCAGGCATGAGGTTACCGGCCTTCTTTAAAAGGACCAAATTGATTTTGGCTTTACCTTTTTGCAACTTCGATTCTCAGCCTCTGGAGTTCTTTAAATATTTAAACTGGTGTATATTACGGAAGGAAAGGCACTGGCAGGGACCCAGCCCAGGCGGGGGTGGCACGCATGGGGAGGAAAGGCCTTCTCATGCCCACCAAAAGAAAGCTTCCTAGCCCCAGTCCTCATGTGACTTTTGACTCATTGAGGGACCAGCTCTCCTGCTGTCTTTCTCGGCCTGTGTCATACGCTGACCTCCAGACCACTTCCCCAAGGTTTACGTTTTGGGGAGACTGCTAGGCAGAAATAGCTGGCTCCAGGTCTGTGAGGGGTTCATTCCTGTCCCAGGGTCTCCCTCAGCCTCTGGGGTTGGGGCTGCACTGGGCTGTGCACCGCGGCCATCCTTCCTGCACCTGTGCACTATGAGGCCCCGGCTCTTGGAGGGAGGAAACTGTTCCTCTTTTTGTCTTTTGTCCTTTCCTGCTCTGCACCAGCCTTTACTACGTGGCTCCGTCAGCATTCGCTGCAGCCCTGGGAGGCCCTAGGACCATATCCTGTCCTCCTATTGCAGTTGGTCAGGGGCTTCAGGCAAAGGCACTCAGGGCACAGGCTAGTCTGCAGTTTCCCCAGCATGTGATGCCTTTGGGACACTTCCAGACCCAAACCGGATCTTTGCTGAACACAATGACGTGGGGACTTACAGCTCACCCAAGGTGATGTGCCCAGGCCTCACCTAGCTGTGCTGTGGGTCGCTGGCCTGGCAGGGGAGGAGCTCTGTGCTCAACAGATGCTGGGAGGGCCACGGCCACCAGTCAGAACCCTCACCAGCCCCGGCCTCCAGGGGCCCTCCACTGCTGTGTCCTCAGGAGGGATGTTGACCAGACTGGAAGTACGCCAACCCCTCTGCCAGCCCCTCTGGCAGTTTTTCTAAGCTTTAGTAAACAGGGATCTCAGGTGCCAGGTGGACAAGTGCTGCTGTCGCTCACCGAGAGGAATTCCAGAGGAGGGCGAGCCCCGTCAACCTTTTATTGGGAATAGAACACATGAGGTTCAGCTTGTGCTAAGCACTGTACATTCACTGAAGAGCGCAGCAAGGCTGGGCCCCGGCACCCACACCGCACTGACAGCTTGGTTCTGGGACTGCAGCTCAGCTGACCCATGGCACAGCTGCGTCTAAGACACGGCCCTGGCTGGGCGGCAACGGCTCACAGTAGCAATACATTCACAGGACACAGTCAGTGTCCAAAAAAAGGGGCTCAGAACACAGTTTCTACACAAGCACTTGGCACCCACATGACAGGGATGTCACTCAAGCAGCACGGCCACAGATCGTTGACAGCAGCTCAGGCCCTGCATCCTCCCGCGCTGGGAGACTCCCTGAAGAGCAGGCACCTGCCATCCATGAGGAGGTGTCTCCCTCCATTGGCTAACCCAAAACCACACAAGGTATGAGGAGAGCAGGCCTCTGGGTGAACTCTCACACTCACACCCAAGGAAGGGGCAAGCACGCTCAAGTCCAGAGTTCACAGTGGTGCCGCCCAGACCCACTGTCCTGCTGTCATTCAGCTTCCCCAGGGCAGCCAGGACAGCTTGCACCGTCTCCCAGGCTCTCTTGGGAAGCGGAACTCCCTGGGAAGGAATCTGACAGGCTGGGAGACAAAACAAGAGTCCCATCGCAGAGACACACACAGCAGCAGCAACAGCCCCACAGACGAGGCACAGGGATGGGACAGGTGGGGGGCCACGCTGCCACCTCAGTGTGTGACCGTGGTTCTGTCCTGCTCCTGCCCACCTGGAGCCCAGGCAGACAGGTAGTAATGGGCAGGGCCCAGGTCCAGACACAGCCCCCAGCCCTTTGGCCAGATGTGACTGGGAGAGGCCGATGCCAGGGCAGCACCAGGCCTTCTGGAAGTCCCAGGGCCAGCGTGCAGAAAGTGCCACCGAAGCCCATACTGATAAAGTCACATACAGGACAGGAGGGTTTATGCAGACCACCGTTGATGGGGACGGGCGGCTCGGCCACTACGAGGCTGGACTCTTCTGTCTGTTCAGGGAGTCGATGTAGTGAAAAATGGCCCCCAGAGCCCAGCTGGTCTCAACATTGTTGATTTTCCGAGTGAGCTTGAAAAGACAGGGGGAGAGAGACCATCACACAGACAGGAAAGGCTTGTGCATCAGGAGGCTGCGGCTCCTTGGAAGCCAGGCGTGGGCTGGGGGACATGACCCCAGCAACCGGAGAAGCGGTTCTAGGCCCCTCCCTCCATAAAGGGGCTGGGGAGTGCCCTGAGGGCACCCTTACCTTCAGCACTTTGCTCCTGGGAAAGCCGAACTCCTGGAGCAGCAGGGTGACGTAGGTGAGGTCCATGCACGCAAAGGGGCTGCTCTGCGGCTGCGTCTCCAGGGTCCGACACACTGGGGATGAGACACACCCCATTAGGCTCCAGGTGACTCCCTCCCCAGGACAGAGGGGCAAGTGTAGACCCCAATTCCACCCACTCCAGATTCACAGACAAGGCTGCAGCTGAGTGCAGAAGATGCCCAATGCACACGCAGGCAGGTGGGAGGCAGCCCTGGCTGCCACTGTCTGGGCTCCACAGCAACCTGCCCACCTGGTGCTGGGCCACATTTCTGCATCTAAGATCCTGGACATCTCTCCCAGATGCCAACCTGAATAAAACCTAAGCTTTCTGGGGAAAGAAAACACCAAAGCCAGCTCAGAACAATCCACTCCTGCTCTTGAGGAAGGGCAAATCCAACAACAGCCATCCTGGGATTCTGCTTAAAGCCTTTTCCTGCTAGAGTTGTGGATACCCAGTGTCCATGGTCACAAATGGGAAAATGACACAAAAACTTTAAAAAAGCCACTTTTGGGGGAGGGGAAGGGTAGTACTTTTTCTGGAAAGATGTACAAAGTTGAGCTCTTTGGACCTGCACACGGGGAAGGATAAGCAAGAGCAGGAGATGTTCACCAAGGCTCGGCTGCTGGGCCGGGCATGAAGGAGGCAGCGGAGGGGCGAGGTGTGTGGCGCAGGGTCTTCTGGGCTAATCATCTGCAACCCCAGGGACAGCCCCCCACCCCCACATCCCTGGCTCCACTCTGTAGGGCCTCAGCTTCTTCAACGTCATGTGACAATCACGAACTTACTGGGACATCCCAGGGGAAATCACTTTTAGGATTACCCAAGTAGCAGCAAAATGGCATCAGAGGAAGTGGAATCACGGAACCTCGTTCCTCATGACCCCTCTAAGGGCGGGACGAGGATGGTGGCCTTTTCTCAGCTGGGGCCGCCGAGGCCCTTGCCTGTGGCCACCATTAGGAGGGGCTACACCCAGGAGAGTCGGGGCCAGTGCCTGCATCGTGTCATGGGGTGACTATCCCTGCTGAGATGCCCCTGCAGTGTCACTCACCGTACTTGGCTGCGATCTCAAAGTCCCCCACCACCAGGCTGCCTCCCTTCTCTGCATCTGTGGGAGACACAACACCCAGTCTGCAGGAGCACTGTGAGGCCAGCAGTGCCGCTGAGATGTGAAGCTGGAATGGGGAATACTGGCCGCTGAGCCCCAAGGTGCTGACTGGCTTCCGAGGCAGGCCCTCTAGCTGCAGGCGGCCACCATGTGCGCTGAAGGTGGCTTCTGGTTGACGCGGCATGTGGTGGGCACGGAGGCTGAGAGGGTCACCCCACATCCCAACCCTGCAGAGTCCCTCAAAAAAGCTTACCAGGAATCTGGGACCCCAAATTGAGTAAAATCTCAAGTTTAAGTTAAGAAAAATAAAACAGGAATGTTTCCTGAAGCCATAGCACTGAGCTCAGCAACAGTATTTTGGTACCAGTTTCCCAAATGTAAAAAAAACAAAAGGTCTTAAAAAACAAAGTGAAGGGTGGTTTATTGGTGGCCTTCCAACTTGACCACCCACGTTCCACCTTGACCACCCACCTTCCACCCAGGCCTGGTCAGTGGTAGCTTTGCCAGCACAGAGACCCCCCAGAAGCCATGGGACCTAGAGAGCCAGCACCATGACATCGGCTTCTTATTTAAAACTGTTTTTATCCTTATCACAGGCGATGCATTCTGATGTTCTCACCACAACAGTGACTCTGCAGCCCCCTCCAGAGTCCCCACACAGCCTGATGACCACCAGCCTTGGCCAACTCCAAATACCCTTTTCTGGCCTGATCTGGCTTCCTGGGCTGGGCAGGGGGAGTCAGAGAGATTCTACATTCAGTGAGGTAATCCCTCCCACAGGGACAGGGCAGCCACCCGCAGGTCCCAGGAGGCCTCTTGTAGCCAGGGCTGCAGGGTGGGGCAGTGCGGCTGAGTCTGAGACTACGTGGGTCAGTGCAGGGCCGGACCTGCCCTCCAGCAGGAACTGGAATCAACAGCAAGTCACCAGCCACGAGGTTTCACTGAAGGGCTCAAAAAACTGACCCATCTATTAAAAGGGGACTTACTCCTTGCTATTGATGAGATGCCTTCTCAAATCTACTTCTGGCCTCCTGCGGGGATGTGACAACAGGGTTGCTCGCCTGCCACCAGCCCTCTGCCTCAACACACACCCTCCGCCCCTGCCCTCCACTGCCCTGACCTTCCTGGTCAGCCCATTCTAGGCCCCCTTACCTATGAGCCCCACACTGGCTGCAAGGTCGTAATAGTAGGAGAAAGCGTAGAAGTCCACATGCTTCACTTCCTCCGTCCTGTGCACTCTGTTTTGAAGGACCTCCGACACCCTGGTGGCACACAGCTCATGCAGGTTTGCCGCTGGGGACAAGCACAAGGCCAGCAGTCAGTGGGATCTGATCGTTGAGGCCTCACAGCTGCTCCGGGCCCCTCCTAGGGGACTTGAGACCCTGGCCTGAATTGTCAGGAAAAGGCAGGTCTAGAAGCCCCTAAGACCCTACCCCAAGTTGGGGCTGCTCCCCGGACAGGTCAACAGCAGCCCTCAGGAGCCAGGGCACTATTGGTGCCGGCCAGCAGGGAGCGAAGACCGTGGGCACCAAGGCAGCTGCAGACCCGGACTCTGAGAAGGAGGCTGCTGACGCCTGACACCAGCTGGCCTCTGGCCTGTCGGGACCATCTGCCCTGCGTTTCCCCTCTGCCAGCCCTGTGTCCTACCTCCTCCTGCACCCTCCCTATGTCACAGATAAGGAAGTGGAGGCCCACCTCACTTGCCAAGCTCCCACGGCTGTGGGTAGAGCAGACACAGAGGACCCCAGAGGCCAATGGACTGCGTGGTTGTCTGAGGGCGCCTGTACGCCCCACACCTCGACCCGGCTTCTCCAGTTCTGCTCCACCGGCCCCCGTGCTTCCAAGTGATCCAGAGTTCCTGTGGTCCACAGACCCGCACCCCAGCCCTTCGACCTCATTTCCTCCTGCTTTCCCTCGCCAAGCCACACCACCTCCTCCTCATTCATTAAACACAGCAGCTGCCAGAGGGCCCAGGGGTATGCTATTGCACAGCCTGGGGTGCTGCTGCTTCAGATCTGCGCAGCTCCCCTTAACCTCCTCCTGTCTCAGATCCCCTGTCACCCCACGAGGCTGTCCTTGGCTGTCCTAGTCACAGCTGCCATCACCCTCTCAGACCCCCGCCCGTGTTACTTCTCCTGGAAGGCCTTTCCGATGAACTTCACTGTCTGGCTCCTCCTGTGGGACGTGGCTGACTGGTCCTGCTGTGCCTGGTGTGGGCCACCGGCACGTGCACCAGTGGGTGACTGAGTTGCAGGGACCTGCACATTGGCTGAAGGCATGCACCCCTCATGCCCAGTGCCCAGTCTGCGAGTGGCATTTGAACATTTCTCTCAGAAGAAACTGCAAAGGCGCAGAGCACTGGAGCCTGCCCAGGGCCAGTGGGCGAGAGTGGGCTCCATGGCCTCAAACAGGACGGGTGGGAGCAGATCTTCCCTCTACACAGAGTGCCTGGGCCCCCAGCTGCACCCCTGCATCTCAGCCCTGAGCTGGCCCAGTCCTGTTAGGAAATCGGCCCTCGGGAGGAAGCTTCTGGTGACAGACAGGGGAGCACTGAGCAGAGGCCGAGGGAGGGAGCCGGCTCTCAGGACAGGCGCAGGCCGCCTGCAGCCGAACCATCTCCGCTTCCACGGCAGGTGCAGGCTCTTCTGGGAGAGGTCGGGAGCGTCCCATGGGATGTGGGAAAGGCATCGGGGAGGGGAGGCCGCCACTCTCACCCTCAGAAGCCAAAAAGCAGCAAACCCCATCATACCGGCTTTCTGACCCGAAATCCTGTACGTGACTTCTGCATGTTCCCATTCTCCTTTGAAACTGGGAGACAAGCAAGGGCTGACCAACTCCTTTCCATCCTTAGCTGAAACAAAGATTTAAAAAGGAAAGAGAAAGGAAGGTACATCACCGCTGTGGACCAAGGCCGAGCCAGGAGTTGCGGAGGCCCTGGCTTGTCATGGGATGAGGGAACCTGAGTGGTGGGGGCTTCCAGGTTCACTGGGGAGGCAACATCTCCCTGAGAAGCTGCAGCAAAGCCTCATCGGCCAGGAAGCACACTGCTAGCAGGACCATGCCCAGCTCACGGCCCTGGGCCAAGGGCTGTTCAGTCAGTGTGACAGCAGTCCTCTTAGGAGGGGAGCCATCATCACCCAGTTTTATAAGTGACTGAGACTGTGAGTAGCTGGCAGGTTGGTGGCAGGGCCAGGACAAGTGCTGCCAGGTGCCACCATGCCTTGAATGGAATCTGCTGCTCTAATACACACAAGCCGGGGACTCAAAACCAGCAAAGGAAGCGTACTGGTCTCAGGGCTGGCCCCAGCATCACCCTCTGGGACAGCAGGTTGCTGTCCCACCAAGAGGTGCTGGTCCCATTCCTGGACTCTGGCCTGGGCCTGCTTTCCTTGATGAAATGGGCAGGAAATGGTGGCCTCAGGGCAGCCTTCCTTTTTTGAAGCTGCCCAAAAGCAGCCCAGGCTGCTCTGCTGGGATGAGGCCATGTGGAAGTGTCCAGGTGTAGACAGCTGTCCAGCCACAGGCCCATGCGCAGAACCCCAGGACCCCAGCAGGGGGTCTAGGCAGCCACCCAGCCACACGCACGTGCACAGACCCCCAGGTCCGCAATGGAGGTGCCGCCCAGATGAGCCTTTGCAGTCAGCCATGAGGTTCTACCGTGACTGCTGTTTGCTGTTCTTTCACTCTACTTGGGGCAGTCTGTTATGAAATAACAAAACAGAGAGACTCATTCTCCTGGCTCCTCACAGCCTCCAAATGTCCAAAACGGGCACTTTGTACAGCCTGACAAGGAGACCATGAGACCCTCCGGCTGCTCTGCTGGGTGGGAGAGGCCTCTGGGGCTGAGCCGCGACTCCCTGGAAACCATGAGGGGCAAAGAGGTACCTGCCTTTTCTCACTGTGTAAATATTAGGTGTTTTTTTGGTCCTAGAATGAGGGCTGCAGGTGTTTCTAACACACGGACATGGTTTTTGTTTATAACAAAAAAAAAATACCATTATGAAGATAAACACCAGGATTTGAAAGAAAAACTGAAGCAGTGTATGCATGGGAGAATGAAAGTTCCAGTTGAACATCCTGCCCTGTCAGATACTGGGCCCTTGGAAGAGGTGGGCAGGGTGCTGGGCCCGTGGGGTGGTGGGCGCTCAGAGAAGGGCATTTGGCTGGAGCACATGTGGGCGCTGATGAGTGCCTCATGCACACATCAGATACCAAGGCCTTGGGAAGGCTGCTATGGCCTGGTCAGTTCCATCAGGGAAGACAGGCACCACCACCAGCCTCAGGACTGAGTCTCCACCCCTGAAGCAGGCCACAGCAATCTCTAAGCTTTCCTGAGTCCACGCCCACTGTGACACCCATGGTGAGGAGCAGAGGCCCTGGCCCTGGCTCTGATGCAGGCTGCCTCCCCAGTCCAACTCCAAACTCCACTTCTCAGGAAAAGCCGAGCCCACATTTCATGATTCTTCGCAGAGCAAGAGAGGAGGGACATTCTTGCAAGTCTGGAATCATGAGTGAGAGAGAAAACTTTTCCCCAATGGCAAGAGTCCAGCACCCCCAGGGCCCTCCTGTGCTGTATAGAGAACAAGGTCCTCTCTTCACATCCCTAGAGCTGGCTCCCAACGTAGGGGATAAGTGTGCAGTTCCCCAGGTTCCTAGAACCCTCAGCTCAGTGCTTCAGAAGGAATTTCACCAGCATCTTTTAAAAAATAGCTTGGGGCTGGGTGTGGTGGCTCACACCTGTAATCTCAGCACTTCGGAAGGCTGAGGTGGGCAATCACTTGAGGGCAGGAGTTAGAGACTACCCTGGCCAACATGGTGAAACCCCATCTCTACTAAAAATACAAAAATTAGCTGGGCCAGGTATACCACCACCCTGGATTCCTGCCCCACCAGGGTGCCACCAACAAGGTAGCAGCACACCCCCCACCCTCGCATGCCCTGGCCTGACCAGGTGCCCAGCATGCAGCGGGGCAGCAGTGGGGCGGGAGGGTGGAGGGACCTCTACTCCAGGGCCAAGCTGCTGCCCTCCCAAGGGGCTCCTCGTTCCCACTGAGCATGGAGGGCAGAGGCCAAGAGAGGGGGCCCCAGGCAACGTGTCCACTTACCAGGCTGCCCCTCCACACCGCCCAGGATCGCCAGGCGTGCCGACATCAGCCCGAGCCCGAGGTAGCTGTGGGAATGACACCTCGGTGAGGGCGGGCGTCACAGCAGGCACAGGGCACAACACACTCATCCCTGGGACCCAGTGCTAGTGGGGAAGGGGGAGCTTGCAGCAAGGCAGTCAGTGAGCTTCTCTGCTCCTTCCAAAAGCCTCCTTCCGTAGAGTTTAGGGAATTTAGCTAATTAATTCAACACATGGCAGGAGCTCATCCAGGAGCTGCAGACAAGACCCCCAGTCTGAGACACTCCTGCTTTATAAAAGAATTGACTGAAGGTGCCATGTGGCAATAGGGTGCACTCCTGCGCGGCCCATGGCCCATGGCTCCTCCTACTTCTCAAATTTCCTCCAAAGCAGAACAGCATAAGCATGAAAGGAGAGATGTGATTAGACTACAGATGATTAAAGGATGAAGGAGGAGGGCAGAGGAGGAGGGAGGAGGACAGGGAGAGACAGGTCCGGGTGGATTCCCAGCACGGGGATTCGGATCTGCCATTCATGACCTCAAGAGGGCTGTGCAAGGCTCCAGGAGCTGCATGCCCACCCAATAGCACATCCCCACCCGCGTTCCCAAAAGCAGACCTGTAGGAATAGAGCTTGTAGGTCCTGTTAAACATCCGCAGTGCCGTCAGGTAGCCGGGCGGGGAGGCCTGCAGGGTGCCCTGGGGAAGAACGAGGGTAACTATGCTTCCTGCTGGTCTTTCTAGAACATTCTCCCCTACTCACTGAATTCCTTTGAAACAATAGGGATGCTTAGGTACAGATAATGAAATGAGCTGTTCACTAGGTGGCTGGCTGCAAGACAGGAGCAGGCAATGGGGAGCCAGCATCTGGGCCTCCGGAGAACGGTGCCTCCTTCCTATAGGCAACCTCTCCCACGCTGACAAACATGGCCCAGCCAGGACGGCGATCACAGCGGAGCCTACAAGCCCACTCTTCCACGGAAACTACCCACAACAGGAGGATGAGTGGGTGAGGGGGGAACTGTTTTTAAAGCAGCAGATGCCTCAATGGGAAGTGTTTTCATCTTCTTTGGGATATTTTTCTTGAAAAGGCTGGAAGTTCCCTCCCAACCTACGAACTGGACGAAATCTTTCTGCTCTTGTTTCATTTGGAACCCTGAAGGGAAGGGAGGCAGCACTTCATTCTCTGGCCCAAATGTTTCCAGGTATTCTCTAATTTATCAACCCTCAAAAGACAAACTTTCTATGGCTTTTTTTTCCTGGTGGAATTAAAACTCCAAGCCAGAAGCATCATCTGTGGGTAAGTCCCACTCTCAGATGAGGGAATGACCTTAGAGGTCCAGAAGCCTGGCCAACTCCACCCCAACCCCATCCCGAAGCACCTTGGCAGGCCCCACCCTACACCCCCATGGGGGCGTGGCCTCAGGGTGGGAAGAAGGCCATGGTTGGCAGGGGCTCGTTACCTCCACGCGAGGCAGAAAGGCGATCTGAGTGGATCCTCCGCCCAAATCCAGCATGCCCACGCTGCTCCCTCCCGGAGTTTTCAAGCTCCCTGGAGCACAGTAAGCAAAAACAGCACAGGGGCATTAGTAAGACGGTCAGAGCCGCAGAAAAGCCAGGGTGAAAGCCAGGCTCTTAGGAGAAAGAAAAACAAGACAGAGAAGTAGCTCAGGTGTTGACAAATCTCCACTTAAAGGTGTCTATCTATGGGATAAGAGCAATGGCTCCACCAGCTACGGTTTAATTTGGATCCTGCTGGGACAGCACGAACCTTCAGGGGAGATACTGAAACTGCCGTATCAGCTGGGAGGGGGGCTGCTGGCTCAGCCCTCTGATCAGCCTGTCTCCACTCCACAGCGCATCTCAGGCGGAGGTCCCCAACCCACCTGCTAATATTTCGATCCCCCAAAGCGGCAAATGGGCAAATCCTGACAGGAAACTTCTTTCCTTTTCCTAAATACATCAGAAACACTGCTCTTTCCCATAATTCCAGCAAAGGGACAAGAATCCACATGTGCTAAGAAAAATGACTCGTCACTTGTTTCTAAAAACTGATGCTTCTATTCCTGTTCCACCTATAGCAGAGGAATCCAATTAGAAGGTGATTAGCATCCACATCACATTTAATATTGGAAGACATGACTGGTTTGATTCATTACTTCTCTTAGAAATGAGAGGATGGGGCTCCTGTTGGATGTTCTGCAGGGGACAGGGCAGGGGCTGTACTGGGAGAAAAATGCCCCAGGCCTGCAGAGAAGCACCCCCTCCTAGCATCTACACCTGCCAGCCAGGTGGGCGGCCCCACCCATCCCCAATACCCTACAGTCAGCTAGCAACACTGCAAAACCCTGAGGGGTTATCTTAGAGAGCAGAAATGAGGCTCCTGCTCTCTAAAGGCCTGGCCGAGCCCTCCGCAGGTGTCTGTGAACGGCCGGCCCCTGTGACGCGGCGCGCACACTGCAGGCGTCTGTGAACGGCTGGCCCCTGTGACGCAGCGCGCACACCGCAGGTGTCTGTGATGCAGGGCGCACACACCTGTCAGGAAGTTGATGGTGATCCACGCAGAAACGCCTGCAAGAGAGTGTCACAGGCAGCATTTTAATCACTTGAGATACAGCATAACACACATGACCGTTAAATGACTATTTTCAGATTTGGGGAGCACAAAGGGGCCACTTCTGTGCAATACCCAGCCTTCGGATCACTGGGCAGAAGGGAACATTTCTCATAAATGAAGCCAGCAGCGTCCGGCGGACTGTCCTGGGAGAGAGCACACTGAATCCTAAAGCATTCCACCAGATGCCACATCTCTTCTTGGTTATTACTGGCCTCCTTTTTGGAAGAAGCAGAAAAAGAACCCAGTGCTCCCCTTCCCTCCCCCATATATACTCACTCTCAGGTCATACTGAAGACCTATCAGGAGCTAGTGAGAAATCTTAAATGCCTCTTAGAATTAACAATGCAACAACATTCTAAATGTGGCGGCAACTGGAGTTTCTCTCCAAACGTTCTTAAAACTGCTTTGTTTTCAGAAACTTCATTTATGCCAGGTTTGGAGTTGGTCAAGATAAGAATCCATCTCTGACATTGACCCCAAAAAGACCCTTTTGTGACATGTCAACTGTGAATCAGAATGGGGCTGTAACATCCATGATTCCACACTCGAGCAGCTGACCGGGGACGAGGCTCCCACACAGTGGGGGGGTGGGGGGCAGTTAGAAGCAGCAGCACTGCTCCCACCCACCTCCCTGCACAGCCCCACTGCAGAGGCGCTTCCCGCCCCTTTACCTTCGTCTGTGCCGTTCATGATAGAAACACAGTCATCTCCCACCAGAAAAGGCGATGCCTTAAACACTTCTTTCACCTAAATGTAAAGAGAGACGTTTCTTCATCCTTTACAATGAATGGATGTTTATTTAGCTAGCTAGCTAGTCAGTCAGGTGCAGCAGTGGGGGTGGAGAAGAATAAAAAAAATCTGTAACTGGTTGTTATCAATTAGTTGTAAATGCCACCGCACTCAGACCAGCGTTCTCCATCCTTCAGAATTTGTAGTCAGTGGCTTCGCATCAAGCTTTCGGCAGGCAGTAACAGAACCCCAGGGGCACCTGCCAAGTTCTATGCCTGTGTTCAGGCCTCTCTAATCCTCTGCAAGTTAATCTACCGCCAGGGCGTGCTGAGGCCCATGCTGCACTGGAGAACCTGTCCTAAGCCTCCTGGGGCTCAGAAGGGCTCTGGGGACTGCATAGACTGGGGGAAGCTGGGGCACATTGGGCCTGCTGGGCTCCAAAACACTGCCCAGCTTTGGGATGTGAGATAAAGGAGCAGGAGCCCTCCACGGCGGATGGCAACATTCACCAGGGCTAGCTGGTCTCTGGGGGTATTTCCTTGCCCATCTTTCAGCAAGATCTACCCATAGACAGTTCAGCACCTCTGCACACCCCACCTGCACGCATGACCCACAATCCAATGCTGTGAGGGACCCTGACAGGCGTGCCCTGTGCCCTCCTCCCACTGGTAAATGGATGGAGGCAGTAAGGAGAGTGAGGAGGACCCACTGCTGAGTGCTGGGCACTGGCCCTGACAGAAGAGGGGCTGGAAGAGGCCACAGGGCCCCTTCAACAGTCATGTCTGAGCATTGGACCAGGAGCAGGATGAGCGGCTGCCATGGGAAACAAGCAGGCTTCAGCTGCAGCACCGGGCTCAGCACACATGCGCTTCTGACTGGGATCAAGTTCCTGGAAGGCACCATGCACTTTATTTTATTTTTTTGAGAAAAGGTCTTGCTCTGCCACCCAGGCTAGAGAGCAGCGGCGTAATCACGGCTTAGTGCAGTTTTGACCTCCTGAGCTCAACTGATCCTCCCACCTCAGCTTCCCAAGTAGCTGGGATGACAGGCATGCCCCACAACACCCAGCTAATTTTTCTGTTTTTGGTACAGATGGGGTCTTGCTATGTTGGCCAGGCTGGTTTTGAACTCCTGGACTCAAATGACGCATGCGCCTTGGCCTCCCAAAGTACTGGGAGTACAGGCATGAGCCATGGCCCCTGGCCCAAAGTACACTTCTAAAATAAAGTTGCTTTATTATAAAACGCAGATTCACTCTAGAAAAAAACAAATAACCTTAAATGTCACAAAGAACAAAGTATCATCTGTCTGCCATCCCTTCACCTAAAGGTGATGCTGCAAACTTTTCTTCAGAAGCATCTGTGTCCTGCCTGGCTGTGCGGCACTGGTGAGAGAACAGGTGTTTGTAGTCATCAGTAGCCCCTGGGGGCTGGCAGATGGCACAGGGAGTGGCCAGGCTCACCTTCTGCAGTAACTTATGGGCCTTTTCTCCAGGTAACAGGCGTAAGCCAGCTGTGGCCTTGAGGACCAGAGGGGTGGCCTTCCAGAAGTCAAACGGAATGTCCTGTTTAGCAACATCCAGTAGTTCCTGGATTCCCTGAGCGCTCTGTGAACATGGTAAGAGCAAAGCAGGGTCTGTCAAATGCAGCATACAGGACCTGTCAAATGCAGCATACAGGCTCTGTCAAATGCAGCATTCAGGATCTGTCAAATGTAGCATACGGGGTCTGTCAAATGCAGCCTACGGGGTTGGTCAAATACAGCATTCAGGGTCTGTCAAATGTAGTATATGAAGTCTATCAAATGCAGCATATGGGGTCTATCAAATGCAGTTTACAGGCTCTGTCAAATGCAGTTTATAGGCTCTGTCAAATGCAGCCTTTGGGGTCTATCAAATGCAGCCTACGGGGTCTGTCAAATGCAGCATACAGGGTCACACACGCTGCTTCCACCCTTTTGGTTTTTTTTTTGTTTGTTTCCAGAGACAGCGTCTCACTGTGTTTCCCAGGCTGGAGTGAAGTGGCTTGATCACAGCTAATTTTCACCCTTGATTTCCTGGGCTCAAGTGATCCCCCTGCCTCAGCCTTCCAAGTGGCTGGGACAATAGGCGTTAGCCATCACACCCAGCTAATTTTGAAAAACTTTTTTTTTTTTTTTTTTTTTTTTTTGTTACAGTTTTTCTCCACTGCCAGGCGCCAGGCTGGAGTGCAGTGGCGCGATCTCGGCTCACTGCAACCTCTGCCACCCGGGTTCAAGCAATTCTCCTGCCTCAGCCTCCCGAGTAGCTGGGACTACAGGCGTGTGCCACCAAGCCCAGCTAATTTTTGTATTTTTAAAGACAGGGTTTAACCATTTTGGCCAGGATGGTCTTGATCTCTTGACCTCGTGATCCACCTGCCTTGGCCTCCCAAAGTGCTGGGATTACAGGTGTCAGCCACCATTCATAGCCCTTGCTTTCATAAATATTTTCTTCCTCTAATTTTCAAAATCTGCAGGAAACAGTGACACGAGTGGTACTGGCAGGTGTGTGGGAACATGGGGACGAGCTGAAACGTGGTAGGGGGAGGAAGGGTGAGGAGAACAAGCCTGCTCTTCTACTGCAGCCCGGTGACCCAAGTCCATACCCAGACCTGTGCCAGCCCTCACGGGTGATCTCAGGTGAGCCTCAGCTCCACTGGACATTGCAAAGGTGTAGCACTAGACAGTCCTGGAGTCCCTCCCAGCACTAAATCCCATGACCCTGCATAGAGGAGCCACTTCACCTGCCAGAGTGCTGGAGAGCCCAAGGCTGGATGAGGCCCTATGTCAGTGTGTGCATGAGTGAAGGCCTAGGAAGGCGGCTAGGTTTGCAGACAGGTGTGATTCTGTGGGGACACGTGGGCTAGATCTGTCCAAGGGAAAAACACCTCCTACCCAGAAATCCCACTCCAGCAGTTCATCTTGAGAGGCCGAGGTGGGAGGATCACTTGAGCCCAGGTCAAGACCAGCCTGGGCAACACAGCAAGACCCCCATCTCTACAAAACATTTAAACATTAGCCGGCCATTGTGGTGTGTACCTGTGGTCCCAGTTACTTGGGAGACTGAGATGGGAGGATCATTTGAAACCAGGAGGCAGAGGTTGCAGTGAGCTGCAATCGTGCCACTGCACTCCAGCCTGGGTGACAGAGAGACACTTCATCTCAGGGGGAGAAAAAAAGAGAGAATTCATCTGAGAGATGCCCCTTGCACGTGTAAGTAATGAAGTATGTGTCAGGTGCAGCCTTTTTCTACTGTTAAGAGAGAAAGATTGGGCATTATCTAAACATCCTTCAGTAGGGGACCGGTTCCACGAGGTAAGTGTGTGGCATCCAGGCAATAACATTCAGCCAAAAAAACTGAGGATCTGCACATGCCGACATCAATGCTCTCCAGTTAAACTGCTCAGCAGCAAAGCCAAGGGCCTCGGTGTGGACACCGCCGTGGGTGTGACGTAAAAATGGGGAGAAGAATATGGATGCTTCTGTTTACATACACATCAACCAGCCTCGAAGGACGCTAAGAGAGCTGGGATGTGGGCCTCTGAGGCAGTCTGGAGCGAGAGGGACGTCTGAGCTGTTGCCCTGGAGAGTGTGGACATTTGGCCCACTTCAATGTGTGTCACCGATTCAACCAAGTACAGTAAGGCCTTAAAAATCCTAGGAGCTTATTCTAAATTTATCTAATTTAATAAGTTTTAACCATAAGGTCACTCTAGAATTGATAATTTTTTTTTTTTTTTTTTTTTTAACTAAGCTACAGGAAAGCACGGCTTGAACTACATTGTCTGAGATCATGCCACATTTGTGGACAACAGCAGTGTACTAGCTCATGACTTAAGCAATGCTTGAACCAAAAGGAAGTGACAAGTCTCTCCATAGCCAGTTTTGCCAGTGCCTAGACAGAAGTAGCAATGCTACAAATGTACGTAAATTATTATTTGACAATTTTAATTAAATTTCTATTTATTTGGTTTTGTGGACTTTGCATAATGCATTTTTTGGGGGAGGAGTTGGAGTCTCACTCTGTACCCCAGGCTTGACTGCAATGGTGCAATCGTGGCTCACTGCAAACTCTACCTCCCGTGTTCAAGCGATTCTCCTGCCTCAGTCTCCCAAGTAGCTAGAATTTAAGGTTCATGCTAAGTTTTGCATTTTTAGTAGAGACAGGGTTTCACCATACTGGCCAGGTTGATCTTGAACTCCTGACCTCAAGTGGTCCGCCCACCTTGGCCTCCCAAAGTGCTGGGATTATAAGGTGTGAGCCACTGCGCCTGGCATGTAATGTTTTTAACTGTTTTTTTTTTTTTTTTTTTTTTTTTTTTTTTTTTTTTTTTTGATATAAGGTCTCACTTTGTCACCTGTGGCACAGACATGGCTCACTGTGGCCTTGACCTCCCAGGCTCAAGTGATCCTCCCACCTCAGTCTCCCAAGTAGCTGGGATGACAGGTGTGTACCATAATCTCTAGCTAATTTTAAAATTTTGTAGAACTCAGGTTCTCATTCTGTTGCCCAGACTGGCCTTGAACTTTTGGGCTCAAGAGATCCTCTTGCCTCAGCCTCCCAAAGTGCTGGGATTGCAAGTGTGAACCACCATGCCCGGACAACGTTAATTTTTTGTTTGAGTCAATGTTTGCTATCTTCAATCAGAAACAGCAACAAAAAATTAAAAATATATTACGCAAAATTCACAAGACCAAATTAGTGCAAAAAAATTTGAATAAGTAAACTGTCAAATAATGATTTTTGTAAGTTTGTAGGATTTGTGCTTCTGACCTGTACCAAGACTTTGGGACTCCCAGGGGAGAAATAAGTGCTGGCATGGTGGAGACAGAGGAGGGGGGTCGGGTGGGGGCGAGTTCTCCTCTGGGCTCGTGTGCTGCATACCTTCTCTCATCTGACCATCCCAGATGGCGTGAAGTGCCCAGGGAGCACCATTAAAGTCCCCTTTCCTTGTGAACACAGCCTACCACATTCAAAGGGAAAGAACCGGCTTGAACACATTCCACAGGTGAACATGGAGACACTGGAGATGATCCTTACCTTTTCAACATCATCAGCATAGGCAGAAAGACCTGGCTTCAGTGCTTTGAAGGTTTCGTGGGTCAAGGTGGGAGTTTCTAAGGGGAAAACATGTTGAAAAAAGGTACAACTATGAATACACATATGGATATAAGAACACGTACAATCACGACTAGCCACACTTTTTAAAGACAGACCCAGACAATACAGACCAATTCCCAAGTGGCAGGGGCCCTTCAGCTATTCCTTGTCTAAATTCTGACTCTTTGTTCATCTGAACAAGATGAGTATAATACCTAATATCTTGGCCAGAATTTTACTTTTTAATTAATTTTTTTTTAAAATTATATTTATTAGGTTAATTTTTTTTTTTTTTTTTTTGGACAGAGTTGCACTCTTGTTACCCAGGCTGGAGTGCAATGGCGCGATCTCGGCTCACCGCAACCTCCGCCTCCTAGGTTCAGGCAATTCTCCTGCCTCAGCCTCCTGAGTAGCTGGGATTACAGGCACGCGCCACCATGCCCAGCTAATTTTTTGTAGTTTTAGTAGAGACGGGGTTTCACCATGTTGACCAGGATGGTCTCGATCTCTTGACCTCGTGATCCACCTGCCTCGGCCTCCCAAAGTGCTGGGATTACAGGCGCGAGCCACCGCGCCCGGCCCGAAGTCACTTTTAGATATCAGTAGGTATGGCATCTAAATATTTCACTACTGTAATAAGTTAAAAAATAAAGCAGATGGAGTCAAAAGTAAATAAAACACACCACCCAGCTTTGGAGAGAGCAGCTAGAAACGTCTCGCGCCAGGAGAACCGTGCGAGGACAGGGTGGCGTCTACCCACCAGGTTCCAGGTCAGCCAAGAGCAGCCCGGGACACCCAGGGGACCTGCCTGGCCGGGGCTGCAAACTCTCACTGGCTATGGCTAGAGACACGTGGAGGGTGAACCTCAGGGTCACAGGCATGAGAGGGGCATCAGGGAACCAGGGGAAGAGGGCAGGGGAACTGGGTGGGGGGGCCCTTGGGAGAAGCTGCCTGCCCTGGCCTGAGGCCCACCCTAGAAGCACAGCCAACAGGGCCCAGGCTCCATCTCACTTTTCCAGCTGAGGCCTCTCCTAGCTGTTGCCCCTGGCCATCTTGGCCCAACCGGTAGCTCTCGGTCAAGCCCAGGGGCCTCTGCTATTTATCTGACTTTCCTGATTTCCTGGCTCCCATGGGCCTGAACTCCCCACAAAGCCCCAAACACAACCACTGGCCTAAATCATGGTCCCAGCCACCTGACTTGCTGGTGAGTGTGCGGAGTGGACAGGCCACCAAACACCCTCAAGGTCTCAGCTGCCCATCAGCATGGTCACTACACACTAGTTTAAGAGTGATCTGGGACTCCTGGGAAATCCAGATGCTTGGGCCCCAGCCCACACCGGCATCAGCATCTCTGGGAAATTGCATTTGGACAAGCTCCCAGCTGAGTCCGTGTCTGGAGGCCCAGCCCACACCGTAGCGTAGGGCAGGAGATCCCAAGACCCTGCCATGAGAGGTCGAGAAGGCAGACCCCACGCCCGCTTCCTGTGATTACCTCTGGGGGGCTGGGCGAACTGGAAGATGTGTACTCGGGTGCCAGTGCTTCCTGCATCAAACATGATCCCGTAGAAGACCTTATGTCCATGTGCAGCTATCCCTGGAGGGCTGTGGGCTTGCTGACTCCACCGGGCCCCTGGGGCCACCCCAGTAATGCTGAAGGCCTGGGTGGCGGGGGCCCGGTGCCACTTGATGTAGGCGACGTAGATGAACAGGCCCACGCAGAGCCCCAGGGGGTACACCACCTTCGCCACCCGCAGGCTCCCGTGGTTGGATATTTTTCTCATCCTTGTCTGCCAAGGACCGTGTCGCAGCTGCTGGTGGGAAGTAGGGAGAGGCAGGAAAAGCATGTTAGGGTGCCAGATTCCAAGGCGAGTCAGACATCCCCAGGTCCAGGGACAAAACGTTCAACCTGAAACCGCTCTGTGTTCCCCCCTAGGAATCAGAAGCTTGATGTGATCCTCATAATGATTCCAGAAGGTGTGGTTCCTGTCTCACATAACGGCAGGAAAGCCAGCTCAAGGTCACACACCTTGCAGGTGCTGAGCTGGTGCACAGACCACAGCTGCTGGTTCCTTTAAGAGAGGGTCCCATCAGTGGCTTGGGACACATGGTGATTTATGTTAAAAAAGCCACATGTAGACGGTGTTCCCAAACTGTTCATGGGAACAGAAGCACGTATCTGGTTCAGTTTTTCAGTCCTCACTTATACTTCTGTTTAGGCAATTTACTTTTTGAAAGCTTTAAACTCTGTCCCTTGGGCAACTACCAAGAGCCCCAGACAAACCTGATAAATGTAGCTCGTTTTTCTGGAAGTTTCACAATGGATACCTTTCTTCATTCACATAGGCCATTCCTGCCAAGGAGGAAATAATGTTTGTGTACTTCCAAAGCCTATAAAAATTCAACTAGAGTAGCAAAATTAATTCACTGGGTGCCATTATTTTTGGTTCGATACACCCAAAATGAAACCATCTGTTCAAGTTTCATTGGCAGCTCCAGTGCGAGGCGGCACGTGGGAAACTGAGGCTGCAAAGGATGAGAAGCACAGGCTGACTGCAGGGCCCCCACCCCTGGGGAACGCCCAGCGGCCTGCCCTCCCTCACTCTTTCAGTCATCCTGGTGAGTGGCCGCTCCTAGGGCAGCAGGGGTCAGGAAGGCACCGGGCTGGAAGTGGCTGTGGCTCTGCCTGGAGCCTGGTGTGATGGTGGGCAAGATACCCCTCGAGGGGGCAACTCCCATTTGTAATGTGGGGCTACTCACGGGAGAGCCCCTTGTGACTTTGCTTGGGAATTCAATGTGCTCAGGACAGGTTGCAGAGAAAGCACATGTCACACGCAGGCTTTACAGAAGGGCAGCAGGAGGTGACATCTCTGTAGAATCAAGGACAGCATGGCTGCACCGCGGAGGAGGAGCAGTGGCAGTCAAAGAGGCAAGCCCACTGCGACCTGCACTACCTGGGGCTGTTTGGGCACAGCAGAATGGAAGGTCAGGGCCCGCAGGGCAGAGCACAGGGAGCAGGCCCTTCCTGGCCCCTCCTTACTGAGGTGTCACCTGTGGCCATAGCTGGATGTCCTCGGGCTCAGAGAGGTCAGACAAGCACTGCCACAGTGCCCTGTGCCAAGGGGAGAGGCCTCACCAGTGGCCTGGCCACCTAAGCTGGGGCGAGACAGGAAAAACCACGCTTACCTGAGCGTCTGCCACAAGAAGGGCTACAAAAAGGTTCTCCTGGCAGGTGCCAAGGTGCAGCCCTCCCCAGCCCTATTCTGGGCCTGGGTCCCACCACACTGGGGAGCTTCCCATAGCTCTCAGGATCATGTTGCAGCCTCTGCCTGGACTCGAACCCGCAGCCCCTGCTGCTTCGCTGCACTCCTCTTTTGTCCTTGCCCACAGTGCTCTGAGAACAGTGCCTTCTTCTGCCCCTAGAACTCAGTTCCTCCCTGCCTCAGGCCCCATGCACAGACTGATATGCATTCCCAGAATGCTTGTCCACCAGCCTGGCACCGTGTCTTCACTCTGAAACCTCCACTGAAATGTCACTGCCACCCCCTTCCTGGATGCCCCCATCATGCACTCTCTGAGCTCTCCACATCCACCACCAGGATCTGTGATGATGCGTGTTCATGGACCTGGTTCCTGCAGGTCTGTGTCTCCCCTCTAGGCCATGAGCCCTGGGGCAGGCACTCAGCTTATCTTGTGCTGCTGCTGCCCTGCATGGCAGCCAAGCCCTTCCCTTCTCTAGAATGGAAGAGGCTGTTCCTCCACCCCCCCCTGCACCTTTTTTTTTTTTTTTTTTTGAGATGGAGTCCCACTCTGTCACCTAGGCTGGAGTGCAGTGGTGCGATCTCGGCTCACTGCAACCTCTGCTGCCTGGGTTCAGGCGATTCTCCTACCTCTGCCTCAAGTAGCTGGGATCACAGTCACTTGCCAGTGTGCCCAGCTAATTTTTGTATTTTTAGTAGAGAAGGGGTTTCACCATCTTGGTCAGGCAGGTCTTGAACTCCTGACCTTGTGATCCACCCACCTCGGCCTCTCAAAGTGCAAGGATTACAGGCGTAAGCCACCCAGCCCACTCCCATACCTTCTATAGCGTTGCCAGACACACAACAGAGTCCTGTAGAAAATCCATTAACGGGGAGAGGACACAGCAAGATGGCAAAAGAGGAAGCACAAAGGCCTTCGTTCCCCGACAGAAACATTAAAAACAACTAGAGACTGGCTGTAATACTGTACAGGAGCTCTGCAAAACAAGCAATGATCTATAGCAACCAAGAGAATGCTCAGACCAGAAGCAGCCACAGTCAGGATGTCAGGAACTCTGGGGTGTTTCATTCACCCCTGCCCGATGCCTCCGCAGCACAGTGCTGCCTGATGAAAGCAGGAGCCTTGTTCCCAATTCCTTCCATCGAACTGGAGGGAGCAGAGCAGACCTTTTTGCAATGTCCTAATCTATCTTGGGCTGCCTGAGGAACAGGTCTCTGTTTCACCTGACTCTGAGCTCAGAGCTCAGACAGGAAGTCAGGGAAAATGGCTGCGGGCACTACTAGGCAAAGCTGCAGGGTGACTATGGCCCCATGCATACCTGGGGCAAGAATGGCAGCTGGAGAAACACAGTAGAACATCTCAGACCCAAGGAGAGACTCGGGGAGACTTTGGGAAAGTAAGACATACATATTTTTAAAGCTCTGTAAAAGTTTAATGCGGCCATCAAGGCATATAAATGGTGGTCCAGCAGCGAGTAAGTCCTGCTTTCTCTTACCCAAAAAAAGGGGCACACATTTTATCAAAATTTGACAATTCAGAGTTAAGGGTACTGAGATTAAGCTTCAGAGCACCAACTTAAACAAACCAGCAATGAAAAATTGGTTATTCAACTTGGAAAGAGGAACTAGAACCAAGGCATAAAGGGAGATTAAACATGTGTTCCTTGATCTCAAAGTCCTTTTAGGAACAGGAGTTCTGGCTACATGTGAGCAACACATCACACCACCAAACCCCAATTCCAGAATCTAAATTTACGACATAGAATAACAAAGGTAACTCCAAATGCATTCCTTGGTATATTCCAAAGGGAAGCTTGAAAGTATTCATAGGGAAAGGAAGATATTTTAAAATAGCCATGAATATGGGGAAATTGAAAAAAAACAAAAACACATACATAGGCCCAGGGAAGATGCATCCTCAGAAGAAACCTGAGGAGACTTCAGCCTTCATCCAGAGCTGATCCCCAGGCTGAGACAGATCCTGCTATTCATTGGGGTCGTTCCCAGTACAGAGGTAGCCTGTAAAGACTGGGAGATGGAGCTGTTTTTCAAATGCCCAAAATTCAGCAAAAAAAAAATAAATAAATAAATAAAAATAAAAAAAATCACAAGGCATACAAAGAAACAGGAAAACACAGCTCATACAGAGGAAGAAAATGAAGTGGCAGAACCCATCCCTGAAGAAACACACGCACTGGACGTACTTGACCGAGACTCAAAAATGACTATCTTAAACATGCTAAAAGAGCTGAAGGAAAACAGATAAAGAGTTAAAAGAAATCAAGAAAACAACATATGACAACAAAATAAGAAATTATAAAAAGGAATCAAACAGAAGCTGTGGAACTCAGAAATACAAAACTTAAGCTGAAAACTCTTACCAGAGGGATTTGAGTCTGCAGAGGAATCAGCAAACTTGAACACAGGACATTTGAAAATATCAAGTCAGAGGAACAAAAAGAATGAGGAAAATGAACAGAGCCTCAGGGACGTAGGGGCCTCCATCACATGCACCACGTGTATTGTGGAAGTTTAAGACGGAGAGGGAATGGGGTAGAGAAATTATGTGAAGAAAGAATAGCTAAAAACCTCTCAAATTTGACTAAAGATGTGAACATAAACATCCAAGAAGCTCAGTAAACCCCATATAAGATAAACCCGAAGGGACCCACACTAAGACACAATATAATCAAACTGTGTAAAGACAAAGGCAGAATCTTGAGAGCAGCAAAAAATGACTCAGCTGGAGAAAGAATCCTCAATAACATTGTTAGCCAATGTCTTAGCAGAAACATCAAAGACCAGAGGCAATGGGGATGATATACCCAAACTGCTGTAAGAAAAAAAATGTCAACAGAGAATTCTATCTTCAGCTAAACTGTCCTTGAAAAATTAGGGAGAAATTAAGACATTTCCAGATTAAAGATGTGGGTGTTCACTGCCGCTAGATCTGCCTCACAAGACTGATAAACAGAGTCTGCAAGTTAAAACAAAGCGGCGCTAGACAGCAGCTGAAGGCTGTAAGAAAATATAAACATCTCCAACAAAAGCAAATGGAGGGACAGATAAAGGAACTAGTATTAGTGTGCAATTGGTTTACAACACTATTTAATATTTCCTTCAGGATTTAAAAGACATATGCATAAAAATAATTATAGGTTTATGTTAACGGGTACATACCCAATATATCCAGATGTAATCTGTGACATTAATAACAAAGTGGGGGTAGATGGAATTGCAAAGGAGGGGTTAGAGCGTTTGACTGAAATTACAGTTGATATCAATTTAAAATAGATTGCCATAACTTTAGGATGTTGGGTATGTAATCCCTATGGCAGTAACCACAAAGAAAATATTTGTAGCATATACGCAAAAGAAAATGAGAAGGAAATAAAAAAACAGAATCTACAAACAGTCAACTAAATACAAAAGAAGGTAGTAATGAAGGATAAAACAGCTACAAAACATATACAAACAACAAAATAGCAAAAACAAGTCCTTCCCCATCAGTAATTACTTTAAATAGAAATGGATTAATTCCTCAATCAAGAGACACATATTGACAGAACGGATGAAAAAACAGGACCTGGCTGGGTGCAGTGGTATGTGCCTGTAGCCCCAGCTACTCAGGAGGCTAAGGCAGAATCGCTTGAACCTGGGAGGTGGAGGTTGCAGTGAGCTAAGATTGTGCCACTGCACTCCAGCCTGGGCGACCGAGCGAGACTCCGTCTGAAAACAAAAAACAAAAACAAAACACCAAACAAACAAAAAAACAAAAACAAAAAACAGGACCAGACAACAGCTGACCCTCAAACAACATGGGTTTAAACTGCGCAGATCTACTTAGACCCAGGTTTTCTTCCAGCCTTGCCACCTCTGAGACAGTAAAGATCAGCCTCTCCTCTTTCATCTCCTCTTCCACTTACTCAACATGAAGACAGTGAAGATGAAGACCCTTATGATAATCCACTTCCACTTAATAAATAGAAAATACATCCTGTCTTCCTTATGATTTCTTATTATAGTAACATTTTCTGTTCACTAGGTTACCTTATAGTAATAATAAAGCATATAATTCATATAACATACAAACTATGTGTTAATCAACTGTTTATGTTATCACTAAGGCTTCTTCAACAGTAGGCTACCAGTTTGGGAGGTGGAGGTGAGAGGATCTCTTGAGCTCAGGAGTTTGAGACCAGTTTGGGCAACATAGGGAGACCTGTCACTACAGAAAAAAATCAACAAATTAGCTGGACGTGGTGATATGCGCCTGTAGTCCCAGGCTACTTGGGAGGCCGAGGTGGGAGGATCACTTCAGCTCTGGAGTTCGAGGCTGCAGTAACCCATGATTGTACCACTGTATTCTAGGCTGAAGTTACACCTGGATTTTCGACTGTGGCGGGGTGGGGGTGGGGTTGGTATCCCTAACCTATGTTGTTCAACGGTCAGCTGTATAGTCTATCTACAAGAAACTCGTGAGATCTAAGAACACATAAGGGCTGAAAGTAAAAGATGGGAAAGAGTCAATGCAAAGAGTGACCAAAGGAGAGCAGGAGTCGCTATACCAACGTAGACAAAGTACAGGCCAGCGTCCCTTATAAATGTCGGTGCAAAAATCCTCAACAAATACCAGCAAACTAAATTCAACAGAATAATAAAAAGATTATACACCATGACCAGGTGGGATTTATTCCTGGAATGCAAGGACATTTCAACAAAGAAAAATCAATCAATGTAATATATCATATTAAAAAAATGAAGGAAAAATATACCCAACACGATCATTTCAATTGATGCAGAAAAAGCATTTAATAACATCTATCACCTTTTCATAACAAAACAATCAACAAACTATGAATAGAAGGAAACTACCTCAACATAATAATGGTTGTACAGGAAAAACCACAGCAAATATCATACCCAATGGTAAAAGACTGAAAACTTTTCATGTAAGATCAGGAACAGGAAAGTATATCTGCTTTTGCTTGTATTTAACGTAATATTGAAAGTTCTAGCCATAACAATTAGGAAAGAAAAATAAATAAAGGGCATCCAAATGAGAAAGTGAGACGTAAAATTCTTTCTGTTCACAGGATTACACATGTAGAAAACCCTAAAGATTACACACACACACACACAAAACCTGTTAGAATAAACAAATTCAGCAAGACACGAAATCAATACACATAAATCAGTTGTTTCCACACCCTACCTATAAACAATAAAAAAAAAAGAAATTAAAACAATTCAACTTACAAAAGCATGAAAAAGAATAAAATACTTAGGAATCGTGTTAGAGAAGGAGGTGAAAGTCTTGCACATTGAATACTACAAACATTGATGAATGAACTTAAAGATGACACAAATACAAAGATATCTTGTGTTCATGGACTGGAAGACTTAATAATATTAAGATGTCAACACTACCCAAAGTGATCTACAGGTTCAATGCAACCTGTCAAAATTCTGACAATGTTTTTGGCAGAAATAGAAATTATAAAACTCACATGGAATTCCAAGGCACCCTAAACTGTCAAAATGATTTGAAAAGAACAAAGTTGAGATACTGTAGATATCCAAAAAACACTCACATACAGACACACCTTACATAGACAATTATGGAAGTACACAACAACAAGTTCAGGAAGACAAAAATAGGAGTCCAACTAGAACACAGTATTTTTTTGTTTTTGACACGGAGTCTCACTCTGTCACCCAGACTGGAGTGCAATGGTGCGATCTTGGCTCACTGCAACCTCTGCCTCCCTGGATGAATGATTCTCCTGCCTCAATCTCCTCCTGAGTAGCTGGGATTACAGGCACCCACCACCATGCCCAGCTAATTTTTGTATTTTTAGTCGAGATGGGGTTTCACCATGTTGGTCAGGCTGGTCTCAAACTCTTGACCTCGTGATCTGACCGCCTTGGTCTCCCAAAGTGCTGGGATTACAGGCATGAGCCACCACACCTGGCTAGAACAGTGTTGAGAAAGCACAGAACTAGGAACAGTCTTGCTCTTGCACAGGGGTGGGAAGAAGTCTTGTAATCACACTCCATCCCCTCTCCCCAAGGTACAGGTCACCTCCATGTTCCTGTGGCCCAGATCTAACCACCAATTTCATTCCACTAGGTTAAGGTGATTGTCCATGGCTGAGACACCTGCAGGACGGACAATGGTGTTTCTGTGGGAACTACTAACACCACAGCGTGAATGTGTTGGGCAGGTTATCCCTCACAGACTCAATCAACTCAGTCTGTTCGTTAAGGAGAGAGGGGGTAGGATGAGGCTGTAAGGAAGGTAGCAGATGGGGACTGAGGAGAGGCAGGGGTAGGAAGTAGGGTGTACACAGGTAAACAGAGGTGTGGCTCTCGCTGGGGGCCACCGTCTAGCAGGTGGTGGTAGGAATCAGAGAGGAGAATCTAAGGGTGGAGCACTGTTGCTGGAGGTAGGGGCTGCCCTGTCCCCGGCTGGCTTTCTAGGAGATGGGGATGGCAGGCCACCTCTCGGAAATACAGGCGCCATCTGATGTAGATTGATGGCTGCCTAATCTGTTGGCCAGTTTGTTCCAGGTTTTCAGTTCAAGTACACTAAAGGGCCACGAATGCAAATGCCTGCTACACACGTTGTATCCGAAAATAAAGCACATTAGAAGCCTCCACTCATTCTCCTGGTAGGTTTCAATGGGTTTTTCTCCCCTTGGCAAAAACCGGTGCAAGAACTGCCCATCAACAGCACCTGCTGTTTCTTTCACACAAGAGGTGGTGCGAGGGGAGGCGTTCCAGATCTCCTGACACAAAGGGCTGCCCACCTCCCTGGTCGTTCACCCGAAGCTTCAGGAGGCAGACACACATATTAGCCAGCCCCTCTCTCCAGGGCAAGGGGAGCGGGACAAAAAGCAATTTCGAGATTTGTACCATGCTGGCCAGGTCCTTCAAGAATGACTACATTGTCACCACAATGGTAACAACGGGGAACCCGCCGCCCACTGCTCTTGCACAGCTGGTAGAAGAGTCCTTGTAATCCACCTCTCCCAGGGCACTGTGCCCGGGGTTTTGGATTCCCCGCCTGCGGACTAGAGCTGACTTCCCCGCATCCTGTGTGACGTGGAACCTGTGCCTTCGTGCAGGTAATGCTGGAATACAGATGACTGGAGGGACACCCAGAGCTGCCCGGGCACTTCCCGGTGGCTGGTTCCTTGCACTTTGCACTGACAATAAAAACACCCTCCCTCCCACGGCCCCCTGGGCCCTCCCATCTCTCCTTCCCTTTCCATGCTCTCCTGGCTGCTGAATGTTTTCCACTGAAGGAGTCCGGTCTGGTGTCCAGCTCTCTCCACCTCGGGGCCTCTTCCTCCCTCAGTCCGGGGCATCCGCGGCTCACAGGTCAGCTCGGGCATAACCGTCCTGACCACCTACGAGCTCCTCCGGACACCACCCCAACGCCAGGGTGAATCGTCCTCACACCCTCGGTCCTGTCGGAGCGGCCTGACCTTACCTGTTCCCCAGGAACTGCTACGCGAGGCCTCCCCGCGGGCTGATCCAGGAGCGGAGGGGCCGGCCCTGACGCAGACTGGGGGCGGGTCAGCAAACGCGGGCCGAATAAATGAACCCAGCAGGGCTGGGGCCCCTGGGGCTAGAGGTCCCAGCTATCTGACCCGCCCCGTGGCCCCAAACGTTGGGCGTGCTCCCCACCGGTCAGCGGAGCCCAGGCGTCCAGGGAGCCCCAGCGGAGCCTGGACAGGAAGGCAGCAGGAGGTGGGACGCGGGGTGCGAGTGGCCCCCAGGCCGTCCTCCGGCGCGCAGCGCGCCCGCGTGGGGAGGGCCGCCCGCAGTCGGTGACCGCCGGCCGCCCCCGCCAGCGCCCGGGCCAGCGGCTTAGCCCGCACCGTGCGCTCGGCCCCAGTCACGGGGGCGAGTGCCCTTCTCCGGGGAACAGGCGGCGGACGGTCCTTCCCGCTTCCCCACCCCGGCCGGCGACACCGCGGCCTCCACGGGTGGGATACGACCCCACGGGTGGGCTGCGACCCCACGGCTCCTTCGCGCCTGGGCCCCGCCCACATGCACGTGGCGTCACAGGCTGGGCGGGACAGACCGGCCCAGGTGCGCAGGCGCAAGCGGGAGATGGGAAGTGTGGGGGTGGGTCGCGGGGGCCCAGCTGCGCAGGCGCGGGCGGGGGGGGAGGGGGCGCGGGGACGAAGCTGCGCAGGCGCGGGCGGCGGGGGGGAGGGGGCGCGGGGGCGAAGCTGCGCAGGCGCGGGCAGCGGTGTGGGAGGGGGCGCGGGGGCGAAGCTGCGCAGGCGCGGCGGCCTGCCTCCTTTTACGCGGGCGGCCTTCCGGGTTTCTCCATCCTGCGCTGGGCTGGCGGCGGCCCGGAGGCGGCTCTTGGCGGTCTGTCTCCCCCAGCGTCTCCAGCAGGCCCTCGCCAGATCCTAGGGGCTCCCTTGGCCAGTTTTCTAACGGCAAGGCGGAGCTGGCCCTTGAGCCTGGCACCGGCCTGTGCAAGTTCCCCCATCCTTCTATAGCTACTTTCTGTTTTTTCATTTTTCGTTTTTTAAGGCAGTGTGTGGCGGAAATACAGCCACAGCAGAGCAGGCAGGTTCGTGAGGCGCAACCCCCGCCCCCCATTTCTTGACCCCATTTTTTTTTTCTCTTTTTTTTTTTTAGACAGGGTCTTGCGCAAGGTGCAGTTCAGTGGCACGATCTCGGCTCACTCTGCCTCCCGGGTTTAAGCAATTCTCGACGACTAGAGGCGTGCGCCATCAAGCACAGCTAATTTTTGTATTTTTAGTAGAGTCGAGGTTTCACCATGTTGGCCACGCTGGTCTCGAACTGCTGACCTTAGGTGATCTGGCCCCCTGGCCTCCCAAACTGCTGGGATTTCAGGCATGAGCCACTGCACCCGGCCTTTGACCCCATTGTCTGATGTCTTCCTAGAAATAACCAAGGTTGCAACTCCTGACTGTCCTGGTGCAGGCCCTGGTTTACTTAGGGACCCCATGGTGGGGGTTGCCCACGTGCACCCCTATGCTAGACACCCTCATTCCCGCGAGAGCCGGAGCCCCTTCCTGGCCCACATCGTCTGGCGGTGTGGGTGCACTACAGCCAGGCCTGGCCCTAAAGGATGGACCCACCTGGGGCACTGGGGCATCTGGGAGAGCTATTGGTGGAAGAAGCCCAGGTTCCTGAAGCACCAAGTGGGCAAGAGTTTATTTTCAGGATGGGACACTTTTGAGAGTGAACAAGTGCTTACTGTATGGGATTCAGGGACAATGCATAGACCAGGCCTGGCAGCCGGGCATGTGGTTCCTGTTGGAAGGTCGCACAAAAGCTCCTGGTTGGACATTGCCCCTGAGATTTGGTTATTACAGAGGTTAGGCTATGCGGGCCCTCGCGGATGGACCTTGAAGTTTTTCCCAGTTGCTTCCTGTTAGGAATAATGCAACTGGATCCCAAGGACTGCCTTTGTGCATGCATAACAGATAGTTATATCTGTCAGAAATATTCTTAGAGGTGAAATTGGCTATGGTGGGGTATGTCCTTTAATATATTGGGTAAACATGGCTAAATTGCCCTCCTTAGACACTGTACTAATTGACACTCTGGCAAATAATGTTTAAGACTGTGGGTTTCCACACATTTTCACCAGTGGGGTCTTTCCAAACTTTTGGATCTTTGCCAATCCAACAATGACAAAACTATATCTCACGGTTTTAATTTACACTTTTCCTAGTATTTTGAGATCCTGTTGTGAAGCGGTGATGGCCCTGTTTCTGCCTGCAGCAGTCAGAAAATGTGTTATCACTTCCTCCTGTTTCACCATTTTTCACTCTTAAGAGTTTCTAGAATTTGTGAAAGTAAAATCTTTTTGGGGGCTTGAGCTTTTGTGTGTGTTGTACACTACTTGGAAAGCTCTTGCACCAAATCTTACCTTTGTAGATTCTTCCTCGATGTTTAATACTCAGACCATTTTATCTAGAGTGGCCTCCTCTAGTTATTCTCTGTCACCTTTTATGTTATTTCCTTCACAGCTTGTCACTCTGTAACCATCCAACGGCTTCTTCACTGTCGCCCAGATACAGCCAATTTTTCAAGATGGGAATTGCAATAGAGGAAGAGTTCAATATACACAGAGCTGGCTAAACAGGAGACCAGGGGTTTGTTATTCCTCAGATCAGCCTCTCTTCAAATTTGGAGGCTAAGGGTTTTTTGGGGGGGTTTTGTTTTTGTGACAGAGTCTTGCTTTGTTGCCCAGGGTGGAGTGCAGTGGTGTGGTCTTGGCCCACCACAGCCTCCATCTCCTGGGTTCAAGCGATTCTCATGCCTCAGCCTTCCAAGTAGCTGGGATTACAAGCACGCACCACCATGCCCAGCTAATTACTTGTATTTTTAGTACAGATGGGGTTTCACTGTGTTGGCTAGGCTGGTCTTGAACTCCTGCTCTCAAGTGATCTGCCCTCCTCGGCCTCCCAAAGTGCTGGGATTGTGCAGTCTGGAGGCTAGGGTTTTTAAAAGATAGTTTAGCAGACACAGGGCTAGGGAGTGGTGAGTGCTGATTGGTTGGGTTAGGGATGAAATCATAGGGAGATGAAGCTTTTGTCTTTCTCTGGGTCAGTTCCTGGGTTGGGGTCACAAGACCAGATGAGCCAGTTTACCAGTCTGGGTGGCTGGTCCGTCACAATGCAAGGTCTGAAAAATACCTTGAACACCAATCTTATGTTTTATAATAGTAATATTGGAGTAATTGGGGCGGTTGGGAATCTGTGGCTTCGGGCTGCATGACTCCTAAGCCATAATTTTTAATCTTGTGACTAATTTGTTAGTTTCACAAAGGTGGTCTGGTCCCTAAGCAAGAAGGAGGTTTGCTTCAGGGGGGAGCTGTTATCTTTGGTATAGAGTGAAATTATAAACTAAATTTCTCCCCAAATTTGTTTGGCCTATGCCCAGGAATGAACAAGGGCAGCTTGGAAGTTAGAAGTAAGATGGCGTCAGTTAGGTCAGGTTTCCTTTCACTGTCATAATTTTCCTATGTCGTATTTTCTTATTGTCATAATTTTTGCAAAAACACAACACTCATTATTATTTACTTGTTGACTTGTTTATTGATACATTCTTTTTTCTATTCCTGAAAGGAAGCTCCATGAGAACAAATACATGGGTCTGTCTTTCTCACTGCTGCATGACCAGCAGTCTGTCTGGAGCATGGCAGGTGCCTGTCACATGCCCTGTTGGTGCTCATGTCTCTTGCCCGCCACTGCTGTCAGCTCTCTGGTTGTGGTGGAGAGTTCCCTTGAATGCTGCCACCTCAAGCATCATGTTGCTGTCCTCTAGGGATTATCTAACGACTTTCTTTCTTTCTTTCTTTTTTTTGAGACAGAGTTTCCGCATTGTTTCCCAGACTGGAGTGCAGTGGCATGATCTTGGTTCATTGCAACCTCTGCCTCCCAGGCTCAAGAGATTCTCCTGCCTCAGCCTCTCAAGTAGCTGGGACTATAGGCAGCCTCCACCACGCCCAGCTACTTTTTTTATTTTTAGTAGAGACAGGGTTCTACCATATTAGCCAGGCTGGTCTCAAACTCCTGACCTTGTGATCCGCTGCCTTGGCCTCCCAAGGTGCTGGGATTACAGGTGTGAGCCACCGTGCCCAGCCCATCTTACAACTTTCTCTGGAAGCCTTGGGAGCAGGCACAGCCTGGAATTCAGGGAAATTTAACATCCCCACAGCACCTCCAGTTTGGGTGGCCTTGGACCGACCCAGTCACCATTTTTCCATGTAGTTCTCAGGAATAACTGTAGATCGTGCCAGGAATGCAACATCTTGAGGTAAGGGAGAGCTGGTCAAACAGCCGAAGCTCACTTCCAGTCTCCTGCTGAAAACAGGCTGTCCTTCAACATGTTAGCCCGGCAAATGACATCACCCTGGGATGTCAAGCCCAGGGCAGCCTGCTCTGCGGCGTCCCTCATCTGTGGTGCAGGTGGGGCATACCCAGTTGAGACTCCGTTTGCCCTGAGCAGATTTATTGAGCCTCGGGCGACCAGCATGCAACGAATGCCTCTCTTGTCCCTTGCTACCTGTCTGAAGGTAAGAAATTTGCTTCATATAACCTGTTGAGTATGAATGCGTTCTGTCTCACTGGACGCAGACATGTTGGTAACCAGCACACAGTGAGCCTGCTTCACAGCTGCCCTTAACTAACTGGGAATATATGCGTCAGCCTTCTGTCCCCAGAGGACCAATTCCGAGTCCTCAGTAGAAGTGAGCCTCAGTGACCGTTAGTGGTGACCAGCTCAAAAATGCCCCCTTTGGTTGGTCCTCCTGGTCTTCCTGGGCTCTCTCTCTCACTCGCTGTCTCTCTCCTCTCCTGCTCCTGGGATCACCTCCCAGGTCAAGTACCTGCATCTAAGTTCTTGACTCCAACTCTAATTAAGTCAATATTCAAAATATTTGTTGAAGAAATGGATGGGTTGATGATGGTACTTCTGAAGTTTTCCCTTGTCAGCCAGAAGCAGATCAGCCCTGCAGGTGGAAGATGAAGGAAGCCAGTTGGCACCCGACCTGGGAATGCAGGATCAGCTAACTGAGACATGGGCTTCAGCAGGACATGTATGCAAGTGTTCTGACAGCAGGGTGGAGTGCCTGGCCCTGATTTAGGGTGGTGAGCACGTTTTAGAAGAGGTTGATGGCTTACCAAGCTGCCTCAATTTACCTAACTTGAGTAATAGTGGAGGAAGCCCACTATTGTGTGTGGCTTGCTCACATGTGCCCACCTACTGGCAGAAGTCCAGGAGGACAGCTGCAAAGCTGTCTGCTCAGTGAAGGAGCTGAACGTGGACTGCTCGGTGTCCCTAGCAGAGGCTGTCAGGCCTGCCCACGCCTGTCCCGCTGCACGCTGCTGTACTCTCCACAGCAACGCCTGCTTTTGGGTAGAGGAAGTGCCAGGAGGTAACGCTTTGGGGAGCAGCTCCCAACCCATGTCAGGTGCAAAGACCCTGGCTCCCTTTCCCTCAGGACAGCTCTCCGGCATGTCTACGTGGAACTGAGCCCAGTGGTCCAAGAGTGGTAACCCCTGCTGGCTTTCCTCCCTTCCCAGCCGCACTGCCCACTCCTCTACTGCTGTGTCCTGGGGTCATCTCCTAAGTAAACAACTTGCACTCAAATCATTCTTTAGAATGCGTTGTTGAGGAATTCAGTCTAAGACACCATCACTCATAGGTCATTTTGTTAATAATACCCAATAAAACATCTCAGCCACTGCTCTGGTTTCTTCCTCTGGTTCCCTGAAATCTGTAACCACGAATCACTGCTTTCTCTACCAAATGCTTTCCCTTTAACTCACCAGAAAAGTCAGATCCTCTCTGCTCATGGCTAGTCTTCCATTTTCCAAACTCTACTACAGACAAGAAAAAACGTGAGGGAAACTCTACTCTTGCCCAAGGGAACTTGGCGTTTATGATTCCTGACTGCCACATGGGCCACTGTGTGGTCTCTTAGCTTCCTGATGGATGATCCAACAGATGTCACCTTGCACTGTCGTGACAGTCTTGTTGGGACCACGTGAAGTGCAGCCGTAGCATAGGTAATAATGTTCTGGGGGATTGGTGGACTGTCCTGGTAGGGGAGACTGGTGTCAACAGATTGCCCCATTCAGTCCCTGGAGTAGCTTTAATGGGCTGTCTTCTCTCCACGAGGGCCTTTGGCATTTTACATTGCATAGGTTGCCATCTACCATATTAAGAAAATTTCCTTCTATTTCTAGTTTAAGAGTTTCAAAAAATCATTAATGAATGTTCAATTTCATTTCGTGCATTCCCTTCATCTATGCTTGATCTTATGATTTTTCTCAACTAATTTGTTAATATGATAAAGTCTAATGTTGAGTCATTCCTGCATTCCCGATATAAAGCATACTTTTAAAATACATTGCTGGATTTGACTTGCTAACATTGTGTTCAGGTTCTTTGCTTCTACATCCACAAAAATATCGGCTTCTAGTGTTCTTTCTAGTATAGTACTTGCTTAGAAACTATCAAGATTAAATTAGCCTTACAAAATGAGTTGATTTCTTCCTTTTAAATCTTCTAAATATGTTTAAGTTTTGAATTTTCAATTTCTTGAATATTTGATGGAATATTTCTGTTTTCTGTGTGAAACATTTTAAACTGCTGATTCCATTTCTTTTTTTTTTTTCTTTTGAGATGGAGTCTCGCTCTGTTGCCAGGCTGGAGTGTAGTGGTGTGATCTCGGCTCACTGCAACCTCTGCCTCCCAGGTTCAAGCAATTCTCTTGCCTCAGCCACCTGAGTAGCTGGGACTACAGGCGTGCACCACCACGCCCAGCTAATTTTTGTATTTTTAGTAGAGACGGGGTTTCACCATGGCCAGGATGGTCTCGATCTCGTGACCTCGTGATTCACCTGTCTTGGCTTCCCAAAGTGCTGGGATTATAGGTGTGAGCCACTGCACCTGGCCAAACTGCTGATTCTGTTTCCAATCTAGCTTTCGACTTCTTTTCCAGGCAGTTTTGGCATCTTTCTAAAGGAATCATCCCATTTCACCTAAGTTTTCAATGTTGTTGTTATCGTATTACTCATGTCTTATCTTCGTAGCATTTGCAGTGATAGTCTTCATTTCACTCACAATGATTATTTATTTGTAGATTCTCCTTTTTTTTTTTTGGCCAGCATCTCTCGAAATGCCGACGTTTTGTTACTTCTCCTCCCCAAGAGCTAACTTTTGGCTTTGTGGAACTCCTCTGCATCTTTGTTTTGTGTTTTTAAATTTATTTCATCTTTATTATTTCCTTCCTTCCTTCCTTTCTTCTTTCTTTCTTCCTTCCTTCCTTTCATCTTTCTTCCTTCCTTCCTTTCTTCCTTTCTTTTCTTTCTTTCTTCTTTCTCTTTCTTTCTTCTTCCTCCCTCCCTCCCTCCCTTCCTTCCTTTCTTCTTTCTCTTTCTTTCTCCTTCCTTCCTTTCCTCCCTCCTTCCTTCCTTCCTTCCTTCCTTCTTTCCTCCCTTCTTTCCTTCCTTCGTTCCTTTTTCTTTTCTTTCTTGACAGAGTCTTGCTCTATTGCCCTGGTTGGAGTGCAGTGGCTTCATTCATCTTGGTCCACTGCAACCTCTGCCTCCCGGGGTCAAGCAATTCTCCTGTCTCAGCTTCCTGAGTGGCTGGGATTACAGGTCCCTGCCACCATGCCCAGCTGATTTTTGTACAGGCAGGGTTTCACCATGTTGGCCAGGCTGGTCTCAAACTTCTGTCCTTGTGACCCACTCGCCTTGGCCTCCCAAAGTGCTGGGATTACAGACATGAGCCACTACGCTCAGCCTTATTATTTCTTTCATTGTACTTAGAGTGTATTGTTTTTAAATTTCTCTGGTTTAAGCTGAACACTTAATTTTCAGCCTAGCTTCTTTTTATAAAGACTAAAACTTTATTATTCTTGCTTAAAAGAAATGAAGCAAAAGAAGTTACAGAAGAACGTATGTCTGACCATGAGGCAGGTGGGTTGGTGGGAAGGCAGAGCTGTTCTGCTGTTCACTGTAGTGCTGCCCGTCACTGGTGGAGAGCAGGTCACGCTGTGAGAAACAGACTCACCCGTCTAAATCCAAAGGTTGGACTCGGAGACCTGGAGAACAGTGGAAGCAAGACTTTAATGAAGGTCTTGCACGATCGGGTATCTGATGGGCAGGCAACCCAACAGGTTCAAAAAGTTTATCCCCTAGCGCACAGGTCCCTCCCCCGGTTCCTCATAGGCTGAGTACTGTGGGGTCACAGTCTTTCTGGACGTCACCTATTGGTTGTTGGGCAGGGGTTTTCGGTGTTTTCTTTAGGATTGTCCTGCTGACAACCCTCATGGTTGTTGCAGCCACAACGCTTTGCAATCCTAGTCAGCTCAGGGGCTTTTCAACTGCTTGACTTATGCCCTGAGTAGCTGGGCAAGCTGGTAACAGACAAAGCAAGCTATTTTGCAAGGCAGTAAACTTTCATCTTAGACTAACCTTTTTTGTTCAAGTGAGGGCAACTAAGGTGGAGACTGGGGGTGACAAGCAGGCATTGGCTCTCCAAACAGGGGCCTTCTGTACCCTGTTTCTTCTGTAGTGTGCTGTCCTAAACCGATTCAAGGCACTTTGTCTTGGAAATGGACCACTGTATACATTATTTCCTTCATGCTCAGTACGAGTAGCTCTCTCAGGGTTATTTTTAACGTTCAAGAGGTGAAAAACAAAGCCTGCTTGCAGCCAGTTCCATAATCTAAGGAATCGAAGTAAAATTTTGTTTTGTTGAGAAAGGGTTAAAAAAATAAAGTCCAAAGAACACTGAATCGTCAAACATTTGCTTCTTTTTAAGAATGTATATACGTTTTACAGCCCTGTGTCTTACCATCAGGAAGGGTGTTTCTGACAACTGATAAAGCCCCTTTGGCACAGGGTGCCAGGGCACACCTGCCCACGACAAAGTGAGGTTTAGTAACTGCAATGAGGGAGCCACATCAGAGGCTCTCCTGACTTCAGCACGGGATAGACAGGATTGCAGAGAAGGGAGGAGTTCAGGTGAAGTTTAAAAAGAAGCCTTCTCTGACAGGCTTAAAGCAGCGCTGTGAGTCACAGGACAACACATCACACTGGGTTGAGAGGCTGACTTGGGGATCAGAGCTCAAGACAAATGTGCCGTGTTGTATCCGGAAGCCCCTTATCTGAGGCTGTGTGCCAAGGTGAGAGCTCCAGGCTGCTTCTCTATGTGGAGCGGTCTGCATGGCTGGGCATCTGCAGGCGGCAGGATTCTAGACAGCACGGTTTCTCAGGGCACAGAAGTGGAGAGGGAGGTTTCTCAGCACAGAGGCTGAGGGTGCTGCCTCAGGCTGGCTACCTTCATTCCTTAGCCCTGCTCCCCCATTACCCAGGGGCCTGACCCTCCTCCCACCCATGTCCTGGCTCCCAGTCCCCCAGGCTCCAGAATGCTTGTGCCAAGGTAGCTAGGCAACCATAAGACACTCACCCTTGGTTCACTGGAAATAGTAACACCAGAGTGTCCTCCACGCGACCCCAGAACCCTAATGAGGTCTCCCTCAAAAACCATCCCCACTAGGAAGCCCCAAGCCAAGCTGCCCAGTGGGAGCCACGTGCTGCTGCCTTACTCGAAGCCAACTTTCAGCCTGTCTTCTAAGAAATGCAGTTAGAGCTTTGCACTTCCTGTAAGCACCCCTGTAGCTCTGTCCACACATTTGGCTGTGTTGTATTTTTGTAACTGTCAGTTTGGAACGTTTTCTAAAGTCCACTATTACAATGTTTCTCTGTCCCATGTGTTATTTAGAAATGTTTTTAAATTTTTGAATTAATTTCTAAATTTACCTTTTAATCAGTGAATTCTCAGCTGATTGAGAATTTGGGCCGGGAGTGTCATCTCTGATATCCACCCCGTGGAGATTGTTGACACTAACTTTGTATCCCTCCTTGTGACGTTTTGTACATTTTCCATGGCACTAGAGAAGAATGTGTGTGCTTCAGCTCCTGGGTGAATGAAATGTCCCTTAGATGCTGCCTGTGAAGTGTCATATTAATTAGGATAAGGCTGAAGAGCCCAAACAGAGAGACCCAACGCAGGTCTGAAGCCCACTGCATGCGATTGCTCCAAATGACACTGACCCATGGCTGCAGGGCTGGGTGGGCGCCGCTGCACGTGGCCAGCCAGCCCAGGACCCAGGCCGTGGCTTGGCCACCTTCACCATGCAGTGTCCCTGGCCGCCCTCTGGGTGTCTCCACTCCAGGAGGGCAGGAGTGTGTCTTCCTCACTGTTTTTCCTCCAGACAGTGCTCAGCACGCAGGAAGTATTCAGTAGTATTTGTTAAGAACACGCATCAATGAATAAAGAAAAGATGGCCCCTTAGGCATCATTGCAGCAAAATTTAATACATGGATTTTTCAAGTTAAAAATTTTTTCAATTAGCAGGACACTGTATGGCTCAACATTTAAAAGATACAAAATATCATCATCATCATCATCATCATCATCATCACTATTATTCTGGTAGCTTTCTCGGCTTCCCAGTTCTCTTTCCTGGAGGTATCTGCTGTTAACAGCTTATTTGTGTTCCCCAGATGTGCTTCATACATACACAAGCATACGTGCATATGTGCAGACTGGTTTCCAAAATGTTTCTCCATCACAAATCGCTCAACTTCAACCTTGTTTATTCCATTATTTCTGCATCCACGTGGAGAATGTATTTGGTGTCATTTGTTGAGAAGACACTAGGTGGCAGTATATTATCACAAGGAGGAGGCTGGGGCCGTCTACACTTGCTTTTGGCCTGGAACCACGGCCCAAGCCTGGAATCCCAGCACTTTGGGAGGCTGAGGAGGAGGTCCACTTGAGCCTAGGAATTCAAGACCAGCCTGGGCAACAAAGCAAGACTACACCTAGCTACCAGAGAGGCTGAGGCTGGAGAAGCTGCAGTGAGCTGTGATTGCACCACTGTTCTCCAAAGGAAGAGAGAAGTGAATTTTCCCCTCTCTGCACAACAGGTTTCTTGAGCATATACGTGTATGTGCGGATGCATGTATGCACACACATCCCCACACACACATCTACCAATTTTAATAAATTCATGAGTACTTGGGTAAGTTTAAAATGTGTTATAAAATTGAGCTCTGAGATCTGACGTGGGACTGAGCTATTTTTGGCTTGTGGAGAAAAGCATGATTGTAAAGCTGTTCCCAGTCTGCACTCCAGGGTCAGCCCTCCTAGATCTGCATAAGCCTCATCCTTCAAAACCGCTAGCTTCAAATAATTTACATGCAAACCAAAAACATAACCTGTGGTGCTAAAGTGTCAATGGAAGCGCTTTCACTTTCACCACGTTTGTATTTCTCCTGGCTTTAAAGAATGAATGGACTCCTTTCCCTCCCACACCCCGCCCTGCTGCCCAGTGACTCTCTCCTGGACGGATGCCATGCCTTTCCCTTTTCCTGTTGGTTTCTAGTGAGCTAGGTACAAGCAGGAACAGATGCATACATATTTTCTTTATTAAACCCCCTATCAAAGATTGCATGCTATAGACACTGGTCCATGTTCATTTTTCATTTAACAGTACCCTGGAGATCGCTTCTCAGCCTTTTGGCTAAGATCATTTATAACATTACCCTGGAGATCATTCTTTATCAATATGTATAGAGAAAATTCATTTTTAAAAGCTCTTTAAATATTGAGCTATACTTTACATGTGGAAAAGCATACAAATGTTAAGTCAAAGAAGTTCATAGCCAGGTCACCATGGACCCTCATGTCCAGCTCCCAGCAGGCCCCTCATGCCACTCCAAGCACCTACAGTTGTGCCCTAAGAGAGAAGATCAAGAAAAAGTTCATGGCTGTATGGCATTCTGTTGTGTGGCTATGGCATATTTTGCCATATATTTCCAAGTTTTGCTGTTACAAATGATGGCTCAGTGCTTTGAATCAGTCATAATGCCTTGAGCCTGAGGCAGGAGGGAGCTGGGGTGTTTATACCCCAGGTCCTGTCAGTCATTGTTGAGTGTTATTCCCTCTACATGTCTGACCTCCTGCACATTCATTTCTTGAAAGAGCCTTTGGGCCCAGAGATGAGATACAGGCAGCTGGAGCTGACTGGAGCTGGTGCTGGAAAGCTAGGGTCTGAGGGCCATTGGGGGAGGTTCGCTGACACCCTGGCTCATGGAATCTTAAAGAGTTTTGGAGCAGAAAGGGAGCTCAGAGCTATTCTAGTCTACCCTCCTCCCTTCTCTCATGGAGCTGGGATATGTTTCCCTGAGCACTGCATTCCCATGGTGAAGAGGAGGCTCAGATGGGAAAACACTCTGCAGCTTGCATTTTCCCCCAAGTTCTGTCAAGAGTGAGACATTGTGCCTTGACATAAGTGCATTTTTAAGGTAAGCTTGAGAGCCTCTCACTGATGAATTAAATGCAGAAAAGTCTTTACTATAATTGATAGATCTTTTTGTTTGTTTTGAGACAGGGTTTTTCTCTGTCATCCAGGCGGAAGCATAGTGGTACAATCACAGCTCATTGGAACCTTGAACTACTGGGCTCAAGGCATCCTCCACCAGCCTCCCAAGTATTAATAGCTACGACCACAGTCACATACCACCATGCCTGGCTAGTTTTTTCATTTTTTGTAGAGGAGGTGTCACTGTGTTGCCCAGGCTGGTCTTGAACTCCTGGACTCGAGATCCTCCTACCTCAGTTTCCCAAAGTTCTGGGATGTGAGCTACCATGCCCGGCCAATGTATCTTAACTACTTTACTCACACTCCATTACGACTCTAAATAGTATGTTTTAAAAAATACTTAAAATTCAGGAAGAAAGTTACTAGCCTCATGTGAAATAAATATCAGCACGTGCACACACACACACACACACACACGTGAATAACACGGCTCTTTCAGTAGGACATGTACTTAAATGTGCTCTGCTTCACCACTGTGCTTTAGCAGCTCTTTGATGGTTAGATGAAGCTCAATTTCTCTGAGCTTTACTTTTATCATGTGTAAAATGGGGATAAAAAACCATATCTGCCCCATGAGTAGCACAGAGTAAACAGTGAATGCTGGATGGTATTTTAGAAGAAGAAAGTAGGCTTGTTGTACTAGTCAGCTATTGTCATAACAGGGCTACGTAACAACCAGCCCCAACTCATTGCCCCCTGGAGATGCACTTCTGGAATGGCGACATGAAGACTCTGCAGGCCATCTCCCAAACAAAACAACTATAAATGGTGAAAATTATTAAAGGGAAACAGCCACATAAAATTTCTGGAGATTCTCCCAAGGGCATACTCCAAATGGAAAAGCATTTATTCAAGAATATTACTAAATATTGGTAAGAATGGTTGGGCCTGTGGCACTGATCAATGATCTCCTTCCTCTCCCTCCTTGAAGTTTGACTCCAGGTGGATGTGGTCAAGAAGATGGACTCTCTCCCCACCCGAGCTCCTGACTTTGGGCTAGGGATTCACCCTAGTAGATGGCATCTCACATCTCTCCCCAGCTCCATGTTGTAGAAGCTCTATTACAGATAAATGTGGCCAAGAGATCCATGGCTCTGTTCCTACACCTATGAGGATCCACTGGAGTGCAGTGGATTAAACATGACATGGCCCATCCGGGGGCAAGTTTGAGCCTTGCCAGTTTGATATTGGGTGCTGAGTGGAGTGGCTATTGTAGTGAATCTGCTGTACTTTGTACTACACATTTGTTTTTCTGTATTGTCCTGTCATAAAGAGAAGTACCATAGAACACAGGCTTAGGACCCCATAAGACTGCTGTACAAGTCAGCCCAGCAAACTGGTTAGACACAACTTTTCTGCAGGTCTCTGGGGAAAAAAAAAAAAAAAACCTGGATGAACTTTCCCTCTCATCTTGTTTCCTGTCCTTGGGAGCTTGACCTTGTAACAATGTGACAGTATTTTCTCTTGGTCTCCACCATCCAGAGAATAGGAATTTTGGAATTCATGTCATAGTTAGCTCTGAAAATTATCTTAAGCAGTTAAAAGCCATTGCAAGCTCAAAACTGGCTACTCTAGCCCCCTTCTGGGAAAAGCAGTGAAAGCTTCCCAGTGCTGAAGCTTTGTGGCTAAGGCTTTGTCTTTTTCCAATGGCAGCTCGGGTTCAAAGTTCAATTCCTGGCTAAGGGAATGAGTCCCTCCTGGTTTGACATCTGTGTGACTTTTACCGTTTGTTGATTCTCCTTCCCTCCAAGAACCATCTTAAATTTTCCTTTCTCTGAGCACCTGGGAGGTTATGCTTGGTAAAGTTCAAAAGCCAGAAATACTGGTGATTTGGCATGGCAAAAGTTGGGTAGTAAGAGATTTAAAAGGGTTTTTTTTTTTAAAGGGAACTATGGTTAAAAGTCAGATTAATTAAAACCATATATTCAAGCTGTAACGGCTTGGGACTCCTTGAGAAAAACAGAAGGTGCCTCAGACCCTGTTTTGGGAAAAACCTCTGTTTTCCTCATGAAACCCCCGGAACTGAAAGTGGATAGATCTCTCTCAAAATCTAAGGCTCTGTTCTGTTTTGCATTGTGTTATCCAACACTTTTGACTTCTGGGGGTATCAGAAATTACTTTGCATTATGAGAGAGCTTTGGTGTGTAATAACTAGGTAGGAAATATACTTTTAGGAATAGCTAATGGTATTATGGGGAGATATTCAGCTCTTTGTACGTTTGGATCAGAGAACCATGCTCTTGGCCACCTAGAAGGTATGAAAATGTCCCCACCCCAACAGTGAGAGATAAGACTTTCAGGGGGGATTGGCTAATCAGAATGTGCTGATTGTCTTTGGATTGCTTTGCAATGAAATGCATGGTAAAATTATGGCACTGTTGTTCTGTAGTGTTTCTCTTTTGGGGATCTAGGATCCAGCATAAAAAATGGGATCCTTAATTTTGGGGGTTTGTTTTTGCATTCCAGTTGTGCCTGCTTATTAGGCCATAGAAACCACATGTTTCCCTGGCCCTGTTCCTCCAAGGGCTCCACCATGAAACCAATAATCCAAGGAAGAAACTGGCAGATGAAAACCTACAACTACTGCATCTTCTGTCTGTATATTTATATGTGCTGTGTGTGATGTTTATATATGAAAGACCGCTGATTAATTGGCTTAAAAATAATAAGTGCTTAAATCAAATATTTTGTCAGAAAAATAAAAATTGTAATGACTTTTAGTAGGTTATTGAAGAAACAATTTTACATGCAAGATGTGTAAGGAAAGTGAAATGTGTTTTTGGTAAGAGATTATAAGAAGGCAAAGGAATGTGGGCTTTGTTGGGCCTAGTTTAGATGACTAAAAGATTGTTTTAAGTTAGATAGGATAAAGCTGAAGGTTTGAACAAGTTGTAGGAAGTTTCTGAAAAATTAATCTTGTAAAAAAATTGTATCAACATATTGGCTAAAGTAAAAGGGATATTATTTATGATTTTCATAAATTGAACTCAAAAGGTTTTTCTTAGAGTGCTGATCTGTTCTTTCACAAAAATTTTTAAAGGGTTGTAAAGGTTTATGAGAATCTTACTTTGTGGTCAAATATTAAAATCAGGTAGATTTGTCTGTAAGGTTTCATTAAGAATTGGGTTTAACGTAAATAGTACACTAATTACAGGTGAAATTTGGTTTATTTGATATAAAAGTCATACAGAAACAATTGTAAAATATGAAGTGCTGTTTGGCTTTCTTTGGGCTATATTTGTATAAATATATTACTGACATGTGTTCCAAAATTATGGTAACTCCTATAATTCTGATACAATTTAGTGTATGTTGTTAATAGTTATAATTGTTACATAAAATAGTTGTATACCATAGAAGTAACCAAATGTCTTTTTAAAAAAATTTTATTATACTTTAAGTTCGGGGATACATGTGCAGAATGTGCAGGCTTGTTACATAGGTATACATGTGTCATGGTGGTTTGCTGGACCCATCAATCCATCATCTACATCTAATGTTATTTCTCCCCTACGCCCCCACTCCCTCACAAGCCCTAGTGTGTGATGTTCCCCTTCCTGTGTCCATGTGCTCTCATTGTTCAACTCCCACTTACGAGTGAGAATATTTGGTGTTTGGTTTTCGGTTCCTGTCTTAGTTTGCTGAGAATGATGGTTTTCATCTTCATCCATGTCCCCGCAAAGGACATGAACTCATCCTTTTTTATGGCTGCATGGTATTCCATGGAGTATATGTGCCACATTTTCTTTATCCATTCTATCATTAATTGGCATTTGGGTTGGTTCCAAGTTTTTGCTATTGTAAATGATGCTGCAATAAACATATGTGTGCATGTGTTGTTATAGTAGAATGATTTATAGTCCTTTTGGTATATACCCAGTAATGGGATTGCTGGGTCAAATAGAATTTCTATTTCTAGATCCTTGAGGAATCCCCACACTGTCTTCCACAATGGATGAACTAATTTACACTCCCACCAACAGTGTAAAAGCATTCCTAATTCTCCACATCCTCTCCAGCATCTGTTGTTTCCTGACTTTTTAATGATTACCATTCTAACTGGCATGAGGTGGTATCTCATCGTGGTTTTGATTTGCATTTCTCTAATTACCAGTGACGAGGACCTTTTTTTCATATGTTTGTTGGCCGCATAAATGTCTTCTTTTGAGAAGCGTCTGTTCATATCTTTTGCCTACTTTTTGATGAGATTGTTTTCTTCTTGTAAATTTGTTTAAGTTCCTTGTAGATTCTGGATATTAGCCCTTTGTCAGATGGATAGATTGCAAAATTTTTCTCCCATTCTGTAGGTTGCCTGTTCACTCTGATGATAGTTTCTTTTGCTGTGTAGTAGCTGTTTAATTTAATTAGATCCCATTTGCCAATTTAGGCTTTTGTTGCCATTGCTTTTGGTGTTTTAGTCATAAAGTCTTTGCCTATGCCTATGTCTTGAATGGTATTGCCTAGGTTTTCTTCTCGGGTTTTTATGGTTTAGGTTTCATGTTTAAGTCTTTAGTCCATCCTGAGTTAATTTTTAAATAAGGTGTAAGGAAGGGGTCCAGTTTCAGTTTTCCACATATGGCTAGTCAGCTTTCCCAACACCATCTGTTAAATAGAGAATCCTTTCCCCATTGCTTGTTTTTGTCAGGTTTGTCAAAGATCAGATAGTTGTAGATGTGTGGCATTATTTCTGAGGCCTCTGTTCTGTTCCATTGGTCTATATATCTGTTTTGGTACCCATACCATGCTGTTTTGGTTACTGTAGACTTGTAGTATAGTTTGAAGTCAGGCAGCATGATGCCTCCAGCTTTGTTCTTTTTGCTTAGGATTTTCTTGGCTATATGGGCTCTTTTTTGGTTCCATATGAAGTTGAAAGCAGTTTTTTCTAATTCTGTGAAGAAAGCCAATGGTAGCTTGATGGGGATAGCATTCAATCTATAAATTGCTTTGGGCAGTATGGCCATTTTCATGACATTGATGCTTCCTATCCATGAGCATGGAATGTTTTTCCATTTGTTTGTGTCCTCTCTTATTTCCTTGAGCAGTGGTTTGTAGTTCTCCTAGAAGAGGTCCTTCACATCCCTTGTAAGTTTTATTCTTAGGTATTTTATTCTCTGTGTGGCAATTGTGAATGGGAGTTCACTCATGATTTGGCTCTCTGTTTGTCTATTATTGGTGTATAGGAATGCTTGTGATTTTTGCACATTATATCCTGAAACTTTGCTGAAGTTGCTTATCAGCTTAAGGAGATTTTGGGCTGAGATGATGGGATTTTCTAACTATACAATCATATCATCTGCAAACAGAGACAATTTGACTTTCTCTCTTCCTATATGAACATCCTTTATTCTTTCTGTTGCTTGATTGCCCTGGCGAGAACTTCCAATACTATGTTGAATAGGAGTGGTGAGAGAGGGCGTCCTTATCTTGTACTGGTTCAAAGGGAATACTTCCAGCTTTTGAGCATTCAGTATGATATTGGCTGTGAGTTTGTCATAAATAGCTCTTATTATTTTGAGATATGTTCCATCAATACCTAATTTATTGAGAGTTTTTAGTATGAAGAGGTGTTGACTTTTATCAAAGGCCTTTTCTGCATCTATTGAGATAATTGTGTGGTTTTTGTCATTGGTTCTGTTTATGTGATGGATTACGTTTATTGATTTGTGTTTGTTGAACTGGCCTTGCATCCTAGTAATGAAGCTGACTTGATCATGGAGGAAAAGCTTTCTGATGTGCTGCTGGATTTGGTTTGCCAGTATTTTATTGAGAATTTTTGCATCAATGTTCATCAGGAATATTGGCTTGAAATTTTTGTAATTGTTGTGTCTCTGCCAGGTTTTGGTATCAGAATGATGCTGGCCCCAAAAAATGAGTCAGGGAGGAGTCCCTCTTTTTCTCTTGTTTGGAATAGTTTCAGAAGGAATGGTACCAGCTCCTCTTTGTAACTCTGGTAGAATTCAGCTGTGAATGTGTCTGGTCCTGGACTTTTTTTGGTTGGTAGGCTACTAATAACTGTCTCAATTTCAGAACCTGTTATTGGTCTATTCAGGGATTTGACTTCTTCCTGGTTTAGTATTGGGAGGGTGTATGTGTCCAGGAATTTATCCACTTATAGATTTTCTAGTTGATTTGCATGGAGGTGTTTATAGTATTCTCTGATGGTAGTTTGTATTTCTGTGGGATCAATGGTGGTATCCCCTTTATCAATTTTTACTGTATCTATTTGACTCTTCTCTCTTTTCTTCTTTATTAGTCTGGCTAGTGGCCTATCTATTTTGTTAATCTTTTCAAAAAACCAGCTCCTGGATTCATTTATTTTTTGAAGGTTTTTTTTGTGTCTCTATCTCCTTCAGTTCTGCTCTGATCTTAGTTTTTTCTTGTCTTCTGCTAGCTTTTGAATTTGTTTGCTCTTACTCCTCTAGTTCTTTTAATTGTGTCAGGATGTCGATTTTAGATCTTTCCTACTTTCTCGTGTGGGCATTTAGTGCTATAAATTTCCCTCTAAACACTGCTTTAGCTGTGTTCCAGAGATCTGGTATGTTGTGTCTTAGTTTTCATTGATTTCAAAAAACTTATTTGTTTCTGCCTTAGTTTTGTTATTTACTCAGTAGTCCTTCAGGAGCAGGTTGTTCAGTTCCCATGTAGTTGTGTGGTTTTGAGTGAATTTCTTAATCCTGAGTTTTAATTTGATTGCACTGTGGTGTGAGAGACTGTTTGTTATGATTTCTGTTGTTTTGCATTTGCCGAAGAGTGTTTTACTTCCAATGATATGGTGAATTTTAGAATAAATGTGATGTAGTACTGGGAAGAATGTTGATTTGGGGTGGAGAGTTCTGTAGATGTCTATTAGGTCCACTGGGTCCAGAGCTGAGTTCAAGCTCTGGATATCCTTGTTAGTTTTCTGTCTTGTTGATCTGTCTAATATTGACAGTGGGATGTTAAAGTCTCCCACTATTATTGTGTGGGAGTCTAAGTCTCTTTGTAGGTCTCTAAGAACTTGCTTTATGAATCTGGGTGCTCTTGTATTGGGTGCATATATATTTAGGATAGTTAGCTTTCTTGTTGCATTGTCATTTTTATCTTTGTTGTTTTAAAGTCTGTTTTATTAGAGACTAGGATTGCAACCCCTGCTTTTTTTTCTTGCTTTCCATTTGCTTGGTAAGTATTCTTCCATCCCTTTATTTTCAGCCTATGTATGCCTTTGCACGTGAGATGGGTCTCCTGAATACAGCACACCAATAGGTCTTGACACTTCATCTAATTTGCCAATCTATGTCTTTTAATTGGGGCATTTAGCCCATTTACATTTAAGGTTAATATTGTTATGTGTGAATTTGATCCTGTCATTATGTTGCTAGGTGGTTATTTTGCCTGTTAATTGAGGCAGTTTCTTCATAGTGTCAATGGTCTTTACAATTTGGTATGTTTTTGTAGTGGCTGGTACTGGTTTTTCTTTTTTAATTTAATTTACTTCTTTCAGGAGCTCTTGTGAGGCACGCCTGGTGGTGACAAAAATCTCTCAGCATTTGCTTGTCTGTAGAGGATTTTATTTCTCCTGTTGATTTGGGGTGGAGAGTTCTGTAGATGTCTGTTAGGCCTACTTGGTCCAGAGCTGAGTCCACCTCAGTAACGGTGGACATCCCTCCTCCCAAAGGAGGTGGTGGACACTCCTCCTTTGCTTTTGAAGCTTAGTTTGGCTGGATATGACATTTTGGGTTGGAAATTATTTTCTTTAAGGATGTTGAATATTGGCCCCCACTCTCTTCTGGCTTGTAGTGTTTCTGCAGAGATATCTGCTGTTAGTCTGATGGGCTTCCCTTTGTGGGTAACTCAACCATTCTTTCTGGCTGCACTTAACATTTTTTCCTTCATTTCAACCTTGGTGAATCTGACAATTATGTGTCTTGGGGTTGCTCTACTCAAGGAGTATCTTTGTGGTGTTCTTTGTATTTCCTGAATTTGAATGTTGGCCTATCTTGCTAGATTGGGGAAGTTCTCCTGGATAATATCCTGAAGGGTGTTTTCCAACTTGGTTCCACTCTCCCTGTCACTTTTGGGTATACCAATCAAACATAGGTTTGCTTTAAAAAAAAAAACAAACCCAGAAAAAAAACATAGGTTTGGTCTTTTCATATAGTACCATATTTCTTGGAGGCTTTGTTCATTCTTTTTCATTCTTTTTTCTCCAATCTTGTCTTCATACTTTATTTTATTAAGTTGATTTCAATCTCTGATGTTCTATCTTCCACTTGATTGACTCAGCTATTGATACTTGTGTATGCTTCACAAAGCTGTGTTTTTCAGCTCTCCCAGGTCATTTATGTTCTTCTCTAAACTGGTTTTTAGCTAGCAATTCCACTAACCTTTTTTCAAGGTTCTTAGCTTCCTTGCATTGGGTTAGAACATGTTCCTTTAGCTTGGAGGAGTTTGTTATTAACCACCTTCTGAAGCTTACTTTTGTCAATTCATCCAACTCATTCTCCATCCAGTTTTGTTCCCTTGCTGATGAGGAGATGTGATCCTTTGGAGGACAAGTGGTGTTCTGGTTTTTGGAATTTTCAGCCTTTTTGCACTGGGTTTTCCTAATCTTTGTGGATTTATCTAGCTTTGGTCTTTGATGTTGGTGACCTTCAGATGGGGTTTTTGAGTGGATGTCCTTTTTGTTGATATTGATGCTTTTCCTTTCTGTTTGTTTTTTCCTTCTATCTGTCAGGTCCCTCTGCTGCAGGTCTGCTGGAGTTTGCTGGAGGTCCACTCCAGACACTGTTTGCCTGGGTATCACCAGCAGAGACTACAGAACAGCAAAGATTGCTGCCTGTGCCTTCCTTTGGAAGCTTCATTCCCAGAGGAGCACTTGCCAGATGCCAGCTGGAGCTCTCCTATATCAAGTGTCTGTTGACCCCTGCTGGGAGGTGTCTCCCAGTCAGGAGGCACAGGGGTCATGGACCCAGTTGAGAAGGCAGTCTATTCCTTAGCAGAGCTTGAGTGCTGTGCTGGGAGAGCTGGTGATCTCTTCAGAGTCAGCAGGCAGGAACATTTAAGTCTGCTGAAGCTGCACCCTCAGCAACCCCTTCACCACAGGTGCTCTGTCCCAGGGAGATGGGAGTTTTATCTATAACCCCCTGACTGGAGCTGCTGCCTTTGTTTCAGATATGCCCTGCCCACAGAGGAGGAATCTAGAGAGGTAGTCTGTCTATAGGAGCTTTGCCAAGCTGCAGTGGGCTCCACCCAGTTCATCAGCTTTGTTTACCTCCCTGTGGCTTTGTTTACACTGTGAGGGGAAACCCACCTACTCAAGCCTCAGTAATGGTGGACACCCCTCCTCCCAATAGATTTGAGAACCCCACGTCAATTTCAGACTGCTGTGCTGGCAGCAAGAATTTGAAGACAGTGGTTCGTAACCTGCTGGGCTTCATGGGGGTGGGATCTGCTGAGCTAGACCACTTGGCTCCCTGGCTTCAGCCCCCTTTCCAGAGGAGTGAATGGTTCTGTCTTGCTGGCCTTCCAGGTGCCATTGGGGCATAGAAAAAAAAAAAAAAAACTCCTGCAGCTAGCTCAGTGTCTGCCCAAAGAGGTGCCCAGTTTTGTGCTTGAAACCCAGGGCCCTGGTGGTGTGGGCACCTGAGGGAATCTCCTGGTCTGTGGGTTGTGAATACCATGGGAAAAATATAGTATCTGGGCTGGAATGCACCATTCCTCATGGCATAGTCCCTAATGTCTTCCCTTGGCTGGGGGAGGGAGTTCCCTGACCCCTCGTGCCTCCCAGGTGAGGCGACACCCCACCCTGCTTTGGCTTGCCCTCTGTGGGCTGCACCCACTGTCTAACCAGTTCCAATGAGATGAGCCAGGTACCTCAATTGGAAATACAGAAATCACCAGCCTTCTGTGTTGATCTCGCTAGGAGCTGCAGACCGGAGCTGTTCCTATTTGGCCATCTTGCCAGCCAGCAAGATGTAACCAAATTTCTTAGTCAATTTTGGCTTTAATAGTGGCTATCCTAAGACTTTTTGTCATTCACAGACAATTGTTGTCTTGTTTTGATCCTCTTTAAAATGTGATATGCAATCAGGTATAGGATTTTGACAGATGTTCTTAAATGCAGATTTCTGATAACTGGAGATTGTGACATCAAAATGGGGAAAAACTTTTAGGACTCTCTTGGAAAGCTGAAATGTTCATGAATATCAAACAGAACAGGAGTTAATTGTATGGACTGATGTAACAGAAGATGAAGTAATCTTTTTGAAAATTTTTGCTTAAAATGTTGCTGATCCTTTGTTTTATTTTCCAGACTCAGGGAAACTTTTCTTTTGAACTATTTACAGCTTTTAACAGTTGAGTAATGTATACTCCTGTGAACAAAATTTGGAGCATATTTTGTTTCTCTCTGCCTCATTCCTCCAGAATTTGAAAACTATTTGTGAGTATTCCTAACTTGTGGCAATATGGTTATTTGCATAAGCGCAATAATAATCTGTTTTCTTTGGTAACAGGACACAATTGGAGAAACTACTTATTTTTACCAAGGTTTTGGCTGGAATGGCATGCTTTCCTCTAAGGAATCAAACTTGACTTATAGAGCTAATAAAACCCCTTGGAAATATTGGTCTCATGCATTGTCTGCATAATCCCTGTACAGGGTTTCTGACCTGTGGTAATAAAAGAATGTCACTTTTTTTTTTTTTTTTTTTGAGATGGAGTCTCACTCTGTCACCCAGGCTGGAGTGCAGTAGTGTGATCTTGGCTCACTGCAACCTCTGCCTCGCACGTTCAAGGGATTCTCCTTCCTCAGCCTCCCAAGTAGCTGGGACTACAGGTGTGTACCAGCATGCCTGGGTAATTTTTGTACTTTTAGTAGAGATGGGGTTTCACCATATTGGCCAGGCTGGTCTGGAACTCCTGAACTTGTGATCCGCCTGCCTTGGCCTCCCAAAGTGCTGGGATTACAGGTGTGGGCCACCATGCCTGGTCAAGCATGTCACTTTCTAACAGTCACAGGAGCCTCAAATTACCTTGGGACCTCAAGAGGAAAGGAATTTCCCAATTCATAGGTATTTGAGGATACAAACCCATGGCTGGGCTTGGCTTTGAAAAATGTCTTATCTGAGATTCAGTTTATGGAACAAAGTTCTGTCAAAGCCAATTAGAAAAGCCTATGTGAAAAATTATTCTTGCTGCACTTTATAAATAACCAGGCCAAGTATAAGACTAAAGCTCATTTTTGCAAACAAATTGGTCCTACCATGATTTGTCTTTAGTAAAAATGGGAGACTGGAGAGAGAGCAATTATGTTTCAAAGACAGTGGTACACGGGTTATTAGGCTCTAGTCTTATCAGTTGTTTTGAATTGTTTTTCACCATACTTATGCTTTCTGATTAAGCTCCTCTTTACCCTGGATACAAGATGTCTTAATATCAGGAATATCATCACTCCTATTTAGCCTGAAGAAGTTAAAGAAGATGGATCTTCACTTGCTTACAACCTTCATGATTAAGGTTTCCCTTGTAAAAGTGTGGGAATAAATATGCTGGAGGTGTTTGAACCAGAGTAACTCAATCTTGAATAGCAGCTGGGTAAAATAAGGCTGAGACCTGCTGTGCTGCATTCCCAGGAGGTTAGACATTCTAAGTCACAGGATGATATAGAAGGTTGGCACAAGATGCAGGTCACAAAAACTTTGCCGATAAAAGAATGCAGTAAATAAGTTGGCCAAAACCCACCAAAATCAAGATGGCAATGAAAGTGACCTCCAGGTATCCTTGCTGCTCATTATACAATAGTTATAATGCATTAGCATGCTAAGAGATGCTCCCCCCAGCCCCACAACACTTTATAAATGCCATGGCAATGTCAGGAAATTACCTTATATGGTCTAAAAAGGGGAGGAACTCTCAGTTCTGGTAATTGCCCACCCCTTTCCTGGAAATCTCATGAATAACCCATCCCTTGTTTAGCACATAATCAAGAAATAACCATAAAAATAGCCAACCAGCAGCCTCAGGGCTTCTCTGCTTATGGAGTACCCATTCTTTTACTGCTTTATGTCCTTAGTAAACTTGCTTTCACTTAAAGAAAAGAAATTATAGCATATACATACAAAAGGAATATTATTTAGTCCTTAAAAAGAAGGAAATCCTGCCATTTGTGACAACATAGATGGACCCAGAGGACATTATGTTAAGCAAAATAAGCCAGGCACAGAAAGACAAATACTGCAGGATCTCATTTATGGGTGTATCTTAGTCCGTTTGTGCTGCTGTAACAAAATACCTGGGACTGGGTAACTTGTAAACAACAAATTTATTTCTTATGGTTCTGGAGCCTGGGAAGTCCAAGATCAAGACAGTAGCACTGGTGTCCGATGAGGGCTGCTCTCTGCTTCCAAGATGGAGTCTTGTTGCTGCTTCCTCCAGAGGGGACACATGTGTCCTCACATGGAAGAAGGCAGAAGGGCATGAAAGCACTCATTTTGACCTTGAGCCTTTTAATAAAGGTGCTAATCCCATTCATAAGAGCAGAGCCTTCATGATTTAATCACCTCCCAAAGGCCATACCTCTTAATACCTTGGGGATGGCTTCAACATGAATTTTGGAGGGGATGCCATCATTCAAGCCATAGCAATGTGGACTCTAAAATAAAAGCAAGGAGTAGAATGGTGGTTTTCATGGGCTGGGGGGAGGGAGAAATGGACAGATGATGATCAAAAGGTACCAAGCTTCAGTCATCCAGGATGAATGAGTTCTGGAGATCTACTGTGCAGCATGGTGCCTATAGTTAACAACACTGCACTGTATACCTAAAATTTACTAAGGCAAGTAGATCTTATGGTAAGTGTTATTATCAAAAAGTGGCAAAACCAAAACCCAAATGCAAATAATAAAGTGGCTGGGCGCAGCGACTCACACCTGTAATCCAAGCACTTTGGGAGGGCAAGGTGGGCAGATCACTTGAGGTCAGGAGTTTGAGACCATCCTGGCTGACATATGAAACCCTGTCTCTACTAAAAACAAAACAAAAAATCAGCTGGGCATGGTGGCCAGTGCCTGTAATCCCAGCTGCTCAGGAGGCTGAGGTGGGAGGATCGCTTAAGCTTGGGAGGTGGAGGTTGCAGTGAGCCATGATTGTGCCACTGGACTCCAGCCTGGGTGACAGAGCAAGACTCTGTGTCAATAATAATAATAATAATAATAATAATGATGAGGTGAGAGGAAACTTCAGGAGGTGATGAATGTGTTTATCGCCTTGCTGGTGGTGATGGTTTCACAGGTACATACTTACCCCCAAACTTATCAAAAGGTATACATTAATGTACAGCTTTTTGTATATCCATTTTACCGCAATAAAGTGGTTTTCAAAAAAAAAAAAAAAATAAAAAAAAAAAAAAAAAGCATTAACAATAATCCAGCAGGTCCATGGGGAGGAGAGGCCCAGGCTTTTGAGGGGTGAGCATCTGCGTCCAGGAGCCCTGTCCGGGAACATGGGCCACATGTAAGGCTGCGGCACAGACAGCCCAGCCCAGAAGGGTATGTGCTGTCTCTGGTCTGTCCGAACTCCTCTGAGGCTTGGTGTGAGATCACAGATGTGTCGCAGCTGATGGCTTCTCCTGTCCTCTACACGGACCTGAATTCCACCATAACCAACTAAAGCATTTCAGCAAACGTAGAAAACAAATACAGGCTTTATGAGTTGTCCAGATCTCATCCTGGATACTGAAGCTTGGTACTTTTTGATTATCATCCCCCTTAGGTACTGGCAGTAAGCTCTAGTATTTTTATTGTCTCCAGCTTCATACCGAAAAAGACGGGTCTCTTACAACTGGCCAACAAAAGTGTCACTAGAGCTGGACATTATGGGTGTTCTGACCTGAAGGATGGCTCTGGGTGGCAGGAGAGGCTGCACATTTTGTGGTTTACACTTTCGTACCTGCCATCTTGGTCACCCCCGGGCCCTCTGAGTGTTCTCAGAAGTGCAGTATTATCTTCCTATTTTATATATGAGCACTTGAACATTTATGGAAATAGGCCGCATATTAAGTACATTGGGATCAACAGTGACGGTTATCCATGCCCCACAAGAAGAGGAAGTCACTTCTTTGTATGAAATGGAAATGAAATTGAGAGACCCAGGATTTGTTTCCTTTGCTGTGATCATAATTGTGATCTTCTTGGTGCTGATTTTGATTGTGGCTCCCAAGAAAGGACGGACCAATATAGTGGTCTATATTTCAATCTCTTCTTTGATTGGAGCATTTTCATTTTCTTCTGCCAAAGGCCTGAGAATTGCCATTAAGGAATTAGTGGACTGGAAGCCAGTTTAGAAGCATCTCCTGGTCATTGTTTTGCTGGCTATACCTGTGCTCTCAGTGATTGCATGGATTAACTATCTCAACAAGGTGCCAGACACCTTCAATACATCTCCTGTGACTCGACTCCCATTTATTTTGTGTTCTTCACATCCATGGTAGTGACTTGCTCTGCCATCTTACTCCAAGAGTGGCACGGCATGAAAGCTGGCGATATCATCAGGACCCTGAGTATCACTATTACCCTTGGCATGTTTCTTCCACATGCTTTTAAAAATACTGATATTACCTGGAGTGAGCTGACGTCCACTGCTAAGAAAGAAGTCATCTCTCTGAAAGGCAATGAGAACAATCCTGTTTCACCAGAGAACCTGGAGTGTTCAGACCCGGATACAATGATAACTTAAGGTTGTTTAACAGAACTGATGATTGAAGTCTCTAGAAATACTGAATTTTAACCAGTATGAGACACTCAAAAAGGAAAATGAATGCTTGCTTTTTGTAACTAGGAGTGTTAGCATTGTTGAAGTTCTAACTAATTTAGATGTGAGGCCAGGTAAAAATGCCCTTTTGGCCATTAAATGTGAAAAAATCAGGCTGATTCTCCTCCAGAAGACGTCTGTTGCTTTTCATTTCTGCAAACTTTGAAATATTCCCTAAGGATCAAATAAGTCAAAGAGCTATGTGTGTCTCCGAATAATCTCTTTCTTCTGGCCACAGTGCATTTGTCTGTGCCAGGTGCTTCTTCACTTTGGTGACTGTGTGACTTACAGTCATTCATTGACAGAAAGTTAGCAGTGTTGTGCCGAGGGGCGGCGGGACCGCAAGACCTGTTGACCATATTTAGCGAGCTCGGCCTCCCTCAGACCCCCGCGAGGAGGCCCCGGACCCAGCCCGCTGTCCCGCACGGCAGGAGTCTGCAGATGGCTCTGCCCGCCGCCCCTCCTGGCTCACCTCCGATGGCCGCCGCCCACTGAGAGTGTGGACCGTGTCCGAATTCCTGGACTGTAAAGACTCACGAGGCGGAAACGTGACGTGTCCGCTGCCAGCGCGGCCTTCCTGGGCCGTCCGGACCGTCCCGGCCCCGGCCCCGGGCTCGGCGCAAGCTCCAGCCGCGGGTCCTTCGCCGTGGCACCGTCTCCGCAGCCCTCGGTGCCCCGCACAGGCGCCCACGTCCTCCTCTTCCCCGGGGCTCAGTCGCTCCGCCTGTCCCCACCCTAGTCCCATGTTCACGGCCAAAGTGACTCTGAAACAAAGTGAAACTTCAAACCTCGTGCATCTTTTCTTTCTTTCTTTCTTTTTTTTTTTTTTTTGAGACGGAGTTTCGCTCTTGTTACCCAGGCTGGAGTGCAATGGCGCGATCTCGGCTCACCGCAACCTCCGCCTCCTGGGTTCAGGCAATTCTCCTGCCTCAGCCTCCTGAGTAGCTGGGATTACAGGCACGCACCACCATGCCCAGTTAATTTTTTTGTATTTTTAGTAGAGACGGGGTTTCACCATGTTGACCAGGATGGTCTCGATCTCTTGACCTCGTGATCCACCCGCCTCGGGCTCCCAAAGTGCTGGGATTACAGGCGTGAGCCACCGCGTGCATCATAACTCCCCCCGGGGTTCCACTGCGTTCCTCCGCCCCGTGGCCTGGTGCGCGACAATCCGAAGCGCCGCGCCGGTGGCAGAGGCGAGGGTCTGCGTCCCTCAAACGCTGAGCCGTGGGCGCCTCCGGAGCCATGCAGCCCCTCCGGGCCGCAGACTACACTGGAACGCAGCCCGGTTCCCCGCCCCCATCCCTGCCACCCCCCGCTCTTTTTACATCAAAGCGATCTCTCTAATTAATCGGGTAATACGCACCAAAAGAAAAAAAAAAGCAGTGTTCTGATAAGCAGAGAATCAGTCATATTCTCTGATGAGTCATAATTTCAAATTATGAAAACTGAGAAATGAGGTCACCGGTGCTTGTCCTCCCTTCTGCAACGTCCTTCTTCTTAAACCGGTTAGCTAATTAATTATTTTAAGGAAAAACTAGCTGCTTTGGAAATTTATTCCTTACTGGGCTAGCATACACATGACACAGCCATCCACGAAGAGTTTATGAGTCGTAACTTACCCATATATCGTAAGAATTTACTACCCACCAAAAAGGAAGAACGGAGGAAGAAGAAAATACTTTAGACCTCAAATAAGGGAAACTTTTTTCTTTTCAGAAAAACACAGAGGCATGTGATTGTTTTCACAGGTTCCTTTAATTAATGCAGACCTGGATGATATAAAATGGAGCTTCTGAATAAGTCTAGGAGAATTCAGCTTTGCAGTCATTATGTTCAGTTTGTTCCTTTCTTTTACTATTATCCCAAACGTTGTTTGTCCTGTTGATATAGAGATTTTTTTTGGTAAAATAATTGCTCCATTATTTTAGTATTATATTTTACACTTCAATTGTTCTCCAGTGTTTCATCCCTAAAGGGTGGGTTTTCCATAGGCTGTTTGGAAACAACTAGAAGACTATTTGTGAGAAATCTGAACAAATGATGAAATCATAATGGCTCTCTTGAAATTTGGTACTTTCCTCCTTATTAAGGAAATTATGATTAGTTCCTAATCTTTAAAAATAGGTATATCCTAATAATCAACTTCCTCAAAAACAAAATATTAAGACCTGAGGGGCTACTGCAGGAAAATACCTTTTGCACATTAAAATGTCCATAAAATTTTCCCATTTCAAATGCATGGCAGGAATCCCATTTTTAGTGGTCTTTAATGTAATGGACAGATTTACTATCACTTAACTGATTTTATGGAAAATAAATTATCTTATTTCTATATTGAACTTTTCTTATTTCTTATATCTTTCTTATCTCTTTTTCTTATTTCTATACTAGGCTTATTTTTCTCAAAACAAAAATTCTAGTCGAAAAGTTGTCATTAAAGAAAATTTTCAGGTTGCCTGGATTTTTTCTGCTCTAACTTTAAGTGTTATTAGGTTTTGGGTTTTGTTTCCAAAGTAGCTCAAGACTTCCCACGGTAATAATGGTAAACTTTATTCTTCAGAATTCTCTTAGGCTGACTTCAGCATTTCCCCAGTTTTATTAAACTGTGACCAGTGTTCACAAGGACAACCCGAGGTGGCTGCAAGGCCCCAATGTGCCACCACAGTATTTTCAGCACAGTGTCGTGTTGAGTACAATTCAATGCATTCTACATTTGTGAAAAAGATGATCCACGGAAGGTGCATGGGTTAATGCCTTAGATCAAATATGTTTACTCTGTTGATTGCTGTTTCACTTTACTTGTATGTCAGATATATAAGCTACGAACACAAGTTTGTAGGAAAAGTATCTTTTGGCTGGGTGCTGGCTCACATCTGTAATCTCAACACTTTGGAAGGCTGAGGTGGGAGGACTGCTAAATGCAAGGAGTTTCAGATCAGCCTGGGCAATATTGCAAGACTGCATCGCTAAAAAAAAAAAAAAAAAAAAAAAAAAGAAATATCAACTGAGTGTGGTGGCATGCACTTGGAGACCCAGTTTCATCAGGAGGCTGAGTCGTGAAAGTATCTTCTGAAAAGGTGGCATTTGAACACTGCAGACATTATTTAAAATTTTTTTCTTTTAGTATTAAGAACTTTGTTGATTTCTCTAGGGCACCTTCTTGGTGAGGAAATTAATGGCACTTTTCTTGACATCCAACCTGAGACTGTGGTGGTTCTCTGTTCTGGTGAATTTAAGTTTTAGATATTTATTTGTGTCACCTGCTACAAAGTTTTTGCCCTTGGTCCGTTATGCTTAGGCCAAAGGTGTCTGGAACACAAGGCTCAATGTGTACCCTGGACGGGAAAATGAACTGGTGTTGACATATACGCATGCCCAGGAGGAAGACTGGGAAAGATGTAATGAGTTGGAATATGCTGAGAAACAATGAAATATTGAAAACTGTCTATATAAAAATCACCGGTAGGCATATGCCTTAAAAAACAATATATTACTGTAAATCTAACACTGAAATTGTTTTCCCAAACAGAAGATATTGTCTAAGGAAGAATAAAATGCTGAACCCCTATATTTAGACTGTTAGTCTTACCTGGTAGTTTATGTATATATTTCAATATTTTGTCATCACATAGATATCTTAAGATTTAGCATATGCATATCTGCATGTGTGTCATTAAGGATTACAAAGTAGTGCTCACACAAGAATTAACAACAATCCTTCTCAAACTCTTCCAAAAACCAGAAGAGAGAAAGCTTTCTAACTCATTCTCTGAGGCCAGCATTACCCTGATACCAAGCCAGAGACGGACATCACAAGAAAAATATAGATCACATCCCTTGTGAGTATACATATTAGTCAGGTTGGGTTGCCATAACAAAATGCTATAGATTGGGTGGTTTAAACAACAGATATTTATTTCTCACAGTACCAGAGGCTGGAAGTCCCAGATGAAGGCCCAGTGACGTTTGGTGTCTAGAGAGGGCTCTTTCCTGATTTGCAGATGGCCACCTTGCCACTGCAGTCCCCAGATGGCCTTAGCTCTGAGCACATGTGATGAAAGACAGAGGGAGAGATATTTCTCTCTTCCTCTTGTTATAAGGCCACCAATCCTGTTGAATTAGGCCTTATGACCTTATTAACCTTAATCACCTTCTAAAGACCCTATCTATGATCAGCCACATTAGGGGTTAGGGATTCAATCTACAAATTTTGGGGGGACACAATTCAGTCCATAGCAGTATAAACACAAAAATCTTCAACAAAATACTAGCAAATCTAATTCAACATGTTTAGAGGAGTATATAACATAACCAAGTGGGACTTATTCCAGGAATGGAAGGGTGGTTCAATATATGAAAATCAATCAGTTTTATATACCATATTAATAGAATGAAGAAAAAAACATGATCGCCTCCATTAATACAGAAAAAGCATTTGACAAAATTGAATACCTTTTTATGATAAAAGCAATTGACAAACTAGGAATAGAAGGAAACTTCTTCAAAATACTGAAGAACATTTGTGCAAATCCCATAACTAACACCCCACTCAAAGGTGAAAGACTGACATCATTTCTTATAAAATTAGGAATAAAAAAATGGATATCCACTTTTGCCACTTCTATTCCACACTGCACTAGAAGTTCTAGCCAAAGAAATTAGACAAGAAAAAAGGCATCTAAATTGGAGAGCAAGAAGTAAAATGATCTCTATTGCACATGACATAATTTTACATATAAAAAAATTTAACAATTTGTAAAAAATGCACTACAGCAGGCTGGGTGCGGTGGCTCATGCCTGTAATCCCAGCACTTTGGGAGGCCAAGGCAGCCAGATCATGAGGTCAGGAGTTCGACACCAGCCTGGTCAACATGGTGAAACTCAGTCTCTACCAAAGATACAAAAAATTAGCTGGGTGTGGTGGCACACACCCATAATCCCAGCTACTCAGGAGGCTGAGGCAGGAGAATCGCTTGAACCCGGGAGGCGGAGGTTACAGTGAGTCAAGATTGCACCATTGCACTTCAGCCTGGGTGGCAGGGCAAGACTCCGTCTCAAAAAAAAAAAAAAAAAAAAAAAAAAAAACAGCAAAAAAAAAAAAAAAAAAAAAAAATCCACTAGAGCTAATAAACTAATAAGCAAGTTCAGCAAATCTGCAGGGTACAAGGTGAGTACATTAAATCAGCTGCACTCCTATACACTAGCAATGAACAATCTGAGAAAGAAATTAAGAAAACAATGCCGGCCGGCTGTGGTGGCTCACGCCTGTAATCCCAGCAATTTGGAAGACTGAAGTGGCAGGATTGTGGGGAGGATTGCTTGAGGCCAGGAGTGCAAAACCAGCCTAGGCAATAGAGCAAGGCCCAGTCTCTTAAAAAAAACTGCCAGGTGTGGTGGTGTGTGTCCGTAGTCCCAGCTACTCAGCAGACTGAGGTGGGAGAATCACTTGGGCCCAGGAGTTTTGAGGCTACAGTGAGCTAGGATGACCACTGTACTCCAGCCTGGGCAACAGAGCAAGATCCTGTCTCTATTAAAAAAATCAAAAAAGAAAACAATTCTATTTGTAATAGCATAAAAAACAATAAAATACTTAGAAATAAATTTAACCCAAGAGGTGCAAGATTCGTGCCCTCAAAATTATAAAACATGGCTGAAAGAAACTTTAAAAGACCCAAACAGGAAGCCACCTTGTGTTTGCAGATTCGCTTACGTAGCGTTGTTAGAATGGCAGTGCTCCTGAAAGTGACCTACAGATGCACTGCAATGCCTTTCAAAATACCAATAGCCTTTTTTGCAGACATGAAAAAGCTGATTCTAAAATTCGTCTGGAATTACAAGAGATCCCAAATAGCCAAAACAATCTTGAAAAATAAAATAAAATTTGAAGACACTTTCTTATTTCAAAGCTGACTACAAAGCTAATCAAAGAAGCATGGCTGTGGCATAATGATCGATCAGTGGAATGGAACTGAGAGTCCAGAAATAAACCAATACACCTATAATCAGTTGATTTTCAACAAGGGTGCCAAGATTATCTATTGGAAAAAAGTTTGACAAATAATTCTGGGGCAACTGTATATCCACATGCAAAAGAATGAATACATCATATGCTGCATACAAAGATTAACTCAAAGTGGATAAAGACCTAAACACAAGAGCGAAGACCCTAAAACTCTTAGGAGAAAATATAGGGATAAATCTTCATAACTTTTGAATTTGGCAATATAATCCTAACTGTGACACAGATGACAAAAGAGAAGCCAGATAAACTGGACCCCATCAAAATTAAAAACTTTTGTGCATCAAAGAACACTCTCAAGAAGTGAAAAGGAAATCTGCAGAATGAGAGAAAATATTTGCAAATTATATGTCTAAGAAGGGCTTACTTCCCAGAACATATAAATAACTCTCAGAACTTAACCCAGTTAAAAATGGTGAAAGGCCTTGAATAGACTTTTCCTCAATGAAAACACACAAAAGACCAAGAAGCATATGAAAAGATGCTCAACATCATTAGACAGCATGGAAATGAAACTCAGAACTGTGAGATACCACTTCATTTTCATTAGGCTGTCTATGATTAAAAAGGAGAGGAAAACAGGTGTTGGTGAGGATGTGAAGAAATTAGAACTCTCGGCCAGGCGTGGTGGCTCATGTCTGTGATCCCAGCACTTTGGGAGGCCGAGGCTGGCAGATCACTTGAGGTCAGGTTTTCGAGACCACCCTGGCCAACATGGTGAAATCCCTTCTCTACTGAAAATACAAAAAAAATTACCTGGGCGTGTGGTGCAGGCTTGTAATTCCAGTTACTCAGGAGGCTGAGGCACAAGAATCACTTGAACCCGGGAGGCGGAGCTTACAGTGAGCCGAGATCATGCCCCTGCACTCCAGCCTGGGTAACAGTGAGACTCTGTCTCAAAAAAGAAAAGAAAAATTAGAACTCTCATGCATTGCTGGTGGGGATGTGAAATGGTGCAGTTGTTCTAGAAAACAGTTTGAGAATTCCTCAAAAGTTAAAAATAGGCCTGGCACAGTGGCTCGTTATTGTAATCCCAACACTTTGGGAGACCAAGGTAGAGGGATTGCTTGAGGCCAGGAGTTCAAGACCAGCCTGGGATATATGGCAAGACCCCATCTTTACAAAAAAATACAAAAGTTAGCAGGGTGTGATGGTGGATGCCTGTAGTCCCAGTTATTTGAGAGGCTGAGAGGGGAGGATTGCTTGACCCCAGGAGGTCGAGGCTGCAGTGAGCTGAGATAGTGCCGCTGCACGCTAGCCTGGGTGACAGAGTGAGACCCTGTCTCAAAAAAAAACAGTTAAAAATAAAAATAACATATAATCTAGCAGTTAAACTTCTGGATATGTACCCTACATGATTGAATACAGATGTTCAAACAAATACTCATTCATAAATGTTCGTAGAAGCACTATTCTCAGCCTGAGTGTCTGTCGACTGAAAAATGGGTAGACCCACACAGTGAAATGCTGCTCAGCCACTGCAAGAGTGACGTTCTGACATGCTGCAACCCAGGTGAACCTTGAAGATGTTCTGCTAAGTGAGGAAGTCAGACGCAAAGGCCACGTATTGGATGTTCCCATTTGCATGGACTGTTCGAATAGAAAATCCATAGAGATAAAAAGTAGATTCATGGTTGCTGGAGGCTGGAAGGAGGAAGGAAGGAGCAGTGACTAAATGGTTGCTAATGGTTTTTTTTTTTGGATCAATGAAAATATTCTAAAACAATCTAAGTGATGATTTGCATAACTATGAACAGGCTAAAACCATGGAATGATTTTTTTTTTTTTTTTTTCTGAGACGGAGTCTTGCTCTGTTGCCAGGCTGGAGTGCAGTGGCGCAATCTCTGCTCACTGTAACTTCCATCTCCTGGGTTCAAGTGATTCCCCTGCCTCAGCCTCCCGAGTAGCTGGGACTACAGGCACGTACCAACACTCCCGGCTAACTTTTTATATTTTAGTAGAGAAGGGGTTTCACCATGTTGGCCAGGATGGTCTCGATCTCTTGACCTCGTGATTCACCCACCTGGGCCTCCCAAAGTGCTGAGATTACAGGCGTGAGCCACCATGCTCGGCCATGAATTTTTAATAGGATGAATTTTATGGGATATGAGTTATATCTCAGCAAAGCTGTTATAAAATGACAAGTATCTTCTCTTCACAACAATGGTACAATTATTAACATTAGAAAATTAACACACCTTGATAAAATACTCATATAATTTATGTATCTTCATCAGATTTTGATGTTTCATTTCATATCCTTTACAGAGAAAGAAAGTCTTTGATCATGTCCTGCAATCGGCTGTCACGTCTCATTTCCTTTAATCTGGAACAATTCCTCAGTCTTCTTTTTCCCATGATCTTAACTGTTTTTTAGAGTAAATTATTTTATTAAATGGCTCCTAATTTGGGGTTCATGCGATAGATTCAGATGACGTACTTTCATCAAGAATGCCACTGCAGCGATGCACCTGTTCTGTGCGTTCTACGGCGTGGGTGTGAGTTTGTCTGGTCACGGATGATGCTGGAGTTCGTCCTTGGTTTAGGCAGCGCCTGCCAGGCTTCTCCACTGCTACGTTACTATAGTTCCTTTTGAAACTGCTAAGTATCTTGTTGGAGATACTTTGAGACTATGTAAATATTCTTACTCAACTTTCCACCCATTAATTTTGCATCCATTGTTGATTTTTGCCTAAAAAACTGGGATTTTTACATTAATCTCTAGCTTGTATTTCCAATTTAAAAGATTCAAAGAGCTCTTTGTTCTCCAACAAAGTATACAGTGCAGGCTTTGCTTGCTTTAAAGTGTCCCATGAGAACAGGTAAAGCAGCCAGGCTTAATATTCCCTATTTGCAAAAAAGAAAAAGACATCTCGCAGACTCATGGGCTTAAAGCCAACTGGTGTTTTGGAATTTGCCCTTCACCTTCTTAGACCTGGAGGGACACATTGATGATGTGGTGATTTAAAAAATAAGAATAGTAAGGAGGCTCTCTGGACCTCACAGAAGATGACAGGGCCCTGGACCACTTTCACTTATTGAGGTTCTAGGTATATTAAGATATCAATAGCAAAAATGACTTATTACTGTGGTGAAAAAAATGAACTATGATTGCCTGTGGGGCTGGACTGGGGGTGAGTTGGGGGTGGGACAGGACTGACCGGAAAGGGGCCCCGGGCTTCTAAGGGCATGAATGCTGCGCATCTTGACAAAGGTACACATTTCCAAACTCACAGAAGGTGAGCTACAGAGTGGATGTGACATTCCATATAATTTTTACTTCCAAATCCCCATAAACATGGCTGGCAATGGTATGCATGCCGAGGTGTTTAGAGGCACAGTGCCCTGATGCCAGTAACTTCGTGTGACTTGCACCACAAATGTGGCAGGTTGTGTGAAATGAAAATCGATCTTGAGATCCCAAACTCACAATGCCAAAGGGAAGCGTGAGGCTGGAATCAGGATCATGCAAACCTGCCTCCCGTTTTGTTCCTAAATAAGACAGCAATGAAGATAAAACAAAGCTGCATGCCTCCCTTACAATTTGCCCACTAGGAAACTCCTTGTGTGCCCCAAGATCTTTACCCTAAAACAGTTCTGTTGAATTTCCCTCGGCAATGTAATTGAGAGCTTATCTTCACAGGTGTGAGGCACAGGACAGAACCCAAATTCATCTTGCTGCTCACCAATACAAATGCATATCTGATTATTTCCTCTGCCCTACCTCTATTTTATTTCATGTAAAAATGTAGATTCACTGAGCTACATGAACGCATAAGTGCCTGATCCTCTGTCCCCCTCTCACATGTAAGGCTGATCAAAGGCTCAGAAGAACACAACCATTTGCCTCTTACCTACCCACATCTTTAAAAAGTTTCTTCCTTTCCCCCCAGTACTCACCCTTTTCGTTTTAAATATCGAGGTCCCCAGACTCTCTTTGGGAAGGGTATGGACCTCAATTTTTCCTATGGATCCGTGGTCTTTCCCGGGCATGTTCCTAACCTTGGCAAATAAACTTCCTAAAATGATTGAGGCTTGCCTCAGTCATGTTCTTTGATTTACAATTGATAGCATTAATTGTAGAATGTATGTGGTAGATCTGTGGGGATTCACTGTAAATTCTATCAATTCTTCTACATATTTGAAATTTTAAATGATAAATGTTGGGGAGAAAAAGACTTACCAAAATTTACGGAAAATTTTAGTTGCTTGCATTTAATGAATAATGTCTTTTATCTACCAAAATACAGTGCAAAGAAGCTGTACCAGTCCCAAGATAATTGTAGAGTTTATTAAAAATATTAATAGTGTCAAAGGTGTGGTTTATTCATGGGACACAACCTTTTTTTGAGACGGAGTGTCACTCTGTCACCCAGGCTAGAGTGCAGTGGCGTGATGTCGGCTTGTTGCAACCTCCACCTCCTGGGTTCAAGCAGTTCTCCTGCCTGAGCCTCCTGAGTGGCTGGGATTACAGGTGCTTGCCACTACTGTCAAATAATTTTGGTATTTTTAGTAGAGGCAGGGTTTTACCATGTTGTCCCTCTTGAACTTCTGAGCGCAGGTGATCCGCCTGCGTTGGCCTCCCAAAGTGCTGAGGTTACAGGCATGAGCCACTGTGCCTGGCTGGGCCATAAGTTTAAAGTTGTAAAAGAACTCTAACATTCTAAAATTGTGACAGTGTAACTCAGAATTACAGTTTTATACCAGTGGAGACTTTTACACAAACCTTGGAGATCTCTCTGAAGCCTGAATTTGTTGAATCCTCAGATAACACAGCCCTGTGTGTCGTGAGCCCTGATGGTGGCAGTTGATTAAGTGGGCTCCCACCACGTTGCACAGAGCAGAAGCAATGCCAGGAAGCAATTTGTACATATGGGACCCCTGACTTGTTGCTTGGCTCACTCAAAGGCTGGTTGGCACTCTCCTGTGCCTGCAAATGACAAAGCTTTAGCATTTACCAAGTGGGAGGTGACAGATCCTCCCCATCTCTTTCTATTCATGGCTTCAAATTAATAATTAGTCGCCTGAAAAATGAGCCAATCTGTCTCATGCAGGGGAAGAACCATGAGCCAAGGCAATTAGCATCTTGGTTCTAGGTGCCTTGGGAATTTGATTTAGTCACACAGCCCATTTAAGGTTTCCAAATCTTGTTGTCTCCTGAAGAGGGAAGTCATGATTGTTAAATGAGGGGACCCTCCCCCCGGGACCCATATGTTGAGGATGTGCTGAGCCCTGGGCTGGCCTGGGGCACAGGGTTGGGCAGCTTTTGTGGCGTCCACATGCCTGCTCTATTCTTCTCGAGGACTCGGCAGCTGGCTCCAGGCAGCACAGGCCTTAACCACCAGCCGAGGGAGTGGCCAAGGCCCCCAAATAGTTGCACACTTGAGCAAGCCTTTTGTCTGCTTAGAAGACATTCCAACTGCCCATAAGCAGTTGGCCTTCACACAAAGGAGGGTGGCTGAGGAGCAGGGCAGTCTGTCTGTACAGCATATTGTGGAGTGGTTGAGCCGGCGGTTTGTAAGTCATCCCTGGCACGGGCGGTGTACATGGAATGGACACATGGCTGGGGAGGACAGAGGCCGAGGAGAGAGCTCAAGGAGAGGATTAAATTGGACAATTTAATTAGGGAGATTTGAAGAGTCAGAACCAAGATATCAGGGCTCGAGGGAATGTAAGGAATGACCTAGATCTTTTCTCTCTCAGGAACCACTCAAGCCTGATGCTATCAGATCCCCTTTTATTTGTTTGTACTTATTATTTTTTTTAGAGACAGGGTCTCACTGTGTTGCTGAGGCTGCAGTGCAGCGGTGCAATCGTAGCTTACTGCAGCCTTGACCTCCTGGGCTTAAACAATCCTCTCACCTTTGCTTCCTGACTAGCTGGGGCTACAGGCGTACACTACTGTACTTGGCTAATTTATTTTTATTTTGTAGATGTGGGGGGGGGGGTTCTCGCTATGTTGCCTAGGCAGGTCTTGAACTCCTGGCTTCAAGCGATCCTCCTGCATTGGCTTCCCATAGTGCTGGGATTACAGGTGAGGCTCGGCACCCAGTGGAATTCTCTTAATTCCAAGGCCTGCATTTAACAACTGTTGCTGGGAGAAAATTCTTTGAGTCATTGTGATTAAAAACTCTGCTTCTCCTTTCTCAAGTGGCCAACAAGAACAGCTGCTTTTCTGTCTAAGGGGCTTCTGAGATTTGAAAAACGGTGGTTAATGATGTCAACAGCAACAGCCCGGTACACAGAAAACTCCACAGGCCTGGCCTCGGCTTATCGCACAGCCTTGGTCTCCTCACTCCCTGTGAGGATTCCGTTATCATCCACATTTTAGAGATCAGAAAACTGAGGCTTAAAAGGGCTACGTGACCATCCACTGACCACCCATTGACACAGTGATTCGAGCCCAGGGTGGCCCGTCCCAAGCCTGGGCTGCCCACCTCTCTCCCCTTTCTCAGCCGGCCTGCTGCCAGTTCTCATCCTTCCTCTGCAGGCTTTGGCTCTTCTCTGCCCTGTTCCCCAGGCGGTCCCGGGCAGTGCCTTCGCGTCTCGTGCTGTGCAGGGCCGGGCAGGGGAGCTGCTGACTGCAGCTTCGCTGCCATCTACGACCCTAACGGCAGCTCACACGGGGCTGGCACAGCGAACACGTGTGCACGGGGCGCGCGGAGAACCGAGCGCCGCCAGCAAAGAGCCAGGTGCAGCCAGGAAGACTGGGTCATCACGGCAACGCTGCTGGAGATGAGGGAGCACAGCACGATTCTGGGGGCCAAACAGGCGGGACACCGAGCTGTTACCTCGAGATGTGGCCTCGGGAGGTCTCGTTGAGAGCGGTGAAAGGGAGGAGGTGGAGACACCGGAGCGGGAAGACGCGGCGAGGGTCCGGGTTAGCAAACCGGGCAGAGTCGGAGGCCCGGGACGCCGGGCCCTGGGGGCGCTGCCGGGGTGACTGAGGAGGCCGCGGTGGTGGTGGGGTCCGAGGGGGACTGGGGTGCTCTTTCAGGTGGGCTTGGGGGGCCCCGGCCCAGACACCCAGGGCCGGCGGGCGCACCTGCATGATGTTCTGGAAGCTTCCCCGCAGCCTGGTGGGTGGCTGGGGGAGGCTGGGCGTGGTTAGCCCTGCAGCCTGGCTCTGCGGACTGCCCCCCCCCCCGGCCTCCAGTGCCGGCCAGCACCCCCGACTGCAGAGGCTTGGCTGCACCCGCCCTGAGGACACGGTTTTCCCAGAGCGGCGAGTGGACTCTCTCGGCATCTGGGGGACACGGGCGCTCTCGGCTCCGCCATGGGTCGCACCCGCGAGGCCCGGCGACCCAAAACCAATTCACCCACCACCACGACAGCCGCATCGTTCCCCTGGTTAATTAAAGGAAGGGTTTTTACTGGTGGGTCCGGGAGGTTTTGGAATGAATGAATGGGGTGAGGCCCGAGGGAGGGAGGCGCGTGGAGGCCGCCGCCTCTGACGGTCCCAGGCTGTGCCCAGGCCCCGAGACGCTGTCCAGGCCCCGGAAGGGAGTGGAGCCGAGCCTGCTGGAAGAGAATGTCGGCGCGGCCTGATTAGCCTCCCACGGTGGGTGACTCGGTAGTGCTGGCCTCGTCCTGCCTGTGGCACCGCCCCGCCCGGGCCCCTCAGGGTGTGGCTGCAGCCAGTGCGTGTGAACATAGAACCCCGTGATGATTTTTCCTTGGGGGAGATAAAGCCATGAAGGGACTTGAAGCCACAGGGACGGCGTGTGGCATGCAGGATCTAAAGCAGCAGAGCGGAGAGGTGAAGACAGTCTTCCTCCTCCGTGGTCCCTGGATCTGGAGAAGCACGGAACGTGCCCAGAGTCTCTGGTGCCCATTTTGCTGAGGCGTTGTTGGGGCAGGAGGTTGAAAGGTGGCATCAGTGGATGGGCGGCGTCCCATGTCCTGTGGCTGTCACAGGGGCCAGCATCCAAACGGAATCCTCAAGTAACCCAACTTTCCCAACAACTGAGGGTGGTAGCATTGTGTTTAAACCGTTGGGGCCTGAATCAGACAGTGTAAGGTTCAAACGCCGCTTAGTCAGTTTTCGTTTGGATTCTCTGCAAAGCAGTCCCAACGGGTAGGATCGGGTGCAAGTGGTGACTATGGTCCTGGGAGGCAGCTGCAGGGGAGGGGATGTGAGAGGGAGGGAAGCCAGCCCAGGAGTGTGCACTGACACAAGTTTCCACTATGGGCAGCAGGGGCCCACACCTGCTGGGACCCCCAGCACCATGTGCAGACCACACCTCAGCATTGTCTTGCTGGTGGGTGGGGAAGCCCGGGTCTTGATCCACTACCACTAAGCAGCTGAGGCTGCCCTGGGGCTGTTAGCCCCTTGGCCCTCCCACCTGCCCTCATGTGGGCTTGGTTGGGTCCCTGGGCAGAGAATGCCTCGGAGACTCGCAGTTGCTCTGTTAGGAAGAGGGGGCAGCTGCCCTGGACCCTGCCTCCCCCACTGCCCATCCTCTTGGTCCCTCCTTGCATGCTGGCAGGATTCTTTGAGCTTTACCCACAGGTAATGTGGCCTGGCATGGCCTCTACCTTCCTGCATGGGGCTCCCTGGCTGTGGAGTGTGCATTGCCAGTGGCGAGCCAACGTACAGGGGCCAATGGGGGAATGCTTCCCTTCCTCCCTGGGACCATTCTCAGGCGCACTCCCAAGGGCACAGAGGGGCTGACTCAGTATCCCGCCCCAGCTCTGGCAGCTCTGCCTCCCCAGCCTCACTCCGGCCCCCTGGGGTCCCGGGGGATGGGGTGCAGTTAACAGCCTGCATCTGTCTTGGGTCAGACTCTGCTCTCTGGGGATGGGCTGCCGTGATGACAGTGCTGAGCTGTTTGCGTTGGTGCCAGTGTAAGGGAGACCTTCCGGGACGGTGTGGGTGTGGCTTTGTGGGCATGCAAGGCAGGGCCATGGGCTTAGCCGCAACAGCACTGTGCTGCAGGCTGAGCAAGGATGGGCAAGGCATTCAACCCTTCAAGTGCATCAACAGAATTCCCCGCATCCAGAAACAGGCAGAGAGCAAAACTGCTGAGGATGGTGCTGGACAGGCCCACGGAAAATCCAGGAAGGTGTCACCCGCTGATTTCTTCTCTCCATGCTGGAGTTCATGGCCACAGTAGGGACCAGTACCAGAGCTCCCAGACATCCCCAGCAGTTCCTTGGTAAGGGGATCACGGGGGCAAGTGCAGGGAGAGCTCTGACCTCAACACAGCGGCAGAGCACTTGGGACCCACCCACAGTACCTTGTGATGTTCTAGGGACCATCAAAAAGGTAAAAAAAGAAACTGATTCAGCCAAATAACTCGTTATCTTTTTTCTGTGCTATTATTGCAAAGTGTTAACGATTTTTTAAACTTCATCTTTTGAAATAATTTTGGATTTATAGATGAGTTGCGGACATAGTACAAAGTTCCCAAATACCCTTTGCCCAGTTTCCCCAAAATGTTAGCAATTTACATAGCCACGTGACATTGATCAGAACTAAGAATTTCATTTACTAAACGTTTTCAGTTGGGTTTCACCAGTTTTTCCACTAATGTAATTTTTCTGTTTCAGAATTGAATCCAGGATGTCTTGTAGTGTTTAGTCATCATGTCTCTCTCCTTAATCTTTCATTTGTCACTCAGTCTTTCCTTTTTTTCATGACTTTGAACTTTGCAACTGTACATTTATTAACTTTTAAAAAACCGAGCTGGCTGTGCTCAGTTTGGCAGCACATATACTAAAATTGGAATGATACAGAGAAGATTAGCATGGCCCCTGTGCAAGGATGACATGCAAATTTGTGAAGCATTCCATATTTTTAAGACTAACACCATAAAAACTGGACGTGTGGCAGTTTTTATGGTGTTAGGTATGATAGACTGGACAAAGAAGTGCTAGACCGGGCTAAGAAAATGTGGCACATATACACCATGGAATACTATGCAGCCATAAAAAATGATGAGTTCATGTCCTTTGTAGGGACATGGATGAAACTGTAAACCATCATTCTCAGCAAACTGACACAAGAACAGAAAACCAAACACTGCATCTTCTCACTCATAGGCAGGTGTTGAACACATGAGAACACATGGGCACAGGGAGGGGAACGTCACATACTGAGGTCTATCGGGGGTTGGGGGGCTAAGGAAGGGACAGCGGGGAGTGGGGAGGTTGGGGAGGGATAACATTGGGAGAAATGCCTGTTGTAGGTGACGGGAGGGATGGAGACAGCAAACCACCATGGCAAGTGTGCACCTATGCAACAATCCTGCAAGATATTAAAGTATAATAAAAAAAAGTGTTTATATGCCAATGTTAAAGTATGTGTGTGTATACATATTCACATATGCCACTTGAAAATAGCATTCATTTTTGACATAAAGTTTTGATCATAATTTCAAGTAATATTTTCCTATATAATTTAATAATCTTCAGATATATGACATGATATATGCTATGTGATAATAAGCCTCAACAGTGCATGGTATTTTATCTACAACTGTATTGTAATATGTTTGGACAAGCTACCATCACTGGACATTTATTTCAGTTTTCCTGGAATAAATAATGGGTGATAAACATCATTATGTTAAGATATAGAAAATGTATGGAAATCTTACTTTAAATATCTGGTCATTTACTAAGATAAAATCATTAGAAAAAACTTAATTATTTTGGTATAACTCTGCATTTTTCAGTACTGTATGCATTTTTTCTAAAACTCACAATTTAATGATGCCTTTAAATGATGTTTTTTTCCTTAAAGTTTGTTCTTCTAGAAATCCTCAGAGTCACATTCACTTATAAGTTCAAAAAACATCTACTTTTGGGCATGAGAGGGGAAATAATCATTAGATTGAGCATTTTAAGCAAAATCTGTGGCAATGTTAAATGTTGACTTGTCTATGTATAATAGGTAGTGTGTCAAATTCTCAAATTACTTCTCATTTTTAGGGAAATGACATCTTGAATATCTTGAATATATTCATTCTTTATTTGATATCTATTTAAAAAAAAACAGTTTTTTCTACTGTCAAAAAAAACCTGAGCAGGCTGAACACTAGGCTGGTGGTTTTATTTCTGGGACTGTGCAGACGCAGCGATGGTTTGGTCATTCTGGGTACAGGACAGCCAGGGACATCTATGGTTCTCCTGGGCACAGTGCAGTGCTCAAGATTTCCAAAACCAAACTGCATGTCACAGTTCCACATACATGTGCCTCCATGCACTTCTGGTTGGACTGGTGCTCCTGTGAAAACAGACAGCAGTAGGGTGCTAGGGCTGCAGCTGAACTTGGTGATGGTGGTCTTGAATGCTTGTGCTTTGCTAGAAGGGGCACATTTGAGTCCCCACAACCTACTCACTTCAGCATGACCCAGTGTGGGCTCTCCCTCCTCCCTCCTCTCCCCTCCCGGCACTTACGCGGCTTGGTCTATTGCCTCCTAGGGGATTCCCTCTTGGCTTAAGCTCCCGTGCGCTTGTCCAACTTGTGGCTCCAGGCCAGTCAGGGCTGGGTGTGATGCTCCCTTCTGGGCCTTGTCACCCTGCCACACACGGGCATCCAGGCCTGCCTGTGCCCCCTGTGCAGGCACAGCCCCGTGGCACTGACTCAGAGCAGCTCCTTGGGTTGCAAAATTGATTACCCCATCTCCTCCGGAGTAAGCATTGCTGTCCACATGATGGCAATCAGATTTCCTCCCCCTTTTATTTTTTGTTCTTTCACGTGTGTTCCACCCAGATTCACAAAGGGATTAATTTTTTTGTCTTTAGAATTCAGTAGTTTTCCTAGGATATGCCTTGGTGCTGGTCCTTTTGGGTGGATGTTCTCAAGCACACGCTGTGCTCTCTCAGGATGTAGTTTCAACTCTTCTTTTTTCCTAAATTCTGTATTATGGGAAAGTCGGTCATTGTAGAGTTCAGTATTTGTTCCGCTCTTTTACTTTAGTTTTTTTTTCCCACTAGATACTTTGTTACCTATATGCTGAATCCTTTTTGCCTATTTGCCATTTCCTTAAAAGTACTTTTCATTTTTTCATTTATTTCCTTATGACTAAAACTAATTCTTCTCTTTCTCTTAATGCGTTGACTGCCTGTTATTTGCCCTGAGCTCCTCCCATTTTAGCCCTCATTTCTGAGATGATTTTCATTCATCCTGAATTCTTTGCCAAGTTGTCTTTTTTCCAGGTTTCCCTCACTTCCCTCTTCTGCCTCCACACATATGCTGGTGTCATGGGGGCCGGGGCCATGGTGGTCTCCTCAGCTTGCTTGTACACAGGGCCTTGGGAGTGGGGACTCTACCATCTAGTTTTGTTGTGAATTTGCTCATGTGTTTTTGGTTTTATTATCTAATTTCCATGTTATTTTTGTGTAGGATTCAAGGAGATTTAAAACCCATGTCACTGCTGCCATCTTCCTAGAGTCCCCTTAAATCCTCATGGATTTGTTGACACTGGGAGCATCCCGAAAGCGTGCCATGCTAGGGTGGCAGCAGTGATAGGTACAATGAGAAGTGATCATGAGTCCCATAGATGTGCCTAATTCGACTTCCTCCTAGTACAATTTGACAGCAAATGTGTGAGGGAGGGAAGTTAGAATGGTCTCAACTGACTGTGATTACAGCTTACCGTGGCAAATTTCACAGAAATGTATGACCACATGAACGCATTCCAAGGGCTCCTCCCGAGACCTCGGAAAGGGCAGCTGTCCACCATTTTGATAAAGATTAAGTAGACCAGGGTGTATCCATAAGAATAGTATGCAGTCATGGAGAATAGTCTTTCTTAATTAAAAAATAACCTTTTCATAATAATGAACGTGCATTGTATAAAATTAGGAAATAAAGGTAATAAAACATAAAGAAAATTAGAAGATAACAGTATTTCTACCACCCAGAGATTATCACTAACACCTTAGCATATATCCTTCCACATTTTGAAATATTTTGACAATGGTTGCATGCAAAGTGAAGAAAACATCAGTACAAGTTGCATCGACAATGTGATATTGGGTTGTAAAATTCTGTATATTTTGAAAAGTATTAAAATACAATAGACCAAAAATGATAACAAGGCTTATTGAGGGATCATAGGCTTAGTGGTGATTGTTATTTTATTTCTTGTATTTTTCACAATAGGCATGCAGACTTTTATAATCATTAAAAATGAATTGTTTGAAAAAGTAATTATGGTGATTTCAGAAGTGAGGTTCGGTTGTGAGTGTGTGTGAAATCGGATGAACAGCTTATTTTACGTCTGCTGATTATGTGTCTGCATTATGTTGTTTCAGGTTCTCCCCACTCCAAAAAAAAAATCAAATCAGATTGTGACTTTATTCCCTGACATTAACACGTGGCATTACGGGAGCGTGTACATCACATGGTCAATTCATTGGCATAAGGATTATGTCATTGGGGAATAAATGGGAAATTCTCAAGGTGCTTTGCTCCAGTAATCAGGACTTTATTCATCTCTAAGCTAAAAGAGGGGATTGAATTCTTTAACGATGATCAGAAAATGCTTTTAGGAAATTCCTTT
>NW_016107449.1:408928-444707 GCF_001604975.1 Cebus imitator
AGGCAATTCTCCTGCCTCAGCCTCCTGAGTAGCTGGGACTACAGGCACGCGCCACCATGCCCAGCTAATTTTTTGTATTTTTAGTAGAGACGGGGTTTCACCATGTTGACCAGGACAGTCTTGATCTCTTGACCTCGTGATCCACCCGCCTCGGCCTCCCAAAGTGCTGGGATTACAGGCGTGAGCCACCGCGCCCGGCCTCCTATTAAACAATTTCTTAAAGTTACAGTAAATGCTATGTGGTCTGTCTATGCCTAGGGAAGTCTGCAGAGGGCTTGGAGACAGTTTCCTTTGTCCTCAAAACCATGGAAAAGAATGTCACAGGAGTCATAGAGGAGTAACACAAAGAGGAAAAGGTTGATCAAGGAGCAGTTAATGTTACTGATGACGTATCGATAAGGTTTGCCAGCCCCAATCCCTTTTGGGGGACTCTGACTTCCCAAGCAAATGCCACTTGGTGATAAGGCTCCCAGCATTGGCCACCAGAGTGTCCCCTACGCTGCTGGAGAAATTTAGGCCTTAAATTAAAATCAGAGTCATGCAACTTGATTATATTTTGGCGTTTAAGTGCAAGTTCTTTGAAATGTAAGAGTGTGATTGGTTTTTAGTGATGTAAACTAAAAGGTCTGGTACTTTCAGGTGACCCAGCCCTGGAAGGCCTGTAGGCTTCCAGTGAGAAGACTGGAGACCACACCCACCTGTCCCATTGCCCTTTCTTTGGGGCTGCCTGTGATACTGGATTATTCCCTTCGCTGTGTGCCACTGTGCTTACCCTGTTGGAATATGATGGTGGACTTGCCAGAGGAGAGGACCCTGCTTTTCAGGAACAGCAGCTTCTCATTCCTGGCCAAGGCAGCCAGCAGGCACCCCTAACCATGAGCCACAGCTTAACTAAGGCACCCCAGTCCAGCTGTGTGCCCTCCCTCTGCTTCTGGGCAGGTTGGAAGGACCAGGAGCATTTGTGCTTGTTTCTAGGGGGCCCTTATTGGGTCTCCAGATCAAGACCTATTCAGGGGAGAAAGACTCTACTCTAGGTTCCATGTTAGGACTGAAGGGTACATCTTTACTCAGATGCAGACAGTGGACAATTAGAACTCTGACCTGAGAGTGAGCCACAGCCTTGGTACTCATAAATGCTCTGCTTGGTCCTTCACATTTGTGAACTACACAGGAGAAGCTAAGTTGTGAGCAGTGTACCTCCACCAGCAAAGCCTCAACTGGAATCTTCTTTAACAGTTGGCTGGGCACGCCTAAGTGTAATCCACCACCCCTTTCAGAACACTGGGGATGAATTTAGAGACATCAAAGCCTCCTGATAAGCAGGTGTCCACGCACTGAGAGAACTGAAGTATCAGCGGATTCCTACGCAAATCTCACAGAGTCCTTCTGGTGCCCTAGGGGTTTGCTCACACATGAGGGACTTTCTGGTAGGAAGAGAGTCTCTTTACATTCTTTATCATATGATCCTGGTGGCTTTGTAGAGAGATCATGCGGGGAAGAGAGTCTCTTTACATTCTTTATAACATGATCCTGGTGGCTTTGTAGAGAGATCATGCGGGGAAGAGAGTCTCTTTACATTCTTTATAATATGATCCTGGTGGCTTTGTAGAGAGATCATGCGGCTGGAAGATCATGACCTGTAGGGCCAGGGAGTTGTGTGTGTGAATGCTCTGTGACCTTGGGCAAGCTACTTAGCCTCTTTAAAAGCTGCTTCAGCTTTGAAAAAGAGGATGATAAAATGGAGTAGCCTTATTTGACTTTTATAAATACAATTACACAATTATACAAGTTGCGGGGTTGGGAAGAGAGAGTCAGGTAAAGAAAAATGAGATGAGGAGAGGGAGAAAGAGAGAGAGACAGAGAATGAGAAACAATGGAAGCAGCAGTGGGGAGTGGACTAGTGCCCAGCCTGGCAAGTGTGAGCCCAGAGCCTTCCCTTCTGGTTACTGGCAGACTCCACGTGGAAGCCTGTCGTTGCCTTCTTAATGATGAGATGTTCTGGGGGCATTCCAGGATTCCTGGACTTGGGATGGTCTTCACAGCTGTGTCTATTGAAAGCTGAGGTTTCAGTCTTCCCTGGACGGGGGAAATTCAAGGGCACCTGTGACTGCATGGCTCTTTCCTTTCCTTTACTTGATGACATTTGCTGGTGAGAGCCATGTCTCACGCTGGGATACATGAGGTGCTCGGTAGGTGTGTGTTTTCCCTCCTGGGGGGGTAATTTTATTTAAATGTGAATTCAAAAGGATCACTAAATAGGACTGTTAAGCAGTAACTCTAGGCACCTGCCTAGTGAGATCCACAAGAGCTGACCACAGGTGCCCCTGTTGCATGACCACAGTCATGCAGCTGGCGTGGGGACATGCGGCCACCAAGCCCTCCAGGGCAGCGCTCTTTGTAATAGTCCCAAATGGGAGAGATGGCAAACGCCCGGCAACGGCAGCATGGAGAAATGGAAGCTGCACTGCAACAGTGACGAGTGAGCCCTAGCACCCCATGAGCTCACCCACGTAATGCTTCGTGAAAGAAGCCAAGAGAAAGGGCATTCACATTCTATGATTCCAGCCACATGACGTTCAAAAACGGACAGAGCTAGGCTGTGGTGCTGGAAGACAGGACAGCAGGATCCGTTTCTCTCTGGAGAGCCAGCAGCTCTCCTGCGTCCCCCGGCTGTCCTACAACTGCGTTCCCAACACGCTGCTGAGAGCGAGAGCAATACAGCCTGCATCCATGATTCCTAATTTATGCTGTAACTCAGCTGTATTTATCCTGTCTGTGGTAACTGGAGGGATTCTTATTTACCGAGTTCCCATTTTATAAATCTGTCTCGAATCTCATTCATCGCTGAGACTTACACTTGGGGCGTGGTTAGCTGTGAGACTCAGCTGTACAGAGGGAACATTTAAGGCATCACAAATCCACTTCTCTGACGGGCTTGTCATAGTGCTCTGGTTATTTCTGGAGGCTCAAATTTCAGTTTACAGGCATCAGAAGTAGGTAGAATATCAAAATGAAACCAAACTTTAGTGTATCTATAAAATAATTTTCCCTTAGAATTTAAGGTGAAAAGCAGTGAAAAGCATATTCCATATTGATAACTGAACCTGTATCACAGACCTTCAGGAACCTAACTGTGTAGTCTTGAAATATGCGCCTAAAACACATTTTTTTTTCTTCATTTTTTCATGGCTATGGAATGAGGATGTCCCATGGCCACCATGTCTTCAGGAGGCAGTCACTGCCTGCACAGGCGTGAACTGGCCCAATGACTGGGTGGATGATGGCAGCTCCTCACTTCAGCAAGCCACGTGAGGGCCACTTGGGAGGGACAGGAGTTCTGGCTATCGTCTGAGGACCTTCTTTTGTGGTGACATCAATGCAGCGACAGTACCAATGTGAATGGATGTGAACGCCTTGGAAGAAAACCTCAGAGACAGTACTGGAGAGTGTTCAGATAAATCCTGTGTCCCCAGCGCTCTCCAGGGGACACAATCGGCCCTCATTCAAAAGTGACACAGAAGCATCGGGTTCTGGGAGGAAGCCAGTCTTAGGACATGTGTGTCCTTTTCCTATATGCTGAAGAGAAATCTATGACAAAATGATTTATCAATAAGACTAAAAGGCCAGGTGTGGTGGCTCATCGGTTTACACCTGTAATCCCAGCACTTTGGGAAGCTGAGGTGGGAGGATTGCTTGAGCCCAGGAGTTTGAGATTAGCTTGGGCAACATAGTGAGACCTCTTCTCTACAAAATATTAAAAAATGAGCCGGGCGTGGTGATGTGCACCTTTAGTGCCAGTGACTCAGGAGGCTGAGGTGGGAGGATTGCTTGAGCCTCGGAGGTTGAGGCTGCAGTGAGCTGTGATTGCTCCACTGCACTCCAGCCTGAGCAACAGAGCGAGATCCTGCTGCTGCAGAAGAAAAAGTCTAAAAGAATTATTTCAATAAATATAAATATTCTCATGTGTAAGAAAGCGTTGTGTCATAGAAATTGGCAGATTTTGTCCTTCTCTCCCAGGGCTACATAAAATAAGAGCAGGGCTTTAGGAAAAGCAATTGTGAGGTGGGCCACCGTGCATACTTAAGCCAAGAGTAGATTAAGTCTCAATTCTGCTATTTTTTTTGGTATTCAATATTGGGTTCCTCTTTGTTTTGGGTTTTTCATCTGCAAAACAAGGATAATAATAATCCTCCATTATAGGCTGTTATAAGGATCAGATGAGATAATATATGCAAAGTCCTTATCACAGGACCTGACATACAGCAGAAAATAATGTATATAGTTGAAAATATATACAGCATTTCTTTTTACCCACTGGAGAATATACATTATTTTCAACTATATGCATTATTTTTAATTTCTGTGCACAGTCACAGAAATTGGTCATGTGTTAAGCCATATAAATCATCAACAAACTCCAAAAAATAGAAATCATGACATAGGTCACACTTACTGATTACAACATAATAAAATTAAGAATTGACAATTGAAGATATGTACTCAGAAATAATAGTCTAGAAGTAAATGTGCAAAGATGCACATGCAAGGTTTACTGCTAATAGAAAAAATGCAAGCCACCTGAATATTTTTCATTAGGAAAGTGGGTAAAACCGTGGTGCAGCCACCCTGTGGAATCCCACGTCGCAGCCAAAAAGAATGAGGTAGGCTTACATACATCCGCACAGAATAGTGTCCAAGACGTACTGATGAGTGGAAAAATAATTCTAAGAGCAATGACATGATACATTTATGTAACAAAATACAAAATGGAATTACGTTTTTTATGAAATGAAATTTCCTACACACACACACAAGCATACGCACACACACACACACACACACACACACACACAACAATGTAAAAGGAAAGCTGTGAAGGGAAGTCCTGGGATGTGACATCAGAGTGGTTACAGTGATTACCTCTGGACAGGGCTGGCATTCAAGGTGGTTTGGTTAAGGAGGGCTTTGTTAGACATTGTTATTGTGAAGATATATGCATGCGTTACTGATATTATTTAAAATCATTTACAGTAACAGGCAAGGTGAGAAAGGAAAAAGTTTCAGGTACCACTGTCCAGTGGAAGCACAAGGTTTGCTTATCATTTTTTCTCCCCTCCTTGGTAGTCATTCATCCTTATCTTCCTCTACCCATGGTTATGGAATATTATGAACTTGACACAGCCACTCACAGTTTCCATACAATGTCTTATCTCTCTCTGTCTGTGATCCCCAAGTCTCCCAGGTGACTGCCGATGGCTCTGACCTCCTTAAGCCATACTCCCATGCAGTCCTTTCCACATTCAATCAGGGCTGGCCTGTGTGTCCAGCAGAATGTTGATGGGTCAGAAAAGGCACTGCAGCTCCCAGCTTGCTGTCTTGGATGACTGATGCTGGCGGAAGTCAGCCACATGCCATAAGGATGCCCAAGCAGCCCTGGGGAGGCCAGACACGTAGGCGCTTAGCCCTCCTGCCAGCAGCCAGCACCAGCTCGGCAGCCAGTAAGGGCTGCCTTGGCAGTGGATCCCCCAGCCACAGCAGAGCCTTCAAACGATGGCAGCCCAGGCTGACATCTGACCGCAACCCTCTTAGTCTGTTTTGTGCTGCTGTAACAGAATTCCACAGACTGGGCAATTTATAATAAGCAGAAACTTATTGGCTCATGGTTCTGGAGGCTGGGAAGTCCAAGATTGAGGGCCCAGGGTCTAGCAAAGGCCTTCTTGCTGTATCATCCCATGGTGGAAGGGCAAACAAAGGGAAGGAGGGAGGGAGAGAAACAGGGAGAAGGAGGATCAAACTTGTTCTTTTATAATGAATCCACTCCCGAGATAACAAACCCATTCCCGTGATAACAGAATTAATCCATTCAAGAGGGCGTAGCCCTCACAGCCTAAGCACCTCTCAGCAGCCCCCTCCCAGTACTGTTGCACTGGGGATTAAGTTTCCAGCACATGCTTTCCAGGGGATACATTCAGGCTGCAGCAGACTCCAAGCCCAACCACCCCTCCAGACCGTGAGTGAATTCCTGACCCACAGAAACTAGGAGAGATGATAAATAATTGTTGCAGTTTCAGATCATTAAGTCATGGGCACTTAGCTATGCAGTATTAGGTAACTGCTAATTACTGGCCTCCTAATCAGTCTTTCTCTGCTCGGGATACCCTTTTTGTGCCATTGTTTCTCCGGTCTGCGGCCTCTGGTGACTTTAACAGTCTCTGCACTCCCCATCCTCCTGCTGGGCCTCAGACGCCCACTTCCCTGGCTCTGTCTGCTCCCCCTCCCTCTGCCTGCCCGCCTGCCTCTCTCCCTGCCCTCTGTGGCTCATTCCCCTTCCCTCCTCCTGGCTTCTCACTGGATGAGGCGGGTTGCTCGGATTGCTCGCTGGTGTGGGGTCTGCCCAAGACTCCTGTGGGGCCCTCAGCAGATCTGTAGGCTGACCCCAGTGCTTTTTTTTTTGTAGCTGCACAAGGGAACCCTGACACAAGATGAGGATGCCGCCTCTTTTGTCCTCAGAACCTAATTCTTTTTTTTTTTTTAATTTTTTTTTCATTGCATTTTAGGTTTTGGGGTACATGTGAAGAACATGCAAGATCGTTGCATAGGTACACACATGGCAGTGTGATTTGCTGCCTTCCTCCCCATCACCTATATCTGGCATTTCTCCTCATGCTAACTCTCCCCAACTCCCCACCCCCACTCCCCTCTTTCCCCCCAACAGACCCCAGTGTGTGGTGCTCCCCTCCCTGTGTCCATGTAGAACCTAATTCTTTTTCTTTCCTAATAGACAAACCAGCCAGTGGGATGTTATGCTGACACAGGGACAGACCAGCTCTGGGGAAAGTGAGAGCTGTTCTTTCTGGCCAGGCATTTCCTAAAATGTGTTTTGGTATTTTGTGGGGTGAGCTTGCTGGGAATCTCCCACGTGGTTGTGGAAGCCTCCATCCCTCACAGTCTAGAAACAAAGATGTTGAGGCCTGGTTTGCCTACCAGTCTGCCACCTGACTAGAAAGTGACCATCCCAGTTCTGGTGTGAGGAGTGGCCTGGTTTACGGGAGGGGGTCCTCTCCAGACACCTCTAGGGGAGGAGAGGTGAGGCCTCCTCTGTGGCGGGGTGCCCACCTCAGTCCACCATGGGCAGCTGAAAGACGCATTTGATGGGCAACTTGGAATCTCAGAGCTGGAAGGGACTCTGAGAAGCTACCCAGAATTTCAGCACCTCCATGCGGTGGAAGACAGCCTGAAGAAAAAGAAATGAGATAGCACTTGTGGGTGTGTGTGTGTGCACTGGACAATCTCTGAGGCGTGGTGTTGAGAAAATGATGCCAAGTGTGGGAGGTGTGTGTGGGAGCTGCCGTTTGTGTGAACAAAGCAGAGGCTGAACTACCTCTGCAACACACACAGGCTGGCCGCCCCCAGGAGGGGTGATGCAGGCAGGGGCAGGGGCAGGGGCAGGAGGGGGACTTGCTGCTGAATATCCTTTTGTAATTTTAAACCTGAACCATCTGCATACATTCCTTTTCCAAAAATAATTAAAAACACACATTACCCACATCTACCCACTGTACCCTTGATGATTGGGTGGAGACTAGAGAACGGCCGATGGTGAGCCACGGGGTTGGCACTGGAATCCGGGTCTTCCAACTTCCTCTCTTTGGCATCACTTGTCGGGCCCTTCTGGGGTGTCCACTGGCTCCTTGCGTCCCGTGTTCCATGGGAATGACCTAGGTGGTAGAACGAGGAGGGCGCTCACAGGCTGACCTTGGAGGAGGGCTCTCTGAAGCTCCCCATTCATGCTGCTAAGACTTCTTTGACACGTGCGTGTCGGTCCATTAGGAGGCGTAGGCCTGAAGCGTGAGGCCTGAACTTCTTCTTCCTCTGCGGAGGTCAGACCTGACCGTGCTGCTGGGAGGGGTTTCGGGGGTCCCGTGCAGTGGGGACGTTTCTGGCGGCCATGCCATTTCCATCTGGTTGTGCTTTCCGTGCTTTCCATTCTCTTTCCAGACTCAGTGAGGTCACTGCTGTTTCGGGAATTCAGCGGCTGTCTCCCTTGCTGACCATGTCTTGCTTTTATCTCTTTGGGCATCAACGTGGCCCTCTGGTCTCTCCTTCTAGGTGCCTCCCTTTTTTGAAGCCATTATCTGCACGGCCTGAAAAACACAGAAAATAATGACAGGGCAGGTGGTAGTGGGATGGGGGAACTAACGCCATGACACGGTTAGCTGCTGGAACCATTGTTACGGAGACCTTCACAGGGACTTTCCTAACGACCTTCTTCCCAGGCCTGTGTTCTCAGCCTTTCTCAGATGGAGGGTTTAGGTATCTCTAATGACTTTTTACCCATCTTCTTTTATGTTTTATCTACTTTCATGATGTTTATCAGGCACGTGTTATGTGCCAGGCACTGTGCGCTTACACTAACAACAGCCTTATTATTGTTATTTTTAAAGCACATTTACCGTCTCTATTTCACAGAGAGGGAAACTGAAGCTCGTTAAGGTTGAGTGGTTTGTTTATGGAACACGCAGCTGCAGGCAGCATATGCCCACTGTCACCAGGGTCCCAGCCACTCCATTGGCACACACGAGGCCCTTCCTCTTCCCCACAAACCTGGCTGGAGGCCTCTCAGGGTGCAAAGGGCCTCAAAGGAAGGTGCCTGGCTCAGCGGGCATGCAGGGGCTTCCTGGAGGAGGGGACTCTTGGCGAAGGCTGGAGTCAGGAAGGAAGGAAAGAGGAGGGGGCTTCAGGAGGGCAGGCTGGAGGGGGCAGAGTGCGGCCTCTGCGGGGTTAGGTGAGGTTGGAGCGGGGGAAATAACAAAGCGGGGAGCTAAGAAATGTGAGTTTCATCCAGAGATGAGGGGGACCCTGAGTGGGGGAATAAAGGGGTCAGCTGGTCTTGAGATGGTCCCAGCAGGCAATGAGCAGGTGCAGGGAGACTCTAGGAGATACCGTGGAATCCGGGGGACAGGACGGGGCCTGCAGCGGGCGGTAACCGTGGGCTGGGAGGGGGCACGGCTCCAAGGGCTGGCTAGGAGGGGATGTGGGGATTCGCTGCATGTGTGGGTTCAGGGAAAGCTCAGGTAGGTTCCCCATTCCTGATGTAGGCGGGGAGAAGCGACCCAGCAGAGGTGGCAGGCTGGCCGGACCGCTGGGCTGAGCTGCCTGTGCTGAGCAGGCGTCTGGGTTCCAGTCGGGGGGCAGGACAGAAACCACACTGCCGGTCTGTTTGGGAATCACTAGTCGTGAGCCCGGCTGAACCTTTGGAAATGGATGAATACGCCCAAGAGAATTGTTCAGAGGGTCAGGAGAGAGACAGGCCCAGGGCAGGGCCAGGTAGTGCCAAGCATTGGGCCCTCATCATGCAGTTTCAGCTGGGGGAAGCCCAGGGACGGAGCGGGGCAAGGACGGTGCAGATTGAAGGAAGGGAAGTGCGTGGCCAGGGCAGGACCCAAGACCAAGGGAGGCTCTACTTACCAGGGATGGGGGCGTCCTCGGCCTGAGCTGATGCTGGCTAGAGGGAGGCAAGAAGGAGGAGGAGGGATCCACACAGGTCCCCGATGCCCTCTTTCATGTCACTGTCATCAAGGCCTGAAGAAGTCCAGCTTCAGGGGCCACTCCGACGCCCACGGTCAGCTGTGGTGGATTCCCAGCTGCTTCCACTCACTCTGTCTAGGCTGTGGACCTTGTACACTAAAAGTAAGGCCCTAAGCCACCCTCCCACTGAATGGGCCCCTCATGGCCAAGCGGACCCCAGAAAAAACTTAAAAAGCTGAGTTCCCAGTTGAGATGGGGCAGGAGGTGGGACACACCTCGTTTTGCCCCTCCCTTTTGTGGCTTAGACACCACTGACCAGCATTTGTGTTAAAATAGAGATCATAAGACTGACAGGGCAGACTGTGTGGCAGTGAGATATCAAATATAAACCGATGGACCTAAAGCCATTCCAGGCAAAGTGCGAATGTGTGCCCCTACGCTTAAAAAATAAACTGTCCTCTAACTGCCACAAGGGTTTTCTTTTTCTCTGGCAGTAAATAAACTCTGCCTTTGAGATAAGCAATATTCAAACAATTACAACTTGTCCATCTCACCAATGTGGCCTCACTGACCTCCTGTTTCACCAGCCATAACGACAGCTTCCACTGGACAGGAGAATGATTTTCGCAACTTTTTGTTGATCAAAGGGCCACTGGCTAAGGACTGGCTCTAGCCAGTTTGCAGAGACTGTGCACTGGTGCGCCTTGTGTCCTGGGAAGATGTATGTATAGCCTTTGATGTACAGGGCCTAATTGTCATACATTTCAATGTTAAATTTCCACCCCAGAGTGAACATAGGTCATTTGTTACACACGTTTGCTTAATATGCATGCATCAGGACAACCCTCATAAATATTCATAGCTCCCCATCACCTGTTGAATATGTATGTTTAGCCAACCTCTTTAGCATGAAGCTCCTCCTGCTTGTCTCTGGTCTTTGCCAGAGAACGTGCTTCCCAGCCTGCAGGACGACCACCTTCAGGCCATACCTCTCTATAAAAAAACAGTCCCTGCTCCTTTCCAAACTTATAATTGTGTGACTTCTCAGTTGATGACCTGAACCCTTCTTGGCCCACGAGGAGGCAGGTGCCCCACTCCAGCTGCGGCACCACAGTGTCTGAAGGTTATATGCAGACTTTTCTGCTTTGCTCTCCCATAGCAGAAACATGGGGAAAACTGGCTGACCCTACAGAGATGAGAGCTTCCTGCCAGGGAGGGCCCAGGTGAGGCAGCTGTGGGGAGGGAGAGCCTTGGCTGTGGTGGCTGCTTCTGAGGTCAGCAGGCAACAGCGTTAAAGACCTCCTGAGCCCCAGCCCTCCAGCGCTGCCTGCCCTCTTGTGAACACCCTGTTTCTCAGGGAAGCCTCTCATGGGCACAGGGAGTCACCCATGCTCCCGCTTTCCTGCAACAGCCCGGCTTTCATAACATTTCACATTTTTCTGTAGGATTGGGTTCATCAGCTGTAACTCAATGTGATGTATTTGCATTTCTATGCAACACTTTGTACAGAATGTTTTTATGTTAACGAACATGATTGAACCAGAAGCTCTCCTTGTCTGGATTCTGTGTGTTGACTTTGAGTCTTGGTCCTTCTACATCTTCTAGATCCTTTGGGACCTCTGGCCCTGGAGTTCTAGACACACCTTGCTTGTGCTCTGGTCTGAGCGTTGGAGCCCCCGTAACAATGAGAGAAATGGAACGTAGCTGACTCCCCAGTCTTTGCTCATTCTTGCACATGGAGGCATTTGGTTAAACTAAAGCAAGGATGACGATTGTTCCTTTGCAAAACTAACCCCCAAGGAGATAAACAGGGTGTACACACAAGTGGCAATGCTGTGTTAAGGATTTATAGGAGGACTGCAACCTACCAAGGACAAAGATGTTTCACAGCCTCCTCAGATCTTCGTTGCTTCCCAGATGTCTGTGGTCATCAGTCACCTCCTGACCTCAACCCCCTTCTGGTTCCCCCTTCCCCAATATAAAAAGAAGCTTGGGATTCACGCCTTTTAGGATGGTGCTTTAGGAAACTAGTGGCCATCTTCTTGGTTTGCTGACTTTCTGAAATAAGTCACTTTCTTTGCCCCAGCTTTTTGCTCTTGATTATTGGCTGTCACGCGGTGAGCAGTGTGAGTTTGGACTCAGATACACCCCCACCCCCCAAATTCATATGATGGAACCTAATACTCGATGTGATGGCATGGAAGGTGGGACTTTAGGAGGTGATTAGGTTATAAGGGTCTCCCCCTCCCTGCCATGAATGGGATTAGTGCCCTTGTAAAAGAGGCTCCAAGAAGCCTCTGGCCCCTTCCACAATGGTAGGACAATTAGAAGTTACCATTTATGAGGAACAGGCCCTCACCCAACACTGAATCTGCTCATGTTTTGATCTTGGCTTTCCCAGTTTCCAGAGCTGTGAGCAATAAATTTGTATTGTCTGGGAATTACCCAGGCTAAGGTATTTTGTTACAGCAGCCTGAATGGACTAAGACACACTCTATCTTGAGGCCATTATAGCACGTGCCTTTGGTCCCTGCTCAGACACCTTGCTATCCCCTTTTCCTGTAAGGGTGTGTCCTCCCCAGGTTCTGTGGGGGCTCAGGCCTCACTCCTGCTACCTGTTCCTGGACCCGTCTGGAAGCAGAAGCTGCAATTTCCACCTCTGGGACTGACTATGGCCTCTGAGTGCCAGGAGGGGTGGGTGGAGAAGTGGGTGGGTGGGATACAAAGTCCCCGCCTTCTCCTTTCCCTGTCTTCTGGTGAGTACCTTCCAATAATCCACAAGCACACAAATCCCCGACTTGGCTTTGCTTCTGTGGACTCCAGACCATGATGTCCACTCTGGGTCATTTTTCTTTCTCCAATGCCCTGGGGGCAGGGAAATGAACTGGCATTTATGAAAATCTCCTGAAAGTCAAGCACAGTGTGGGAGCTCCGTGGAGTTCAGAGGTGGTGTAGACACTGGTTAGACAGTAGCTGCCTACTTGGGGAAAGCCCACCTCAGTAAGATGGTAGCCTTCCCAGTGTGCAGGTAGCTCACCTGCGGGTATGGTTTGACCAAAGGCGGTTGACTGGTGGCCGGGAAGGGAGATGCAACCCAAACGTGAAGCTGGAAAACAGTGGAGGCAGCTGACAGCGGCCCAGCTTTGGTGCTAAGTGGGAGGTGGGGTGGGGACAAAACCGACATCGCTAATAATTTCTTGGTGATTGCAGGACTCTAATAAGGGAGTGGAAAGTGAGGCAGGCAGGGGAGGAGCCAATACCAGCATCATCCTGCAAGTGAACGGTGGGTGACCAGGGCCTCAGCCCAGCAGGGAGCTCTGGGGACTCTGGAGACTCTGAGCACAAACCCAAGGGGAATCCTACATAAGGGGCATCCACCTGAGGGGAATCCCTCCTGAAGGGAGTCCACCTGAGGAGCATCCACCTGAGGGGAATCCACCTGAGGGGCATCCACCTGAGGGGCATCCACCTGAGAGGAATCCACCTGAGGGGCATCCACCTGAGGGGCATTGACCTGAGGGGCATCGACATGAGGGGCATCCACCTGAGGGGAATCCACCTGAGGGGCATCCACCTGAGGGGAATCCACCTGAGGGGAATCCACCTGAGGGGCATCCACCTGAGGGGAATCCACCTGAGGGGCATCCACCTGAGGGGAATCCACCTGAGGGGAATCCACCTGAGTGGCATCCACCTGAGGGGAATCCACCTGAGGGGAGTCCACCTGAGGGGCATCGATCTGAGGGGAGTCCACCTGAGGGGCATCGATCTGAGGGGCATCCACCTGAGGGGAATCCACCTGAGGAGAATCCACCTGAGGGGAATCCACCTGAGGGGAATCCACCTGAGGGGAATCCACCTGAGGGGAATCCACCTGAGGGGAATCCACCTGAGGGGAGTCCACCTGAGGGGAATCCACCTGAGGGGAATCCACCTGAGAGGAATCCATCTGAGGGGCATCGATCTGAGGGGCATCCACCTGAGGGGCATCCACCTGAGGGGAATCCACCTGAGGAGAATCCACCTGAGGGGAATCCACCTGAGAGGAATCCACCTGAGGGGAATCTACCTCAGGGGCGTCCACCTGAGGGGAATCCACCTGAGGGGCATCCACCTGAGGAGCATCCACCTGAGGGGAATTCACCTGATGGGAATTCACCTGATGGGAATTTACCTGATGGGAATTCACCTGAGGACATCCACCTGAGGCGAGTCCTGCCTGAAGAGAGTCCATTTGATCGGTGTCCATCCGAGAAGAATCCCACCTGAGGGGAGTCCCACCTGAGGGGTGTCATCTGAAGGGCATCCACCTGAGGGATATGCACCCGAGGGCCAGGTATTCACGCTCTGGCACGTTAGCTCTCAGGCCAAAAATCGTATTTACAGGCTTTTGCAGGAAGCGCTGCCATGGCGTGTAGGTGAGTGGGACAGGCAGGGCTTGGCCCACTGCGGGTGCAGGGGATTTTACTGGTCTTGTACTAAGCTCCAGCTGCCTTCGTTCCTTTAGGCCTCACTGGGCCCCTGTGGAATACACACTAAGCTCATTTCCATTTTACAGACAAGGAAACTGACCGAGGAGGCCAAGTTTACTACCCAAGGACACAGCCACCAAGTGGTAGGGTGGAGATCAGAGCCTCACATCAGCCTGGCCCAGAGCTCTTGTCCTGCCCCCACCAAGCTGCTTGGCTCCCAAGGAGGAGCTTCCCCACGTGGCATGAGGACAAGGGCAGGCCTCGGTCCTCTGTGGACCGCCACTCCCAGCCATTGTGTCCTAGGGCCCACACAATGCTGCAGAGGCCACCAGTGCTGCACGCCGAGCGCCAGACTCCTGCGGTGTCCCCTTCCCATGCCCGATGCCAAGAGACCTTCACTCCACATACAGCTTGTGAACCTCACTTGTGGTAGGGAAGAGAGACAGGTGACTGATTCAAGTTCACTTCTACACAGCAGGGTAATGAAATTCCCTGCCTAGCAGCTTTCCATGGACCCCTGGGAAAGGGAAGGCCAGGAAAGGGTTAAACACTTTATTTAGATGGCTTTGCTTGTTCTGGAGAATTAATGGAAGATAAGCTAAAAGTTCATTTATAAGAGTATTAAGGGATAATTATGATGGGGTAAGTGCAGAGGGTCAGAAGGCATTATGGTGAACAGACTTCTAACCAGAGACTAGAGAAGACAGGCTAAAATAGATTCAGCCAAGTGGTGCCCAGTGTCCCCCAAATTCCACTGTGGTGAACGTCCACCTCTCTCCCCTCCCTTTTTTCTATTTAAATTAAAAGTTTTGTAATTCAGTACCTGGCTAGGTCATCTGTGAACTTATAATTATAAATGGATCCCAAGAACTTGAGTTTGAGGTAGATCAAATAGATGACCTTTTAATAGCAACAAAATAAAAAAAAGATTTTGTAGAAAATCTGATTCAATCAGATTAGATGGAAAGTGGGTAAAGCTGATTACAGTCCTACTAAAGACAGTATTTGGGCAACATTTGCTCTAAAACAATAGCTTTAATTCTTCTTTAACAAGTATTCTCTAGAGAAAAATTAATAATTAATGGGAACCCAGTTTCAACGCAGAGCGCAGGACATGACGCAGAAGGAAGACGAGGTGCTAGCTGTGGTCAGGGTCGGGAGGTACCTGAAGTCCTGACATTGTGGGTTACATCAAGCATGTTTTGGCCTTAAAAAAAAATAACAGCTTAATTGAGGTATAATCACATACCACGAAATTTATCCTTTAAAAGTGTACATGTGATATAGTGAAATGTGTATAAATATATTTGGTCTTTGTCCTGTTTCCTGGCAGAAACTCCTAAAATCCTTGGAATCTCCAAAGTGCTGTCTTTTTGTTTGCTAACGCTGGCTGAGAGCTTCAGAGAGGCGCTGGTCACGGAAAGATCAAGGCAGGATTTCTTGATATTCTGTAACTTAAATACTTCATGTTGTTATGGACTGAATGTTTGTGTCCCCCCAAAATCTATAGGTTGAAGTCCTAACCCCCAGTATCATGGAATTAGGAGGCGATTAGGTCATGAGGATGGAGCTCCTGTGAATGTGATTAGTGCCCTTTAAGAACAGACATGAAAGAACTCACTTCCTCTCTTCTCTCAGCCATGAGAGGATACAATGCAAAGATGGTCAGCTGCAATCAGCAAGCAGGCCCTCACCAGACACCAGATCTGCTGGTGCCTGGATCTTAAACAAGATGTTTCTTGTTTAAGTCACTCAGTTGATGGTTTATAAAATGTTATTTAAGTCACTCGGCTATAACTTGTTGCAGCCCAATCTAAGACCGATATAAAGTTAACAATACTTAAACACTATGATATAAAGTCCATACAGCTTGTTCACATGGTGAGGGAATAAGAGGGATGATAAGACAAAGACATTTGCTTCACATACACACGTACACACACACACCTGTACATAACATACAATGAGGAAGAATTATGACAGTTACAGTGCTCATTTCTGTAACTGTCATGTGGTTATAGCTGAGATTCATAGCTAATTGCTTTCACTACCCATTCTGTATTCTCTTTGCCCTCAGCAAGTATCTCAGCTGGTGGTGCTTCTTTATCTGGTGGGGTGACTGAAACCTTTACTCCTGAGGGCCTGGGTCATTAGTAGTCCCACCTGGCTTGGGTTGTTATAGTTTTCCAATGACTTTGATCACAGAGCACTGTAACACTGAGAGACTTCCTAAGGCATCACATGTATTCCAGACATTCTCTTCCTTGTCTCCATTGTGAAGTAGCAGTCTAATTTTCCCTTGGTGGTCTGGATCAATCAGCACAGTGACTCCCCTCTCTGCCTGTTGATTTGGAGGCATCAGGAGCACTAGGTGGCAGGGTTGCAAGCTTAACTTCCAGTTCAATGGAATTATCGTGTGTCTCCTGATGGAAGCATTCCTCCCTCTGGAACGAGGACTTCTAGACCAGCCGAGCATGAAGTTGCTGGAACAGGAAACAAAAATTTTGCTAATGGGTTATTGTGGGTAATAGTGAGTGGTGCCTCTCCCATTTCTACCCCTGGATTCCTGGACCTGTGAGTACTGGTTATGGGAGAAACAGCACTGTATACTGAACGCTGATTACGTATATAGCCTCGTGGAGAACCTTGTCCCAGCCCTGCAAGGTATTGCCACCTTGCTGGTATTGTAACTGAGTCTTTAAAAGGCCATTGCACCATTCTATCAAGCCAGCTGTTCAGCATGGCAGGGAACATGATAAGACCAATAAATTCCATGAGCATGGACCCTTGCCACACTTCATTGCTGTGAAATGAGTCCCTTGATCAGAAGCAATGCTGTGTGGACCGCCATGGCGATGGATAAGGCATTCTGCAGTATGGATGGTAGTTTGGCAGAAACATTACATTTAGGGAAGATAAATCCATACTCAGAGTGTCTATTCCAATAAAATCAAAGTACTGCCCCTTCTGTGATGGAAGCTGTTCGCTGTAATCAATCTGCCACAGGCAGCTGGCTGATCATGCCAGGGCATGGTGTCATATTGGGTGCTCCATGTCAGTCTCTGCTCCTGGCAGGTTGGGCACTCAGCAGTGGCTATAGCCAGCTTGGTCTTGGTGAGTGGAAGTCCACATTGCTGAGCCCATATGTAACCTCCATCCCTGCCACCATGGCCACCTTGTTCATGAGCCCATTGGTGATGGCAGGGGGTCCTGGGGAAAGAGGCTGACTAGCATCCAAAGACTGGATCATCCTATCCAGTTGAAGATTAGATTCCTCCTCTGCTGAGATCATCCTTTGATGAGCATTCGTATGAAATACAACCATCTCCACGCTTTTTGCTTAAAGAGATCTGTCCACATGCCTCTTCCCCTATTTCCTTGCACTCATTTTCCAATTATGCTCCTTCCAAGTCCCTGACCGTCAGCCAAGCCATTAGCTGCAGCCCATGAATACATATATAATGACACATCTGGCCATTTCTCCTTCCACGCAAAGTGCACAACCACGTGCACTGTCTGGACTTCTACCCACGGGGAGGGTTTCCCTTCACCAGTGTCCTGCAGGGATGTCCCAGAAAGGGGCTGTGGTGCTGCAGCCTCCACTTTTAGGCCGCGCCTGCCTCTCGTGCAGAGCCACATGTAAACCAGGCCAGAGCCGTCTCTTCCTCTGTCACCTGATTGTAGGGAACTCCCCACAAGGCCACTGGTGTGTCTAGAAGAGGGAAGGCCGCGCAGCAGGCGTGGGAACCACCGGCATCTGGGCCACTTCTTCATGTAACTGACTTGTCTTCAGAGCCTGCTGAGGCCTGATCTTGTATGGACCATGTCCATTTGGTGATGGAGTGCGGCTGTGAATGCCCGAGTTTACGGCTTGCTGGGTCAGATAACACCTGGCTCGTGATGGGCAGCTCAGGGCTGTTGGTGACTTGGTGGCCCGTGGTTAATTCAGTGTTCAGTCTGTACAAAGGCCAGTGGCAGGCCAAGAGCTGCTCCTCAAAGTGAGAGTAGTCACCTGAGGAAGATGGCAGGACTTCACTCCAACATCCGAAGGGCCCGCCCTGTGATTCACGTGGAGGGGCCTGCCAAAGGCTCCGCACAGCATCCCCGTGTGCCGCTGACACCGCCAGCAGCGCTGGATCTGCTGGGTCGCATGCCCACCTGGCAGAGCAGCTTGCTCGGCAGCTGGGGCCTGTCTCAGAGCCTTGTCTTGTTCTGCGCCCCACTCAAAATCAGCAGCTCTTTCAGTGGCTGGTACCTGGGCTGGAGTAGCTGCCCAAATCAGAAATATGTTACACCCCAAATCCAAAGAGACTCACAAACCACTGTGCTTCTTTTTTGTTTTAGGAGGGGTCAGAAGAACAACGTATCCTTCACTTAAGAAAGGCCACTAGGGCCATAGAAATTTTACTAAGGTAGAAGGCAACTGAATTTTTGTTGGCTTTATTTCTGACCCTCTGACAGTATCTTAGAAATAAGTCCAGAGTGTTGGCTCCTTCTTGCTCGCAAGGACCAATCAGCATGCCATCTACATCATGGACCAGTGTGACATCTTCTGGAAGGGGAAAGCAATCAAGATCCTTCAGTTCACTTGTGAACTACAGTGTGACAGGGGGCTGGAACATTGATACACCCTGAGGCAGGACAGTGCAGGTGTACCGCTGGCCTTCCCACTTGAAAGCAACTGCTTCTGGTGGGCTTTACTAACAGGGAGGGAGAAAAACATTTGCCAGATCAATGGCTGCATACCAGGTACCAGGAGATGTGTTGATTTGCTCAAGCAATGCAGCCACATCTGGTCCAACAGCTGCAATTGCAGTCACCCCTGGTTAATCTTATGATAAGCCACTGTCATTCTCCAAGATTTATCTGTTTTTAGCACATGCCAAATAGATGAGTTGAATGGGGTTGTGGGATGTGATGGGAATCACCACCTTGCATCCTGCGTCTTTCACCCCACCCACCATCTTTTTTTTTTTTTTTTTTTTTTTTTGAGACAGGGTCTCATTCTGTCACCCAGGCTGGAGTGCAGTGGTGCCATCATAGCTCACTGCAGCCTTGAACTGCTGGGCTCAAGTGATCTGCCCACCTCAGCTTCCCAAGTAGCTGGGACCACAGGCAAATGCCACCCTGCCTGGCTGATTTTTAAATTTTTTGTTGGGGTCTCACTCTGTTGCCTAGGCTGGTCTTGAACTGGCTTCAAGAGATCGTTTTGCTTCAGCCTCCCAAAGTGCTGGAATTATAGGCATGAGCCACCTTGCCCAGCCCCCAACTATTTTTGATGGTGGTACTAATCTTTGCCATCCCTCCAGGAATCCGGCATTGCTTTTGGTTTACATTTTGTTAGGCAGAGGTGGTCCTTGTCACTTCCCCTTGGCCTTTCTCATCATAATAGCCCCCGTCCACAGGTAAAGGAGCCAATGTAGGGATTCTGCCAGGCGCTAAGTATGTCTATTACAATAATCCATTCCATGATTGGGAAGTAACCCCAGGATGAGTTTGGGGACCCACGGGGCCCACTGTGGGATGAACCTGAGCTAAAGCTCCGTTGATCACCTGACCTCCATTAGCCCTCTGAGTTGTGGGCCACAGTGATGTTTTGGTCTCCTGCAATTAGTGTTACTGGTCTCTGAGGCCTGATGATCTCCTTTTCCTCAGTGCACAGTCATGGTGGTAAAAGGTTTTTGAGGAGCCATGATACTGGTTTCCATAGTGACTGCATCATTTTACATTCCCACCAGCAACATGCAAGTGTTCCAATTTCTCCACACTCTCATAACCCTTGTAATTTTCTATTTTTTGGGTCATTTTTAAAATAGTCCTATCCAAATGGATATTAAATGCTAGTTCATTGTAATTTTGATTTGCATTTCCTTAATGATTAGGGATTTTTGGCATCTTTTCATATGCTTATTGACCATTTGTATATCTTCTTTGGAGAAATGTCTATTCAAGTCCTTTGCCATTTTTGAACTGGTTTGCATTTTTTTGTTGTTGCTGAGATACAGGAGTTTTAAAAAATATAATCTTGACATTAACCCCTTATCAGATATGTGATTTAGAAATATTTTCTCCCATTCTGTGGGTTATCTTTTCACTCGGTGTAGATAGAGTCCTTGGGTGATAAAAGTTTTACATTTTGATGTAATCCAATCTCCCTATTTTTCTTTTTCCTGTGCTTTTGATGCCATATCTAAGAAATTGTTGCTAAATCCAATGTCATGAAGGCTTTCTCTTTATCTTCTCTAAGAGTGTCATAGTTTTGGGTCTTGTATGTATGTCTTTGACCCATTTTGAGTTAATTTTTGCACATGGTATAAGGTAATGTTGCATATCTTTTGCATGTGGATATCCAGTTTTCTCAACACCATTTGTTGAAAAGCTTGTCCTTTCCCCATTGAATGTTCCTGCCATTCTTGTCAGAAATTATTTCACCATATGTAGAAGATATTATTTCTGGATTCTCTATTCTATTACATTGGTTTCTATGTCTGTCTTTATACCAATTCCACATTGTTTTGATTACTGTAGCTTTGTGTAAGTGTGAAATTGGGAAGTGGCCTCCGACTTTATTCTTTTTCAAGGTTGTCTTGGCTATTCTAGGTCCCTGATATTCCATATGAATTTTAGGATAAATTTTTAAAATCTCTGCCATAAATGTCATTGGAATTTTGATAGGGATTGCATTTAATTTGTCAATCACTTTGGGTAGTTTGGAAATCCTGACAATATTAAGCCTTTCAAGCCATAAATACTGGATGTCTTTCTGTTTATTGATGCCTTCTTTCATTCAGCAATGTTTTGTAGTTTTTAGTGTACAATTCCTAGCTTCCTAAAGTTAATTCAAAGTATTTTATTCTTTTTGACGTTAGATGTTATTTTAAATGAATTTGCTTCTTAATTTCCTTTCAGATTGTTCATTTTTAGTTAACAGAATGTGCTATTTTTTTTTTTTTTTTGAGGCAGGGTCTCACTCTGTTGCCCAGGTTGGAGGGCAATGGCTCACTGCAGCCTTTGCCTCCTGGGCTCACGTGATCCTCCTGTCTTAGCCTCCCAAGTAGCTAGGACTACAGGCGCACGCCACCACACCTGGTAAATTTTTGTATATATATATATATATTTTTTAGTAGAGATGGGTTTTCACCGTGTTGCCCATGCTGGTCTTGAATTCCTGAGCTCAAATGATCCACCTGGCCCGGCCCTCCAAACTGCTAGGATTACAGGCATGAGTCACTGTGCTCGTCAGCTGATTTCTTGCGTGTGTTGATTTTGTATCATGATACTCTGCTGAATTCATTTATTATTTCTTGTAGTATTCTGTGTGAAACCTTCGGGGATACACACACACACACACACACACACACACCACAGACATGTCATCTGTGAACTAGCCCTCACTCTTGAAATATTATAACAGCTGTGTAGAATTCTAGGCTGATAGTTACTTTTCCTCAGCTTTTGAAGATAGTACTTCATAGTACCATCTTCATTGTTAGTACTTTCATTGTTCTCTAGAGAAGTCTAGCTCTTGTTTCTTCGTAGGTAATTGTGTTTTGTCTCTACTTGCTCTTTAAGATATTTTCTTTGTCTTTTTATAAACCTGTTCGGTAACTATTATACTTTTTAATGTGTGGGATTCAAGCCTTTCCTTAATTCTGAAAAACATCCAGCATTATCAGAGCAAGCATTTTCTCTGTTTGCTCTATTGCCTCCATTAGGAGCTCTGATTGGACAGAAGTTAGATGTCCTTCAGTCTTCCTTGTTACCTCATCCTCTTGTCTTCATCTCACTGCTTTCCCGTGCTGCAATCTGGGCATCTTCTTCCGCTCTGTCTTCTTGCTAATGATTTCTATCTTTAGCTGCTGTTGACCTAGGCAATAAGATTTTTACTTTAGTGATTAAATTTTTTGCCCAAGGGTTCTATTTTTAAACTGTGACTGTTAGTTTTTTAAAATCTTGATTGGGCTAGGAATGGTGGCTCATATTTGTAGTCCCAGCACCTTGGGAGGCTGAGGCGGGAGGACTGCTTGAGTCCAGGAGTTGAAGACTACCCTGGCAACATAGCGAGACCCTGTATCTATAGAAAATAAATAAATAAATAAAACATTTCTTTGTTGTTCAATTTTGGCAATATTTTCAGTCTTGCTGATTTTTTAACTTCATGGCTGTTAACTCCAAACTTTTCATACCTAAGTATTTTATATACTGCATTTCATAATTCCAATATTTGAATTCTTGTGGGGGAGGAATCTAAATCTTATATTTACTTTCTCCACTGACTGATAAATTTTTATTTTGAATTCCCACTTAGCTTAGTTTGCTCTGTGGAATTTCTTAGGAGATTGGATTGAGAATATTTTTCTACATACAAGCTTGGTGTTTTCCAATGCTGGGTACCAGAGAATGCTACCAACCTAGGAATTCTTTAATTTAATTTAACTGCAATTATTTTATTTTAATCTCTTGGGTCTTGTCAGGATACTCTCATGGTTAGGATAGTGTAAGAACACCACATCTGATTTTTAATTTTCAGGAGAGACTATTTTTTTTCCCCACTCAGACCAGGACAGAGAATGGAGAGTTTATTACACTACCAGAAGCAGAAATCAAAATAGCTCTTCTAGATTCTTACATTTCCCTCCTAATCTTTTACAAATGTTTCCCCAACAACTAATGTAAAAGAAACCCTACTTTTGCATTTCTACCTCATCAATTTACATATTATTTCTGTTTAATTGGTTTACATGTTATTTATTTATTTATTTTTGAAATGGAGTCTGACTCTGTCACCCAGGCTGGAGTGCAGTGGTGTGATTTCAGCTCACTGCAACCTCTGCTGCCCAATTTAAGCAATTCTCCTGCCTCAGCCTCCCAAGTAGCTGGGATTACGGGTGCCTGCCACTGCAACTGGCTAATTTTTGTTTTTTAGTAGAGACAGGGTTTCACCATCTTGGCCAGGCTGGTCTTGAACTCCTGACCTCATGATCCACCTGCCTTGGCCTCAAAAAGTGCTGGGATTACAGATGTGAGCCACTGTGCCTGGCCGGTTTGCATGTTATTAACTAAGTTGTATAATACGAACAAGTGCAACTGGCATAAACAGGTTTGGGAAGAATTCCTACAGACGATTGGTGGGCATACCCCTACTGGATTGGTAGGAATGGAAGTATGACATCATTTTTGACAGTAGCCATGAACATTCATTGTGCTATAGGCACCAAACAGTGGGAGGAGAGGGTGTCTGTTGGTTGACTAGTGGTAATTGTAGAGAGCTTTCATTGTAGTTTAAATACTCAGACACCAGATAGTTTATAATTATAATAGGACCTTGGTCGATGTAGCAACTTCTTTGGTACTCCATTGCTATCTACTGTCTTTCTATTTTCCTGCTTCAGAGGCTATCTGGTGGACAATGTACACTGATGACTTCCTACCTCCAGCACCTGCAGCTTTCTGCTTGGGAGTATGATCCAACCATGGAGCGAGCTTGGCCCCTGCATGGAAGAGGCACATAGGGAGCTGGTGCCCGAAGAGCAGCCCTGAGCCAGTGAGGAGGTGAGTTGTGACAGTTCTCAGGTGTGCTCTACTCTGTCTCCTGGGAGTTCCCAGTTGCCCACAGGGACGTCCTGATCAGTGACTCATCCCCTGTTGGCCCCCTCCCTTCCCTGTCATACCCATGCCCTCCCCCTGCCCACCCCCGTTATCTACCAGTGTTTCCTGGAATCATCTTACAAATGACTTCTGCCAAATGTTTGTCTCAGGGTCTGTTGGGGGGCATCCTGGGATAAGATGTCTCACTACTTCCCACTCTTGAGGTAACCACTTTTAATCTTCTTAGCTGTTTCTAGACTGTATATTCTTATTATTGAATAATATTTTATATAGCCATTTTTTATTTAGCCATTTTAGAAATTATGCTGTATGAAGACTTTGCTGTCTTTCTTTACTTCTCTTTCTCACATTCTCCTTTTATTTGTTAAGCTGATAATATTTACATTAGTATGAATATATACTATACCATATTTACATTTCGTTTCTTGTAGAAAGTTTTGTTTTCTCTAGAGTTAATCATTGCCTTCTTTTTCATTTTCTTTGCATTCTGGGAATCTCATACTAATTCCTCCCTCACCCTCTGACAGCATGCTATTACAATTTTTTAATGCTGCCAAGTATATCAGGTCATCTTGTGATTCACTGATCTGTTTTTCCTACAGACATATCTCCTGCATGCCTCCAATCTCCTTCCCAGCCTAGAACCATCTTGGGACATCCCCTTGAGCATCCCAGCAGCTCCCTCAGCTTCCCTCCTGTGGGGCTCCTGTCTCCAAGGTCCCATGTCTTCCTCTTCCTTTGCTTGTGGTCTTTATCTTGGTGGATCTTCCTTCCAGTAGCTTCCTCCAAGAGGATGATTTGTGATAATTTTTCTTGAGATCTTAGAGGTCTAAAATGATCGCTATTTTCACATTTCACATCTCTCCACAATGGATTGACAATGTGGCTGGGGGTTTAATTCTAGATGGAAAATAATCTCCCCTGAGAATTGCGGAAGCACTGCTCCCATGGCTTCCCCCGTTGCATTAAGTCCTTTTGGAGTCCTCACTCATGGCATTTGACCTGTGTTTCTCTGGAAACTTTTGGGATCTTTTCCTTGTTCCTAGTGTTCTATAATTTCTTGATGACGTTCCTTGATGTTGGCCTTTAGTCATTTGTGTTTCTGGGTGTCTGGTGGGCCTTTGCATAGAAGGACAAGTTCTTCCCTTGTGGGACATTTTCTTTTGTGTTTCGTTTGAAAATTCCTTCCATGTTTCCTGTACTTTCTAGAACTCTGATAAGCCATATATGAAAGACCTAAGACATCTCTCCAAGACTTACAGAATCACTGCAGAGCGATTCTCAGAGGTACATCTCTGAAGTGCTCTCCAACTTCCTTGCTTTTTTTCTCTTATTGCTCATCTCCTTGCCTCTCCTCGCCACTTTCTGAGAGATGTCTTCAACTTTATCTTAAACTCTTGCCACTGAATGTTTTTTATTTTGGCTATTACACTTTTAATTTCCAAGGAGTTGCTTGATCATTCTTACTGCCACTTAAAAAAAATCAGTTCTGCTTTCTGTTATAGTTGCAGAGAGACAAGCCCTCTCATCTCTCTTAGGATATTAACTGTAGTTCTTTTTAAAGCTTTCTTCGCTTCTATGCTTTGTCTCTAATTCCACTGGGTCTCCTATTTTTTGCTTATTTGTTTTAGTCTTTGTCTCCAACATTACAGGGTTTCCTCAGCTACATTTTCATATTTAAGAATGAGTAAACAAAGAGCAAGTGGAAGTTCTGTGTGTGTGCACGTGACTGTGTGTGTGTGCACGTGACTGTGTGTGTGTGCACGTGACTCTGTGTGTGTGCACGTGAATGTGTGTGTGTGCGCACATGACTGTGTGCACGTGACTGTGTGTGCGCACATGAGTGTGTGCACGTGACTGTGTGTGTATACACATGACTGTGTGTGTGTGCACATGACTGTGTGTGTGTGCATGCAAGAGTCTGTGTGTGTGCATGAGAGTGTGTGCACGTGAAGTGTGTGTGAGTCCATGTGTACATGTGAGTGGGTGCCCGTGAAAGTCTGCATGTGCACAGGAAGTCAGTGTGTGAGTCCCTGTGTACACATGAGTGGGTGTGCATGAGAGTCTGTGCATGTGATAGTGTGTGTGTGCATGAGTCTGTGTGTACACGAGTGTGTGAGTCTGTGTGTGCACGAGTGTGCGTGCATGAGTCTGCGTGCACGTGTGTGTGCTTGAGTCTGTCCACATATGTGTGTGTGCACGTGAGTGTGTGTGCATGAGCCTGTGTGTGCACATGAGTGTGTGCACAAGTCTGTGTGTGCACAAGTGTGTGCGTGAGAGTCTGTGTGTGCACTTGAGTGTATGCATGTGTCTGTGTGTGCACGTGTGTGTGTGAGTCTGTGCACGTGAGTTTGTGTGCACATGAGTGTGTGCATGTGACTGTGTGGGTGCACGAGTGTGTCTATACACGTGTGTGTGTCTGTGTGTGCATGTAAGAGTGTGTGTACATGAATCTGTGTGTGCACGAGTGTGTGTGCACATAAGTGTGTGTGCATGAGTGTGTGTCTGTGCATGTGAGAGTGTGTGTGAGAGTCTGTGCGCATGTGAGCATGCTTGTCTGTGTGTGCACCTGAGTGGGTATGTGTGTCTGTGTGTGCATGTGTGTGTGTGTGCACCTGAGTCTGTGTGTGCACGTGAGAGTGGGTGTTTCTATGTGTGCACGTGTGTGTGCATGTGAGTCTGCACGAGTGCATGTGAGGGTGTACATGTGAGTATGGTGGGCGTGCTTGCTGACCTGTGAGTTTTCCTGTAGGTCATTAGGCACCAGGCTAGTGACCTGGGCCTGAGTGATCTCACATTTTCCTCTCATAATCACCCCTTTCTGTCTGGTGCCTCAATCCTGCCCCCACGGCTGGATGTCTCCACCTTGGAATGGGATCTAAGCCATCTCTCCAGAGAAGACACTCCCACTTCCTGATGGCTGTGGGAGGATGGTTCTGGGCCACTGGAGTCCTGGGAGTGTCTCCCAGGCATCTGCTTGTCCTCTCTGCAGACTTTCTCCTCTTAGCCCCAGGCCTCACCCTGCCTTCCCTGGCACTGGGGAAGTCCAGTTCCTGAGCCTTTCTGGGTTCCTGGGGCACGTGATGACCCAATTTTAGCAGTCCTCCTCGGGAACTCGGACCTTTTCTAGAAGCTCATGCTCTTTCCGTCTTTGTTGACCTTCCTTGTCTACTGTTTCCTTTGCCTTTTTCTCCTCTTCCGCTTTCTTTGTCTCTGTGAATTTGTATACTTTTCTCTTTGACTTTTATTTTGGTGGGACTTAGGGAAGCAATGAAAACAAAAACTGCGGCTCAATTTGCCACATTTAACCACTGCAGCATAATTATTAAGGGTCCTACCATAACCGGTTAAGAGAATTTGTCATCATTTATTTATTCACCTATAAAAGAGTTTTCAGGTTATTCTCAGTGTTTTGTTATGATAGCAAGTGCTTCCATAAACCTCCATCTAAACAGAGCTTTTTATTTCTGACAAATTGTTTTCTTGGGCTGAATTCCCAGGAGGAGACTATTCCAGCATCTTCATGAGCTTTTTTCCTTATTTCTTTCCTTCTTTGTAGCTGCCCCAAGCTGAGGAAATGTTCCTGCTGGGCTTTATTATCACTCAGTCGCGATGGTACTATTTGTCCCCCAGTGTCCTCGGGGATGCGCTGAGGAGGGAGCAGGGCAGGCTGTTCTGGTTCAAGGGCTCACCTCTGGAGAATGCCAACAATGTGCAGGAAATGTGGGTTTTGTGACAAGCAGTGACACAGTGGCTGCAGAAAGAAAGGAACAGGTTGTGTGGGCGAGGAGGGGCCTCTGCAGTGACATTTAATCACTGGACATTAACAGGGGACATCTGTCACTGCCGCTCAGTGAGGAAGCCAGGCTTGCAGCCCGGGATGACAATATGTTCTGGGTCTCATAATCACTTGAAAAATACCACTTTTGCAGAGGGTTCTTCCAGCGTTTGTGGCAAATCCTTCTATTTTATTACAGAAATCCTGGGCAAATCCTTCAGTCAGGGGACTTTCTATTAACACGCAGCTGGTAAGTGAAAAATAAAATAAATGAGAGAAAACCCATGCCAGATCCCTGATAATTACACGCTGGCCCTGTGAGCACAGGACAGCCAGGCAGATGAGAGCACGGCCCTCAGAGCTCCCCGTGACACGTGTTTGAAAGGCACAGCAGAGACCACAGCCCCTTGGCCCACCCCTTTCATGCATCTGTGCTTCTTTTCCACCTTGTGCTACCTCCTTTTCTCTCAAAAAGGAGATTTTATCACACACTGGCCCCTCAGTCAGCGCCTGGGGCTTGCTGCAGGCTGGTGGGCCAGGAAAATATATATGTTTTTTCTTTTTTGAGACAGAGTCTCGCTCTGTCACCAGGTGCCAGGCTGGAGTGCATGGCGTGATCTCAGCTCACTGCAACCTCCGCTTCCCGGGTTCAAGCAATTCTCCTGCCTCAGCCTCCCGAGTAGCTGGGACTACAGGTGTGCGCCACCATGCCCAGCTAATTTTTGTATTTTTAGTAGAGACGGGGTTTCACCATGTTGGCCAGAATGGTCTCGATCTCTTGACCTCGTGATCTGCCCGCCTTGGCCTCCCAAAGTGCTGGGATTACAGGCATAAGCCACCGTGCCTGGCCAGGAAAATACTTTAGATGCAGCGAAGGGCTCCTTTGCTGTGCCTCCCTTTTTGCTTTTCTGAGGTTTTTCATTGGTTAACGTGTTTGGATCTTTTCTCCAAAATAGCAGTAACTATTTTTCCATGAAGTTCATCTTGTTTTTAAAGGCGGGTTTATTGAGGCATAATCGAAAAGCAATAAAATTCACCCTTTCAAATGTACAGTTCTATGAGTTACAGTCATATAAATGCCAGTCTTGGAGGCTGAGTCATCCGTAGCTACTTGGGTTAAGTGGTTTCTTGGAAGCAGAGCCTGAGGCAGGGATTTGGTGCTTGTGGTTTATTGAGGAGAAGGGAGTGAGCAGACCTGGACGGGGCAGTGGAAGGAACAGAGCAAGGATGTGAGGGATGAATTGCCTCACAGCAAGTCCTGCCTTGAGGAGGGGGCACAGCGAAGGACCCATTAGCTCAGCTGAGGGTGAGTGGAGGAAGCCGGGGTCTCCAGGCATTTTGGAGCCAGGTGGTTCTGCCAGCCTTGGGCAGTTCTCCAGGGAAGGATGCCCAGAGAGCCTGTAGCTGCCAAGTCTCACAGCAGCAGGGCTGTGTGTGTGTGTGTGTGTGTGTGTGTGTGTGTGTGTGTGTGCAGCAGCACAAGCCAGTAAAAGCCAAAGGTGTCTGGTCAGGCACCGATCCTACAACCAAACTTTCTTAGCATATTTAACATGCAGAAAAACACCGCGGGAAACCCCAGGCTGCTAGGAAGCCAGCCCTGCCTCCCTAGCCTTCCCAGCCATGGGAATGAGCTTGTTGAGGGCCCAGCCTGGGGGATCTGCTGCAAAGGAGATGAAAAATTCCCAGCATTACTTCTGCATGTGAAAAGAATACGGATGTTGGAAACAAGTTCCTATCTTACATATTTTTTAAACATTTGTTTAGACTTACAGGAGAAATATTTTCACTGACTTTTGCATAAAGGGTACTGGAAGAAATCCATAAAACATAAGATGTAAAAAAGAGTTTTAAAACTTGGAATTAGCTGGGCATGGTGGTGGGCTGTAATCCCAGCTACTTGGGAGGCTGAGGCAGGAGAATCACTTGAACCCAGGAGGTGGAGGTTGCAGTGAGCCGAGATTGCACCACTGCACTCCAGCCTGGGTGACAGAGTGAGACTTTCTCAAAAACAAACAAAGAAACAAAGAAATAAAAAACACAAAAAACTTGAGCACAAACATCCTGTTGTGACTCAGGAGCCATTTGTACTCACTTTCCCTCAGGAAGTGCACTGTGGAATGTACTGTAAATAAAGCACTTAGCAATCATTAACATCCATGCTGTAAGCCTGGATTACACTGCACTCCCAAACATATACTGTATACATGGGCGGGATCAACATCTTCCTAAAGCATAATCTAGGAATCAAGTCCCTCAATTTGAGAAAACCGGCTTCATTTGAGCAGGATTAATTCCTCCCACTCGCATGCGGAGAGGCTGTGCTAAATCTGTCAGCAGCATCACTATAAAGTCAATTTCTATGTATATGTGTATATAGCTCTATCTGTCTTTCTGTCCATCTGTCATGCATTTTCAGGCACTTTAAGGTGACATACAACTTGGAAATACATTGACCTATGTTAGGTTTTGTTCAGAGCTGCCAGAAACATTTCTGAAATACACATTTTTCAATTTTACCTCATTTTTAGTTTCATAGTTTTGTTTCTTAAACAAGGTATCACTAACAGATCTTAATATACGGCAATAAGCCAGGTGCCGCTAAGCGAGAGGAAAATAGGTATGATTTATTGTCACTTGATAGGTCTAAGTAAAGCCTTTTGGTTATAATTCCTCAAAAATGAACAAGTGACAGGCTCTGAACGCTGGATAAGAAATAACCTTGCATGTCAGGTGTTTTCTTATTATTAGTCTGAACAAATCTGAAGAGCACCTGATTAGGTCGTCAACTGTTATACGATCAAGCAAAAATGGAGTTTGTAGCGTTTATATTTGAGTGGGCCGGGCACAGTGGCTCACAGCTGTAATCCCAGCAGTTTGGGAGGCTGAGGAGGGTGGATTGCTTGAGCTCAGGAGTTTAAGACCAGCCCGGGCAACATGGCAAAATCCCGCCTCTAAAAAAATGCAAACATTAGCTGGTGTGGTGGCATGCACCTGTAGTGCCAGCTACTAGGGAGGCTGAGGCACCAGAATCACTTGAAATTGGGAGTCAGAGGCTGCAGTGAGCTGTGATTGTGCCACTGCATTCCAGCCTCAGCGACAGAACAAGACCCTGGTTGTTTTTTTTTAAACAACAAATGTTTGAGTGATGTTGCTATAGAGAAACTGCTTTCTTTATAGGGAAACAATGGAAGTATCACAAATTTCATGTGAGCAGAGTATCTTGATGTTCCACTTGTAAAACTGGGAAACGGATGAAATGGGCGCCAAAGCTGCCAGGCTAGCAATAAACAGCATTCACCCATCCATGATGAACCAATCCAAAAAGTTCCATTTTAAAAAAGATACATTCCTTCAATAAAATAGGAGTTTTTAATGTTTAATCAGTCTTCAAATTTCAAGTATATTTATTAATGCTTAACTGTGCATTCATAATTGTTATAATTCAACCCAAATGACATTTTAAATACATAGAAACATACGGTTGCAGAAAACTTTTTACAACTAGAATTAAAATGATATATTTTTGTTATAGACACAGAAGACAGTGTTCGATGAAAGATCTTCAAGCACAAAACATATATATAAGGGTCAAATTCTTTGGGGAAATTGGAATAAATGCAAATTCAAGGTGTGAAAGGAACAGTGTTAAATTTCTCACTGAGACGGAAATGTTTGTTAATGCATTTTCTATAGTGGATGATGGTGGACATCAAATTGCCTTTTATTTACGGGAGACTGGAAGCAGTAAAAGAGCACCCTAATAATTTCACGTAAAGCTCTTGAGATGGACACTGTGCTGGGAATATTCTCTGTGACTATTTAAAACATGAACTCCTTCAGTGATGATTGCTAAGTCAAAAGCCATTCCAGACAACAGCGGCTTAAAAACACCAGCACGTTACTTCTGGGCTCCCCACTGTTGGGACTCAGGAGTAGCTGAAGGTGGCCCTACTGACGGCTGATCCCCAGATGCGGAGTGGGGGCAGCCGAGTGTCACAGAGTGAACAGCCTCAGGATGGAGACGGCCAGGCCCCACTCACTGTGTGGCTGCAGGAAGCAGCGAGTCTCCCCAAACCCTGGTCTCACCCACCAGGGTGCGGCCACCTGCTACGAGGCTGCAGATGCAGTGGGCGGCCTGGCTGCAGGGGGCAAGAAGGGCAGCAGGAAAGGGTTCGAGGGAGTGGTGGAGCCTGGAGGGGCAGCACAGCCGCCAGCCATGTGGTAGCGGGAGCTCAGAGCATCAAGGATGGATCTTCCTCAGACCCCAACTCCTCTTGCTGAGTCTCCCCTTGCCTGTGCTCTCCTGGTTACAGAGTGAGCAGCAGTTGTTACGCCGGGGGGCTGTGGAGAGTGTGGTGGGGCTCCTTAGTTTCCTGCTGAACCCTGTGGGGGATGGCTTTTAGTCCCGAGTCTGGAGGGTTTTCATGCTGGTGGGTCTCTTTCTGACCTGCAAGGCCCTGGACAGTCCACAGCCCATGCCCTATTAACCCCGTTTGTGCCTGAGCCTCACCCCACGCAAGTGCTCCCCAAATGCTCCTCTGATCCATGCCCCATGAGGGTATGAAATTCTTCACCCAGGGGTCGAAGGGCCTCAGGAAAGCGCATTTGGTGGAAAGAACAAGAGGAAGGGGGCCTGAGCATCCCTCCTCTCTCAACAGTGCCCCCTTTTCCCTGCCATCTCTCAAGTCCCTAGCCCTTTCTCTCCACCATCCCCAATGCCCTAGGTGACAGAGGTACTCCTCCTGGGTCTTGCCAACCTCCAGTAACCGCTGGATGCAAAGGAGATATTTGTTCCAACTTTGCTGACTCCAAGGTGGATAGCCTTGGGCAATTCCCCAGCCCTGCAATTGGGGAAGGAGGGGGCTGGGCTCTGGACCATCACTGGAGAGGGAGGAGACTGGGCTCTGGCCCCATGGCTGAGGAAGGAGGAGGCTGGGCTCTGGACCATCACTGGAGGGGAGGAGGCTGGGCTCTGGACCATCACTGGAGAGGGAGGAGGCTGGGCTCTGGCCCCATGGCTGAGGAAGGAGGAGGCTGGGCTCTGGCCCTATCACTGGAGATGGAAGAGGCTGGGCTCTGGACTGTCACTGGGGAAGATGGAGGCTGGGCTCTGGCCCCATCACTGGAGAGGGAAGAGGCTGGGCTCTGGACTGTCACTGGGGAAGGAGGAGGCTGGGCTCTGGCCCTGTCGCTGGGGAGAGGGGATACTGGGCTTTGACCTGATCACTGGGGAAGGAGGAGGCTGGGCTCTGGCCCTGTGGCTGGGGAATGGGGAGGCTGAGGCTGGGCTCTGTCCTATGCTTGGGGATTGGGGAAAGCTGTGCTCTGGCCCTGTCCTAACTCTGATTCAGATTCATTGTCCCTCTAGGAGAGCTCCAGGCTATTTCCCCACTAGTTCTTTTGAACAGATCGAATCATATCATGTGGATACAGCATTGTCTAGTTTTATACCAGGACAGAGATTCCTTCTCTTGCCTAATTCCTGGCCCTGGCAGTGGCCCTATCCTTCTGATACCCCATCTGCCATCTCTGCCTACCCAGCAAGTTTTCCTCCTTCTTTCGGAGCCACCTGCATTTCTTTTTGGGGACATGCCCTGCTTTCATGGTGTCTCATCAGTAGAATTACTGATAGAGATGTCCCGCCCTGGGCACCCCAGCCTGCTTCTCTGCGGGAGGAAAGGCAGAAGAGAAGTGTAAAAGTTAAAGAGAAAAGAAACACAAAATGCTGCTTAATAGTTAAAGACAGGTTTATTCTGGAGGAAAAACCCGAGAGGGGCTTCTGGCCGATTTCCATCAGGAGCGCTTTCTCTTACAGACTGAGTATATGATGGTTTTAGGGTGAGGGGGCTTATCACAAACTTGGAATGTTTCTGTGTGGGGTAGAAGTTTATGTTGGGGTTGGAATGTCTCTGTTACCTTGGGGTTGACATCTTCCTGGTCGGAGGGGGCTTATGTTTGGAATGTTTCCGGTCAGAGATGTTATTTGTGGTTTATGGTCGTGCTGACCTTAGCCATTAGGCTGATTCCCTTTGGTTTTAGGTGGTTTTTGATTAACGTGAACTTTAGAATGACAGTGCTTGTACAAGATGGTGATACTCCTGCTGTGCCAATCCAGACTCTCTAGTTATAAAACGGACAAGGGGTGGCGTGTTCTTCCTGGCTCCTTCCTGCTGAACAAGGGAATGGAGAGTTTTCAGTTTCAGATTGGCTGCAGGAATAATGCAGCTTGTAGATGGTTTTGGGTAGTTGTCTGTGAAATAGCCATGATCCTGTCAGTTAAAAATCTGAAAAAGGTTAATTAGGCAGGGTAAGAACATTCATCTTAGGCATATTATTAGGAGAGGGCCCAGGGATGAGATGATCTATGCTATAATTTTGGTTTTAAACCAAGAATCTATTTGGTTGTTTTGGTATTCCCTTAGCGTTTTAGCCTTTTAAAAAAGTTCTTAGCAGCGTTTTTTAACTCGGCCTGATTGGTTGGTATAGAAACAACATTCCTTGCCTAATGAGAGACAGAGGCACATATTTAGAAAGGCCCACGTGTTATTTTCTGTTAGTAACTGTTATTCCTGCTATGAGGATAACAATTAAGTAAAATGCTACAGTAATGAGATTTTCTGTTCAATATTCTACCCTGAGGGTGCTACAGTATATAGTCCTACTGCAAATAGTAAAGTAATTCCCACAAGGGTGGCGTAGTAAATAATTTTTATTAAGTTTTAATATTTGGCTTGACAGGAGAGGTAGAGATGACAAAAAGTATTTGGTGAGGTAGGGGTGAGACTAAGTTGAGTAATTTTTACTTGGTTACTTTTTAAAAATGATTTTTAGCTTAAGATTTTCTATTTCTTTATTTCCTTCTGTGAGGGTTGGGGGCTTAGAGGCAGCACTTGCTGAAACATCAAGTTTTTAGTTTATAGGGCTTTGAAAGCCCTATAAACTATAATTGTAATTAAATATAATTATTACTAATTATGTACACTAAGATGTGTCAGGATTATAGGAGTTTCCCATAATTTTGGGACACATACTGACAACATATTTATACAAATATAGCCCAAAGAAAACCAAACACCATTTTATATTTGACAATGCTTCCTGTATGATTTTATACCAAATAAGCCAAATTTTACCTTTATTAGTGTGCTATTAATGTTAAATATAATTTCTAATAAAACCTTGTAGATGCATTTACCCAATTTTAATATTTTTATAGACCCCTTTAACCCTTTATAATTTTGTTAAAGAGCAGGTTAGTGCTTTAAGAAAAATCTGTTGTGCTTTTATTTTAATGCTTAATTTACAGAAAAACTGGATACATTTTTAACTTTAGCCAATATGTTCACACACGGAATTTCCTTTACAATTAACCTTCCAAAACCTGCTAAAATCTTTAAAACCATTTTGTAACCTTTTAATCTAGGTAAAATTTCACAGTCTCATGCTGCCTTATCATCTTTTTACCAAAAGTATATGCAACTGTTGTTTGTTTTTTGTTTTTCGTTTTTTTTTGAGGTGGGTCCTCTCTTTGTTGCCTGGGCTGGAGTGTAGTGGTGCGATCTTGGCTCACTGCAACCTCTGCCTCCCGGGTTCAAATGATTCTTCTGCCCCTCAGCCTCCCGAGTAGCTGGGACTACGGGTGCGTGCCACCATGCCCAGCTAATTTTTTTTATTGTCAGTAAAGACAGGGTTTCACTATGTTAACTAGGATGGTCTCGATCTCCTGACGATGTGATTCGCCTGCCTCAGCCTCCCAAAGTTCTGCGATTACAGATGTGAGCCACCGCGCCCAGCTATAAGATTCTTTTTTAAAGATAAATTTTCCTTTTTTAAATATCAAAGATGCTAACAGTCCTTTCCCCCTAAAAAACTTCCTTCATGTCTGTAGACTAGACTGCCTAAGCCCACAAAATTAAAAGTTAGAGTATTTTATTAAATAGTTTAAGATGTAACCATCTTTATTAAACCAACATTAATGTTTTATTTATTAAAAAATTACACAAGCAAAGAGTATTTTCTTTGTTCTGAGTTATAGTTTTTTGCCTCTATGCCAAATTTTGACACCTTATAGTATTTGGCAGAGATAAGTATGAAATTGCTTGATTAATAAATGCAAACAAAAATGTATAGTGGCAACTCTTAAGACGCTTTCAATTTTACTAGTAAGTTTTAAAGATAAAAGTCATGTGAACTGAAAGTTCCCACAGCTTTTACCTTTTCCTTAAAAATATTTGATTTAAGCACTTATTTTCTTTTTTATTGTATTTGGGCTCTGAGGTACCTGTGCACATCCTGCATCCTGCAAGATTGTTGCATAGGTATGTACGTGCCATGGTGGTTTTCTCTCTCCATCCCCCTTTGCCCCCTGTCGCCTCCATCAGGCATTTCTCCC
>NW_016107449.1:444813-450960 GCF_001604975.1 Cebus imitator
CTCCCTTCCCCTGACCCCCTCCCCACAACAGGCCCCTGTGAGTGTTATTCCCTTCCCTGTGTCCAAGTGTTCTCATTGTTCATAACCCACCTATGAGTGTTTGGTTTTCTGTTCTTGTGTCAGTTTGCTGAGAATGATGGTTTCTAGATTCATCCATGTCCCTACAAAGGATGTGAACTTGTTGTTTTTTACGGCTGCAGAGTATTCCATGGTGTATATGTGCCACATTTTTTTTGTCCAGTCTATCATCGATGGGCATTTGGGTTGGTTCCAAGTCTTTGCTGTTGTAAACAGTGCCACAGTGAACATACATGTGCATGTGTCTTTATAATAGAATGATTTATAATCCTTTGGGTATATACCCAGTAATGGGATTGCTGGGTCAAATGGAATTTCTATTTCTAGATTCATGAGGAATCGCCACACTGTCTTCCACAATGGTTGGAATTTACACTCCCACTAATAGTGTAAAATTGTTCCTTTTTCTTCACATCCTCTCCAGCATCTGTCTCCAGATTTTTAAATGATCTCCATTCTAACTGGCGTGAGATGGTATCTCAATGTGGTTTTGATTTGCATTTCTCTAATGACCAGTGATGATGAGCATTTTTTCATATGTTTGTTGGATGCATATTTGTCTTCTTTTGAAAAGTGTCTGTTCATATACTTCACCCACTTTTGAATGGGTTTGTTTGTTTTTTTCTTGTAAATCTGCTTTAGTTCTTTGTAGATTCTGCATATTAGCCCTTTGTCAGATGGATAGATTGCAAAAATTGTTTCCCATTCTATTAGTTGCCAGTTTACTCTAATGATTGTTTCTTTTGCTGTGCAGAAGCTCTTAAGTTTAATTAGATCCCATTTATCTATTTTGGCTTTTGTTGACATTGCTTGTGCCTATGTCCTGAATGGTGTTGCCTAGGTTTTCTTCTAGGGTTTCTACAGTGTTAGTGCTTATGTTTAAATCTTTAATCCATCTGGAGTTAATTTTTGTATAAGGTGTAAGGAAGGGGTCCAGTTTCAGCTTCCTGCATATGGCTAGCCAGTTTTCCCAACACCATTTATTAAAAAGGGAATCCTTTCCCCATTGCTTGTTTTTGTCAGGGTTGTTAAAGATCAGATGGTTGTAGATGTGTGGCTTTGCTTCTGAGGCGCCTGTTCTGTTCCATTGGTCTATATCTCTGTTTTGGTACCAGTACCATGCTGTTTTGATTACTGTAGCCTTGTAGTATAGTTTGAAGTCAGGTAGCATGATGTCTCCAGCTTTGTTCTTTTTGTCTACAATTGTATTGGCTATGTGGGCTCTCTTTTGATTCCATATGAAGTTTAAAGTAGGTTTTTCCAGTTCTGTGAAGAAGGTCAATGATAGCTTGATGGGGATAGCATTGAATCTATAAATTACTTTGGGCAGTATGGCCATTTTCACAATATTGATTCTTCCTAACCATGAGCATGAATGTTTTTCCATCTGTTTGTGTCCTCTCTTATTTCCTTGATCAGTGGTTTGTGGTTCTCCTTGAAGAGGTCCTTTACATCCTATGTTAGTTGTATTCCTAGGTATTTTATTCTCTTTGTAGCAATTGTAAATGGCAGTTTGCTCATTATTTGATTTTCTGTTTGTCTGTTATTGGTGTATAGGAATGCTTGTGATTTCTGCACATTGAATTTGTAACCTGAGACTTTGTCAAAGTTGCTTATCAGCTTAAGGAAGTTTTGGGTGGAGACGATGGAGTCTTCTAAATATATAATCATGTTGTCTGCAAATAGGGACAATTTTACTTCTTCTTTTCCTAATTGAATGCCTTTTATTTCTTTTTCTGGCCTAATTGCTCTGGCTGGAACTTCCAATGCTATATTGAATAGAAGTGGTGAGAGAGGGCATCCTTGTCCAGTGCGAGTTTTTAAAGGAAATGCTTCTAGTTTTTGCCCACTCAGTATGATATTGGCTATGGGTTTCTCGTAAGTATCTTTTATTGTTTTGAGATATGTTCCATCAATACCTAGTTTATTGAGAGTTTTTAGCATAAAGGGCTGTTGAATTTTGTTGAAGGCCGTCTCTGTATCTATTGAGATAATCATGTGTTTTTTGTCTTTTGTTCTGTTTATGTGGTGAATTACGTTTACAGATTTGCATATGTTGAACGAGCCTTGCATCCCCGGGATGAAGCCTACTTGATCGCGGCGGATATGCTTTTTGATGCGCTGTTGGATTCAGCTTGCCAGTATTTTATTGAAGGTTTTTGCATCTATGTTCATCATGGATATTGGCCTGTAGTTTTCTTTTTTAGTTGTGACTCTGCCAGATTTTTGTATCAGGTTGATGTTGGTCTCATAGAAAGAGTTAGGGAGGATTCCCTCCTTTTGCATTTTTTGGAATAGTTTCAACAGGAATGGTACTAGCTCCTCTTTGTATGTCTGTTAGAATTTGGCTGTGAACCCATCTGGACCTGGACTTTTTTGGTTGGTAGGCTATTAATTGCTGCCTTGACTTCAGACCTTGTATTGGTCTATTCAGGGTTTCAACTTCTTGGCTTAGTCTTGGGAGTGTGCAAGTGTCCAGGAATTTATCCATTTCTTCAAGATTTCCTAGCTTATGTGCATAGAGTTGTTTGTAGTAATCTCTGATTGTGGTTTGTATTTCTGAGGAATCAGTGGTGATCTCCCCTTTATCGTTTTTTTATTGCATCTTTTCATTCTTCTCTCTTTTCTTTTTTATTAGTCTAGCTAGCAGCCTATCTATTTTGTTGATCTTTTCAAAAAAAACAGCTCCTGGATTTTATTTTTTGGAAGGGTTTTTTGTGTCTCTATCTCCTTCAGTTCTGCTCTGATCTTAGTTATTTCCAGTCTTCTGCTAGCTTTTGAGGTTTTTTTTGATCTTGCTCCTCTAGCTCTTTCAATTTTGATGATAGGGTGTTGGTTTTAGATCTTTCCTTGTTTCTCATGTGGGCATTTATTGCTATAAATTTCCCTCTAGACACTGCTTTAAATGTGTCCCATAGGATCTGGTATGTTGTGTCTTCATTCTTGTTAGTTTCGAAGAATATGTTTTTTTCTGCCTTCATTTCATTGTTTATCCATTCATCATTCAGGAGCAAGTTGTTCAGTTTCCAAGTGATTGTGCAGTTTTGAGTGCTTTTCTTAATCCTGAGTTCTAATTTGATTGTGCTGTGGTGAGAGATTGTTTGTTATGATTTCCATTCTTTTGCATTTGCTGAGGAGTGATTTACTTCCAATTATGTGGTCGCTTTCGGAGTAAGTGCAATATGGTGCTGAGAAGTATGTATGTTCTGTGGATTTGGGGTGGAGTGTTCTGTAAATGTCTATTAGGTCCGCTTGGTCCAAGTCAGCATTCAAGTCCTGGATATCCTTGTTGACTTTCTGTCTCGTTGATCTGTCCAATGTTGTCAGTGGAGTGTTAAAGTCTCCCATTATTATTGTGTGGGAGTCTAAGTCTCTTTGTAGGTCATTAAGAACTTGCTTTATATATCTGGGTGCTCCTGCATTGGGTGCATATATATTTAGGATCATTAGCTCTTCTTGTTGCATTGATCCTTTTACCATTATGTAATGCCCTTCTTTGTCTCTTTTGATCTTTGTTGGTTTAAAGTCTGCTTTATGAGAGACTAGATTGCTACCCCTGCTTTTTTTTTTTTTTTTCTCTCCATTTGCTTGGTAAATCTTCTTCCATCCTTTTATTTTGATTCTATGTGAGTCTTTGAATGTGAGATGGGTCTCCTGAATACAACACACCAATGGGTCTTGACTTTTTATACAGTTTACCAGTCTGTGTCTTTTGATTGGGGTGTTTAGGCCATTTACATTCAACGTTAATATTGTTATGCTTGAATTTGATCCTGCCATTTTGTTACTGGCTGGTTGTTTGGCCCGTTAGTTGATGTGGCTTTTCATTGTGTCATTGTTCTTTACCATTAGGTATGTTTTTGCTGTGGCTGGTACTGGTTGTTCCATTCCCTGGTTAGTACTTCCTTCAGTAGCTCTTGTAAGGCAGGTCTTACAAATCTCTCAGCAATTGCTTGTCTGTAAAGTATTTTATGTCTCCTTCACTTATGAAGCTTAGTTTGGCCAGATATGAAATTCTGGGTTGAAAGTTCTTTTCTTTAAGGATGTTGAAAATTGGCCCCCCACTCCCTTCTAGCTTGCAGGGCTTCTGCCGAGAGATCCACTGTGAGTCTGATGGTCTTTCCTTTGTGGGTGACTCGACGTTTCTCTCTGGCTGTCCTTAGGATTTTTTCCTTCATTTCAATCCTGGTGAATCTGACAATTATGTGCCTTGGGGTTGCTCTTCTTGAGGAATGTCTTTGTGGTGTTGTCTGTACTTCTTGGATTTGAATGTTGGCCTGCCTTGTTAGGTTGGGAAAGTTCTTTTGGATAATATCTTGAAGAGTGTTTTCCAGCTTGGATTCATTCTCCCCATCACATTCAGGTACACCGATCAAGGATAGATTAGGTCTTTTCACATAATCCCATAGTTCTTGGAGGCTTTGTTCATATTTTTTTTACTCTTTTTTTCTCTAATCTTGCCTTCTCATTTTATTTCATTGATTTGATCTTCTATCTCTGATAACCTTTCTTCTGCTTGATCAAGTTGGCTGCTGAAACTTGTGTATGCCTCGTGAAGTTCTCGTACTGTGTTTTTCAGCTCCATCAAGTTGTTTACGTTCTTCTCTAAGCTGGTTATTCTAGTTAGCATTTTGTCTAACCTTTTCTCAAGGTTCTTAGTTTCTTTGCATTAGGTTAGAACATGGTCTTTTAATTCAGAGAAGTTTGTTATCACCCACCTTCTGAAGCCTGTTTCTGTCAATTTGTCAATTTCATTCTCTATTTTTTTTGTTGTTGTTCCTGTGATGGTGAGGAGTTGTGATCCCTGGGGGGAGAAGGGTTGGTCTGTTCTTTGGTGATTTCATCCTTTTTGCGCTGTTGTTTCCCCATCTTTGTGGATTTATCTCCCTTTAATCTTTGAAGTCGGTGATTTCAGGAGGAGTCTCTGAGTGGACGTTTTTTCTGTTGTGGTTGGAGCTGTATCTTTTTTGGCCTGTAGAGGACGTTGCTGAGCTCTCGGGTTTGGTCAGGTTGCTGGGGGGGTGGTTCTTCCCTGGAGTTTGTTGCAGGTGAGATTGGCCCCACCTTCCCAATAGGGTCTCTCCCAGGGCTCGATCATCCTGATTAGGGTCAAACTGTTGTATTTGCTGCCATGGTGTCTAGCCTAGCAAGGGCTTCAGTCTGAGCTCTGTGGAGGTGGGGCCTGCCAGGCCTCATGGTCTGTTTCCCTGCTTTCCACTCTGCCTCCCTTTGCGGGAAGGTCAGTCCCGCTGGTGTTAGCCCAAACTCCCACCCAGGTCCCTGCAACAACTTGCCCCACCTGGTGGGAGCCGCTGCTCAGATTTGCATGACAAACCATGGCGCCCCGCGGTCTGGCAGGGCTCTCCTGGACCGTGGGTGGTAGGAGGGATGAGGTAAGCAAAGAATCCAAATCAGAGCACCGAGGGGGTGAAGTCCCCTGACCCTCCGAGCCGGCTGCGTTTCAAGTGGGGACACGCCCCCCTCCCCCATCTTGATTTGCACCCCTGGGCGTCTTTCGCCCTGCAGCTTCTTCCCTGGGCTATCTTCAGTGCCCTATCAGTCCCAGCGAAACGAACCGGCACCTGGTTTGGAATGGCGGAGTCCTCACTCTGCGTCTCGTTCGCTGGGAGCTGCATTCCCGTGTTGCCTTCTCATGGTCATCTTGGAGCCCTCAGTGAAAGTGATTCTAAGCACTTATTTTCTTAGGTCAGTTAATTAGAGCTCTTTTAATAGACATTGCAAACATAACACATATATAGCCACACAATCAGAGGAAGATTCAGTAGTTACAAGAATTTTTTTTTTCTGCTAATTTCCCAATTGGATTATTGACCTTCAGGTGAGGCCTTTTATGAACAGGGCTAGGGGCCGGGCGCGGTGGCTCACGCCTATAATCTCAGCACTTTGGGAAGCCGAGGCGGGTGGATCACGAGGTTAGGAGATCCAGACCATCCTGGTCAACAAGGTGAAACCTCGTCTCTACTAAAAATACAAAAAATTAGCTGGGCATGATGGCACGTGCCTGTAATCCCAGCTACTCAGGAGGCTGAGGCAGGAGAATTGCCTGAA
>NW_016107449.1:451015-537564 GCF_001604975.1 Cebus imitator
TTTCTAGGGCTAAAAAAACAAGCATAGTTGGACGACAAAGACCAATTTTGAGAAGCGCTTATTCATCTTTAATTCCAGGGGTTCCATATGGAAAACAGGGATTTTTCCCAAAATGGGATTTGTGGCATCTTTTCTGTTTTCCCATGGAGTCCCAGGCCACCAGAAGTTATTTTAGGGTCTTTTATACATGCACCAGGAGTGGCAAGACAGAGTGGAGAAAACTCATTCAGTTAACTGGGAAAACAGGATCGATGAAGAGAAGCACAAAAGCCTTTTAATATACATATAGCTCGGATATCTAATTAAGCGGAGCACTCTTTTTCATCGGGGTTAGAGGGGAGGTTAGAGTTAATGTAAATATTATGCCAAGTTAAATGAAAGGATTGGGTTATGTTTAGGAATTCCCTGTGATAATGAGAGGGATTTTCAGAGAAAGATTCCCGACGCTGTTCAATCTTCGACAAATCAGGCATGGAGAAAGGGATAGAAACGCGAGCAATGCCTTCAACCCCAGCCACTTCCCGGAGAGGGAGAATGACAGAGGCGGTTTGAGCAGTTTTTGAACAGGTAACAGGTGGAGAAGCAGGAGGAGTGGGATTTGGGGCTGAAGGCCTGGGGGCAGGAGAGGCCACCTGATGGGAGAGGAGTGGACGCAGGGGGCTGAGAATCCAGTGGAGGTTTATCTGCAGGGTTAAAAGGAGCCTTAGAGGAAGGAGAGACCCAGGGAGTGTTTTCCTTAAGAAGAAGGATTTTATGAGGGGTGCAAGCTTGACACAGAGAGGTCTGAGATTTACGGAGGAAGTAGAAGAAACCCCTTGCCATTTGATGTTCCTGGTTATGGAGTTGTTAAGGTTCCTGAGAATTTGCAAGTCAAAGACACCATTTTCAGGCCATCGGCTGTCATTATCTAATGTGTGTGGGGGCCAGGCCGTGTTGCAATAAAATCCTCCCCCATTGTCCAGTCACCTCCCACCCGGTCCCTTTCTCAACAATGGAGATTACAATTCAACATGAGATTTGGATAGGGAAACAGAACTAAACCATGTAATCCCAGCACTTTGGGAGGCCGAGGTGGGCAGATCATGAAGTCAGGAGATCAAAACCATCCTGGCTAACATGATGAAACCCTGTCGCTATTAAAAATAGAAAAAATTAGCCAGGCGTGGTGGTACATGCCTATAGTCCCAGCTATTTGGGAGGCTGAGGCTGGAGAATCGCTTGAACCCGGGAGGCAGAGGTTCCAGTGAGCCAAGATCGAGCCACTGCACTCCAGCCTAGGCAACAGAGTGAGACACCTCCTCAAAAAAAAAAATTCGACAATAAGAAAACAAGCGACCCAGTTTTTAAGTGGGCAAAAGATCTGAACAGACGCTTATCAAAGAAGATATACAGATGGCTATTATATGGAACGATGCTCAACATCATGTCATTAAGGAACTTCAAATTAAAACAAGATAACACTACACGCCTATTACAATGATGAAAACCTAAAACACAATGGCAAATGCTGATGGAAATGTGGAACAACAGAAACTCATTCATTGCAGGGAATGCAAAATGGCGTGACCAGCTTGGAGGACAGTGGGGTCATTTGTCACAAAACTAAACAGAGTCTTACCATGTGGTCCGGCAATCACATGCCTTGCTGTTTACTCAGCTGAGTTGATGATTTATGCCCTCACAAGAACCTCAGGTTTGTCAAAGATCGGATGATTGCAGATGTGTGGAGTTGCTTCTGAGGCCTCTGTTCTGTTCCATTGGTCTATGTCTCTCTTTTGGTACCAGTACCATGCTGTTTTGATTACTGTGGCCTTGTAGTATAGTTTGAAGTCAGGCAGCATGATGCCTCCAGCTTTGTTCTTTTTGCTTAGGATCGTTTTGGCTATGTGGGCTCTCTTTGGTTCTATATGAAGTTTGAAGTGTTTTTTTCCAGTTCTGTGAGGAAGGTCATTGGAAGCTTGATGAGGCTAGCATTGAATCTATAAATTACTTTGGGCAATATTTGAAATCTATTTTGTCTGATAGAAACATAGCTACTCCTGCTCTTTTTTGGTTTCCATTGGCATGGAATATCGTTTTCCATTTATTTATTTTCAGTCTATGTATGTCTTTATAGATGTGTGTTTCTTGTAGGTCTTTTTAAAAATCCATTGAGCCACTCTGTATCTTTTTATTAGACAGTTTTGACCATTTGCATTCAATGTTATCATTGATAATTAAGAACTTAGTCCTGCCATTTTATTGTTTTCTGGTTGTTTTGTGGAGTTGTAGGTTTTTTGTAGATGTTCTTTGTCAAGTTGAGAAAGTCTTCCTCTATTCCTAGTTTTCTGAGAGGGGTTTTTCTTTATCATAAATGGGTGTTAGATTTTGTCATTTTTTTCCGCATTTGAAGATATGACCATATGATTTCTCCTTTTCTATGTGCTAGATTACATTAATTGATTTTTTTTTTTGAGACAGAGTCTCGCTCTGTTGCCCAGGCTGGAGTGCAGTGGCATGATCCTGGCTCACCACAACCTCCGCTCCCTGGGTTCAAGCAATTCTCCTGCCTCAGCCTCCCAAGTAGCTTGGATTATAGGCACCTGCCACCATGCCCAGCTAATTTTTGTATCTTTTTAGTAGAGATGGGGTTTTACCATATTGGCCAAGCTGGTCTCAAACTCCTGACCTCAAATAATCCACCTGCCTCAGCCTCCTAAAGTGCTGGGATTATAGGCATGAGCCACTGCACCTGGCCACATTGATTAATTTTTAAATGTAGAACCAGCCTTGCATACCTGGAATTAAATCTGTTGCCCAGACTGGAGTACAGTGGCACAGTCATAGCTCTAGTCATAGCTAGGGGTCATGAACTCCTAGGCTCAAGGGATCTTCCTGCCTTAGCTCCCAAGTTGCTGCGACTAAAGGCATACACCACCATGTCTGACTACTTAATTTTTTTTTTTTTTTTTTTTAGAGACAGAGTCTGACTCTGTCCCCCAGGCTGGAGTGCAGCACGATCTCGACTCTCTCTGCAACCTCCGCCTCCTGGGTATCACAGTTTTGATGGAGCTGCAACTGTCCAGGTAAGAAGATTAAAAATATTTACCAGTTTGCTGGCTTTTTTTTTTTTTTTTTTTTAGAGACTGGGATCTTTCTGTGTTGCCTAGCTGGTCTCTACTGTAACTCCTGGCCTTAAGCAATCCTCCAACTTTAACCTCCTCAGTTGTTGGGGTTACAAGCATGAGCCACTGTCCCTGGCATAATTCTTTTTATACACTTTTGGGTAAATTTACTAATATTTTGATGACAACTTTTGCATCTATGTTCATGAGAGATACCGGTTTGTATTTTTCCTTTCTCGTGATCTCTTTATCTAGTTTTGGTATTAGAGTAATGTTGGCCTCATAGAATGAGTTAGGAAGAATTCTCTTTGTTTTTATATTTTGGAAGAGACTTTAGATAATTTGTATTGTTTTTTTCCTTAAATGGTTTGGTGGAAGTAACCAGTGAAATAATGTGGGCTTAGTGCTTTATTTTTCTGAGGCCTATTAGTTATTGATTTAATTTCTTCAGTAGATATAGGCCTACTTAGAATATCTATTTCTCTTTATGTGAGTTTGGTAATTTGTGTCTTTCAGAACATTGATCCATTTCATCCAAGTTATCAAATGTGTGCATATAGTTGATTATAATATTTCTTTATCTTTTTAATGTCCATGAGATCAGCAGTGATGACCCTTCTTTCATTTATAGTGTGAGCAATTTGTATCTCTTTCTTTTTTGCTTAGCCAGACTAGAGGTTTACTGATTTTATTGATCTTTTCAAAGAACCACCTTTTGGTTTCATTTATTTTTTCTAATGATTTCCTACTTTGAATTTTATTGAATTATTCTCTAATTTTAAAATTTATTACATCTACATATGATTTAATTTGCCCTTCTTTTTTTCTAATTTCCTAAGTCAGAAGATTGGATGATTGATTTAAGATCTTTCTTCTTTTCTCTTAATTTTTTGAGGGTTTCACTCTGTCACCCGGGCTGGATTGCAATGGTGCCATCTCGGCTCACTGCAACCTCTATCCCCTAGGTTCAAGTGATTCTCCTGCCTCAGCCTCCCAAGTAGCTGGGACTATAGACGTGCACCACCACACCTGGCTGATTTTTGTATTTTTAGTAGAGATGGGGTTTCACCATGTTGGCCAGACAGACTGGTCTCGAACTCCTGATCTCAGATGATCTACCCACCTTGACCTCTTAAAGTACTGGGATTACAGGTGTGAGCCACTGCTCCCAGCCCTTCTTTCTTTTCTAGTAAATGAATTTAATGTTATCCATTTTCCTCTAACACTGTTTTCATTGCATTCCACATATTTGTTAAGTTGTATTTTCATTTTCATTCAGTTAAAGGTACTTTTTAATTTTTCTTGAGACTTCTTTTTTGATCCTTATATGAAATAGAAGTACATTGCTTAATCTCCAAATATTTGAGGATCTTTTCAGCTTCTGGTAGATTTTTGTTTTTTACTTCTACTTTAATTCCACTGTGATCTGAGAACATATTTTGTATAACTTCTATTCTTTTAAATTTGTTAAGCTATGCTTTATGGCCTCGAATACAGCCTATGTGATGAACGCTCCATGTGATCGTGAGAAAAATATGTATTCCGCTGATGTTGGACGAAGGAGTCTATAGATGTCAGTTAGATCCAGTGACGAATGGTGCTGTTCCTTATGATAGCCTTACTGATTTTATGCCCACTAGATCTGTCAATTACTGATAGAGGAGTGTTGAAGTCTCTAGCTATTAATGTAGTAAAGAATTTTTTATAGCTCATATTTTCCTTACTGTTCTATCAGTTTTTGCTTCCTATGTTTTGATACTCTGTTGCTAGGTGCATTCATCTTAGGTATTATGTAAACCAAAAATAAACTTTGAAGGCCCCGCCTCCCTGCAGCCATCTGAATGGGCTCCCTCCTTGTCCAGGGCACTCTCGAATTTAAGCTCACTTGGAAGCTTCATCCGCATGATAAAACCGTGGTCTCCACAACCCCTTATCTCAACCAACACATTTCTTTCCACTGATAACAACTCTTTCAATCAATTGCCAATCAGAATATGTTTAAGTTACCTATGACCTGGAAGCCACCAACCCTTTGAGCTGTCCCACCGTTCCAGATAGAACCCGTGTAAATCTTACATGTATTGATTGATGTATTATGTCTCCCTAAAGTGTGTAAGAGCAAGCTGTACCCCAACCACCTCGGGCACATGCTGTCAGGAACGTCCTGAGGCTGTACCACCGACATGTCCTTAACCTTGGCAAGATAAGCTTTCTAAATTGCCTGAGATCTGTCTCAGATATTTCAGATTCACAATTATTATATCTTCTTGGATGGGCCCTTTTGTCACTATGTAAGGCCTTCTGTAGTCCTGATAATTTTTCTTGTTCTGATATTTGTTTTGTCTGAAAACTACTTTCTTTTGATTAATGTTAGCATGGTATATCTTCCTCCACCTTTTTATGTTGAATCTGTATCTTTATATTTAAATAGTTATTTTGTAGAAATACTCCTGGAAAGAGGTCCAAGAGAGGTTCTTGGATTCCATGCAAAAAAGAATTTGGGGCAAGTCCATAAAGTGAAAGCAAGTTTATTAAGAAATTAAAGAAATAAAAAATGACTATTCCATAGGCAGAGCAGCCCGAATGGCTGCTGGCTGTCTATCTTTATGGTTAATTTCTTGATTATATGATGAGCGGAAGGTAGATTGTTCATGAGTTTTCCTGGAAAGGGGTGGGCAATTCCCCAAACTGAGGCTTCCTCCCCATTTTAGACCATTTAGGGTAACTTCCTGACGTTGCCATGGCATTTGTAAACTGTCATGGCACATGTGGGAGTGACTTTTAGCATGCTAATGCATTATAATTAGCATATAATGGGCAGTGAGGAGGACCAGAGGTCAGCCTATTGGCCATTTTGGTTTTGGTGGGTTTTAGCCAGCTTCTTTACTGCAATATGTTTTACCAGCAAGATCTTTTTGACCTGTATCTTGTGCCAACCTCCTACAGAAGGGCTGGGCTCCTGGCTACCCCACCCTTAAGTCTGAAACCGCAGCCTTAAGTAAGAACAGCTGACTTATTTTTCTGCCCAAATGTTGACTTTGTGGCCTGCCCCGCCCCTATCCTGTGCCCATAAAAGACTTCAGCTGGCAGAGAACACAAGTGGCTGAGCAGCGCACAGAGAATCAACTGAGTGTCAGAGACTACGGCTAGACTTGGCTAACCTCAGACATTTGTGTGACCGGATTTTTCCTGGTTGTTGGGCAAGGACCAGGGTGCTGACAGGGCAGGGGCTGCCACCCTGACCCTCCACTGAGTTGTTTGGCACTTGGCCATCCCCAGATGGCAGAGCTGAAAGAGCGCTGGTTGTAACATACTTGGATGCTCCCACCAGAGAGGAGCGACTGTCAGTCCAGCGTTCGTTCACTCTGGTTCCCACACTCGCTTGCTTACATGCCCCCTTTTGTGAAGACTGGCCAGCAGTGGACTGAATGGAATGAGCCACTCCAGGTCCCACCTCGAAGTGAGTCTGGGGGACTATCCCGTCTCACTGTGACTTGGAATGCCCAACCTCCTGGAAATGCAGCCCAGTAGGTCTCAGCCTCATTTTACCCAGCCCCTGTTCAAGATGAAGTTGCTCAGACTTAATCTCCTCTGTCAGAAACATATAGTGGACTCTTGTGTTTTGTTTTTTTTTCCTTACTCTGATAGTTGATGTCCTCGATGTAATGACTCACGCCTGAAATCCCAGCACTTTGGGAGGCCGAGGTGGGCAGATCAGTTGAGGTCAGGAGTTTGAGACCAGCCTGGCCAATATGGTGAATCTCTGTCTCTATTAAAAATACAAAAACTGGCCGGGTGTGGTGGCAGGTGCCTGTAATCCCAGCTACTGGGAAGGCTGAGGCAGGAGAATTGCTTGAACCTGGGAGGTGGAGTTTTCGGTGAGCCAAGATCATGCCACTGCCCTCTGGCCTGGGTGACAGAGTGAGACTCTGTCTCAAAACAAAAAACAAAAAACAAAAAACAAACCAAGAAACAAAAGAAGCCGATGCCCTTGAAAGCCCACTCTCGAAAGGCTACGAGCAAAGGGAGTTCCTAGAAGGATTCTCTTTCCTGGCCTTGGCTCTGGGTTGGAAAGTGATTAAGTCATGAGGATTCTGCCCTTGAGAATGGGATTAGTGCCCTTTTAAAAGAGGTTGAGGGGAGCTGCCTTGTCCCTTCTGCCCCTGTGAGGACACAGCAAGAAGCACCATCTGTGGAGCAGAGAGCAAGTGTTCACCAGACACCAGATCTGCTGGTGCCTCGATCTTGGACTGCCCGGTCTCTGGAACTGTGAGAAACAAATTTATATTATTTATAAATTACCCCATATGAAGTATTTTGTTATAGTAGCCCAGACAAACTAAGACACCAATAAGCTGTAACCACAGCCTGCCATTATGTGGGGCCTGGGTTCTGATTTACACTAACCGATTGCTTCAGGAGCTTCCAAGCCAACATGAACATGAAACTCAGTCTCCTGTCTACGTGACATCTTCTTGTCATCTAGAAGACGTAAACACACATGGAGGGTCGGAAGCTCAGGCACACTTCTATAAGACGATCACAGATGAAGTCCCCTGGAATACGAGGGCTGTGCTTCATCACCACGGAGCACCAGGAAACCCTTCTGTGAGCAGGAGGCAGCAGGAACAGTGGCAGCATTTGACCTCGGAGCTAAATTCTGATAACTACAGTTGTTTGATGTAGACTCTAAATGAGTGCGTTTAAATCAAACACAATTAAAAATATAGCCACTAAACTTAAAAATACAGTAGATGGTTTATAAAGCAGATTAGGCACAGCTTAAGAGAGAATTAGCAACTGTGAAGTTAGATCTGCAGCACAAAGAGATTTTAAAAAAACCCGAGAAATATGGAAAATATGAAAGAGAGGTTTAAGAGACATGGAGGATAGGATAAGAAAGTCCAATCTAAGAATAATCAAAGAATAGAAGGAACAGGGGAGTGCTAATGTTAAAAAAGATAGAATCTGATAATTTGTCAGAAACGAAAGACAGGAACCCTCAGGACTAGAACCTACGATGTGCTCTCAGCAATGTGGGGAGTGTGTACGCAAAGTTTCTCTAAGTGTGAGAGGATGAAGAGCATAAACCACTGCAGAATACTTTCCCCTTTGGCAGACAAAAGACTTGATTATAATTGTAGTTTAGGAATAAAATGTCTCAGAATTTGCTATTTCCTGCTCTCTAGGAAGCTGAGCTTTGGATAGTGGCATCTTTGTTGTGTCCAGGAAGGGCTGATTTAATGCATATGGTGGCCAGTGTCTGTGATGGACAGGTCTTCTTCACTGTTGTGCCTTCTCCTTTCTGATTCCTCCTCCTCTTCCTCCACTCTTTCATGAGCATTTCTCTGACCAATCTGAGGATGTCGGTTATTCGTATATTTAGGGGGAGCTAGAAGAAGTAAGAGTCAGTAATCAGACAAGCACACTGCAGCCCTCCACTCAGGCTGATGAGACGGGGGTTCTGGGTCCACACAGATGGCTGCTGCAGCCCACCCTGCCAGAGTCCCCAACCTGCCCCAGCCATGCTGCCACTTCTGCTGGCCTTCATCAGTGAAAACCTAACACAAACAGCAGTTTCAGGTGGCAGCTCAGTGACATTATTTTCCACACCTTTGTTGAAACCAGTGAACAAAACAGCTTTGTAAATTCCTCAGCTTCTTCCTGTAATATTTTGTAAATTCCCCAGCCTCTTCCTGCAGGAGGGCAGTCCCAGGGCTGGGGTGTGAGAGTGTGGTGTTGGGGCTTCTTTCTTTCCTTTTTTTTTTTGAGACAGAGTCTTGCTGTGTCACCCAGGCTGGAGTGCAATGGCGTGATCTTGGCTCACTGCACCCTCCACCTCCTGGGGTTAAGCAATTCTCTGCCTCAGCCTCCTGAGTAGCTGGGATTGCAGGTGCCTGCCACCACACCCAGCTAATTTTTGTATTTTTGGTAGAGACTGGGTGTCACCATCTTGGCCAGGCTGGTCTTGAACTCCTGACCTCGTGATCCACCTGCCTCAGCCTCCCAAAGTGCTGGGAATACAGGTGTGAGCCACTGCGCCCGGCCGGCTCCTTTCTTTCCTGTTGAGCACTCAGGTCGTGGTGGATGACATGCTCCCAGCCAGTCTTCCTTGGACCAGGCCTTGAACATGAGCACAGGACTGGGGAGAGAACTCCAGTTCTAATGCGGAGTGAATGGGGAAGAGCTAAGATTCTCCCAGGAGACGCTGTCAGGTAACAGGCAGATGGTTCAGACTTCTCCATCTTAGCGCCTGTTCCCCTTTGCAGACCTTCACCAAACACTGGCTCTGCACAAGGAGTGTGTGGGGCCCTGGCACGCAGCAGCCCCAGCCCTGTTCTTGAGCTTATAAGCAGTCTAGGTTTGTGTTCTCCACAGCAGACTCTGAGACAGGGACTTGAGTGAAGTAAGTAATGTGGGAAGAACCCAGGGAGTCCTGGGAGGGGAGTGGGCAAGGACACAGAGTAGCTGTGACAGTGGTGGGATTTCCCGAGGCTCAGTCGCACCAGGACCACGGGCGTCTGTTCAGGGTGATTTCTCCTTGGGATTTTCTCAGTCGCACCAGGACCATGGGCGTCTGTTCAGGATGATTTCTCCTTGGGATTTTCTCAGTCACACCGGGACCGCGGTGTCTGTTCAGGGTGATTTCTCCTTGGGACTTTCCTACCACAGGATCACTGCACCACTTGGCAAGGATGCCAGGTATCCATCAGTGCCTGTCATCTGTCAAGAGTGGCTGCGGCTGCTGGAAACATCACCCTCTGCCCCCAGGACTTCAGCCCTAACTGGTGTACTCCTGGGTTTGGGGCATCCTCTGGTTGAGTGATAGGCGCAGCTGGCAGGGAGCTGTGGTGTGTGTGGGAACTGTCTAGAGGGGCCACGGGTGACCCGGCGAGCAGCCGGCAGCACTGTCAGGTACAGCTTTGGGGAAGGTGGACAGGTAAAGCGGTAAACCAGCAGGTGAGTGGACGGTTGCAATTGTGGCGGGTGCCTTGGAGGGAGCTGAGCACAGAAGGAGGAGCAAAAGACTTCCTGCCAATCGGGTCACGGCTGGTGCCTGCGTCCTCAGAGTCGGTAGGCCCCCAGCAAGCAGAGGCAGGAACCCACAGTCATGCTGCCCTGGGAGACTTGTTCTGACCTTTGCCTAGAGCCTCAGTGCTACCTGTGAGCTGGGATAGTGAACACATTCACTTCTAATTGAGCTGGTTAAAAGCACATTATAATTGGCCAGGTAGGTTTCTCAGTTTCCGAGAGATGACCTAGTGCTTGTTTAACTGGAAATGAAGCTCTGCAGCAGCTCCTGGGCTGCCCTTCAGTGGTCCCTGGCATGCCCACGTGTGCCCCTCGGTTGGCGTGGCCTGCGTCAACTCCCTCTTACCCTCTTGAGGGCCACACCTACTTTTGTCTGCCATAGGGGAGAGGAGGAGAGGCAGATCCTTCTGTGCCCTCTGCTCATGGCCTTTTCTGCTGTGGGGTTGGGGGACGGTCTTCGCTCAGGGGCTGGACGCTGTGTCCTCTCCTGAGCTTACCTTGGCCCTGGGTTCCTTTGTCTTACAGATGGAACTTAACAAGGAGAGGCTACGGAAGAGAATGGAATAGAGGAGAGAAAGTGAAGAGGCTGGAAAAGGAGGAAGAGAAAATGTTCTTTGTAATTAAAATACTACCTGGATTCTTACCCAGGATTTCCCTATTAGCTCAGGACCCAAAGGGAAGAGACCAGCCATGGGGCATGTGAGCCTCTGGGAATCTGCCTGAAGCTCATAACACCATCCACTGACAGCAGCTGGAGCAGCACAAGAGTCAGACCTCTCGAGGTCCCAAGCGCTGCAACACGGAGAACAGAACCAAGGTTAAGCCACAGACCAGGCTGTGACGGATGGCTGAGCACTGCTTGGCCCTGGCCCTACAGGTGCAATGTCGTGGGTCCTGTGTCCCACCTTGAATCTGTGTCCTGCCCTGGAATCTGGTGGTTCGTGGCTGCTTAGACTGGTCAGCAGGGCCAGTGCACACTAGTGCCCAGGGTACACTGCCCAGGGCCTATGCTTCTAATGCCCTTGAATATATTTTAAAGTCAGAAGGAAACATGAATATAGTAAAAAAGAATATACAATAATGAATCTAGACTGGATTATATTCACCTTTCTACCAACATAGGCACAGAATATCACTTTTTTCTTTTTTCTTTCTTTCTTTTTTTTTTTTAAAGGAGCTTTCCAGCAAAACCCAGAAACCCTGCTAGACAAATTCTAAAAGAGCTGTAACACTAAAATATCACTTTTAATACTTCAATGGAAGAAAAGACCCATGAAAGAAAATTGTCGAGTTTCCCCCAAAGTCATGCTATGACCTTGCTGATTGAGCGTGATGGACGTAATGCTCTGACTTCTGTGGGGGGCCCGCAAAGGCTGTGCAGCCTCCGTCTGGTTCTTGTGGGATGCTCTCAACTCCCCTGAGAGCCCACAAGACCTGTCAGCCTGGGCCATGTGAATGAGCCGCCTTGAGTGCCCAGCCCGGTTGAGCCCTCAGACAACTGCAGCCCCAGACAGCAACTGTGGGAGGGCTCTAAGTAAGAACGGCTAGCTGAGCTCTCCCCAAATTTCTGAGCCACAAAACTGTGACCAAAACAAAATGGTTTATTTTAAGTAGCTAAGTTTTGGAGTAATGTGTTACCTTAAAATAGTAACCAGAACATCCAGCCAAGAAAGGGACTCGGGGGCTGGTGTCCTCATGGGAGTGATGAGAGGATGGACAACCCTGATCCCAGCACCCTGCGTCGGTTTTATAGGATATACTGGATTGCTGACTCTCAAGAGCCCACTTGTTCACTGACGAGCCAGGCATGTGATACCGTAGCTTCTTCAGTCACTAGCAGGAGGGAGTTAGGAATTAGCATTGCCAGCATGGCAGGGGGAAGCCACTGAGGAATTTGCAGCAGGGAGCAATAGGCTGTGCTCAGGTAAGGATCACTGTGGCTGTGGAATAAAGATGGCAGTGGTGGGGCACGGGGAGTGGCATGGAGGAGGTAGGAAGAGACTCCAGAACCCTGGCCATACCACCCTGGACAGGATTCTTGAATGCAAACCACAGAAGTGTCATCCAGTCAATTTACACAGAAAATAACCTTGCTGAATTGCTTCGTTTCTCCCCCATATGCCCCCTCCCCAGACTGATAGATGGCTGGAGAGGAAGGGCAGAAATGTGCAACCCAGTCTTCTGGGAACAAGACCAAATCACAACACAGCACAGCAGTGAGCATGCCACAGCATGCAGGGTAGCCACGGGACACCCACCATTGCTGCTGCAGAAAACCCTGCCTCTCCCTTTGTCCCTGGGTCAAGGTCACAGAATGGCCAAGGAATGGGACAAGGATGCCTTTACTGGCTGTTTTTTGTAGAAGCCACCTCTTTAGGGTGCTCCAAAACTCATTTGTATACTTAGTAGTCCTAGACTAAAAACTAAGTTCCACTCTAGCAAGTGAGCAATTTGTCTGAGCCACGCTGTGGCAATGGGTAGTGTCACGGTCTGTTCTGTTCAGCTGTAACGGAATACCACGGATTACGTAATTCGTAAACACTAGACGTTTATTTGGCTGGTGGTTTGGAGCCCGGGAAGTTCAAGGTCAAGGGACCACATCAGGTGAGGGCCTTCTTGCTGCCGCATCACATGGTGGAAGGTGCCACATGGTGAGAGAGGAAGAGAGCAGAAGAGGGTGCAGGAAGGGGCCGAATTCATTCACCCACTAACCCACTCTCAAGATAACTAACCCACTCCCACAATGACAGCATTGATCCACTCCTCAGGGCAGAGCCCTCCTGGCCTAATCACTTCCTAAAGCCTCTACCTCTCAACTCCGTTGGATTCACGATTAAGTTGCAATGCATGAACTTCTGGCACGCAGTCAAATCAGAGCAGGCAAAGCAGAGAAGGAAGACCTCTCTTGAGAGGATTTGAAAAGGGATGCAAGGCAGCCAGTGGTCCAGAATCAGAGTCAGACCGTGAGCTCACACTGCTTGTATTCAAATCCTGTCTTTGCCACTGGAGAGTGAGTGACCTTAGGCAATTTCTGCAATTATTTGATCAGTTGAAATCTTCATTTCCTCATCTGGGTAGAGGATGATAATCTCTATGGGTAGATATTATCTACCCACAGAGCTGTGGTCAGGAGAAATGTGGCCATTGTGATAAGGTGTTTATAATAATAGTTGCCCACAGTAAGAAACCAAGAGGGCTCGGCCATTGTCATCACTTTCAGTCTTGGGAGGTGAGCCTGTGAGGACAGTGAGGGACTGAGGATGGCACTCAGGATTCTGCATGGGCCCTGAGGCGGAGGAAGAGGATACCCAGGGAGGTGCAGGCTGCAGGGGAGGCTGCTGAGTCCAGCTCTGGGTGTGCTGCATTTCAGCGCCCTGGGAGACTGGGGCAGGAGTCCATTGAGATCCATTGAGCCTGGGCTTTGGGAGCGGGGCATGGACGGGAGAAGATTCCAAAAGCCAGGGCAGGGAGATGGGGATTGCCACCTGAGGAGAAAGAAGGGCTCTGTACACTCGAAGCACCTGGGGGAAAGTGTGATGGAGACAGGAAGTGTCTGAGCGCAGGTCCCTAGAAGCAGAGCCAGGGACAGGGTCTGGGTGCCTGAGGGATAGTGAGACAAGGTCTCAGGAATGAGAAGCTGAGAGGGGAGGGGAACAAGCTGAGCAAGGAGCTGACTTGGTCTGATCCATGAGGGGAGAGGGGCTTGGAGCAGAAATGCCTCTGCAGAGCTGTCCTTTGAAACAAGAGGAGAGGTCTCCTATCATTCCTCTGTCAGTGGATGACACAGTGTGTGTCTGGAGGGCGGGGGGGCTCTGGATGAAGGGGCCTTTGTCAGCCCAGGGCACTTCTTCCTATTCGAGGTTCCCATACTCACAGCAGCTGGGAGAAGATGCGACAGTTCCGGAAAGGGGGTCTGGGTAGGCACAACAGCATTTAGACAGGAGGCAATACGGAATGCAATCATCGGCGAGTAACTAAAGCTCCTCCTGCTCGGACCTCTGGGAAGCAGAGTAGAAGGTGCCTCTAAGAGTCACTCTGCGCAGGAATGCGTGTGGAGAGGAGGGAGTGGAGGGGGACGCTCACACTGCAACTTCCGTCAGTGTTTGACCCCTTATTTCTCCACGTGTTAATTCTTGGCACCTTTGGCTGGTGTGCAGAGTGAGCTCTGAAGGTCAGAAAAAGTCCGCAGGTAAAGATGTGCGGGGGTGCGCACTGGAGGATGGGCAGATGTGCAGGCGGAGAGGTCAGGCCGGAGGTGGGCAGGAAGAAACAGCGTCTGCTACAACTTTTAACTGAAGACACAAAAGCATCCGAGATGGAGCGGCCAGAGCGGGGAGGAAAATCCGAGGCACGGAGCCGTGGGGCTCATTTTCGCAGACGCACTGGGAGATCCCTTTCGCCCTCTCCGACCATCCCACCCCGTTGTATCTGAGCACTTTATCCCGCCAGCCTGGGCAGCTGCGGCTCTGAGAAGCCCAGGAGGGGTGTTTGCTGAGCCTCCCACAGCCGGTCCAACGTCAGTTTGGCGCGATCAAGGCACATTCGAGGTTGGCGGCAGAGGGGCTGGAGACCTTCCCTAGAAAATAATGAGCGGAGAAACCTTTACTGATTAGTTAAATCCCGCGTAATCCTGGCTGATGAAGACAGATTCGGAACCCTTAACGGATTTAGGGACCTAAAACGACTCCTGGGGACGGCCCGGGGCGGGGACGCTCGCGGGGGCTGCTTCCCTGGCCATAGATTTACGGGTGATATCTGGGAGGGGGAAGCTAGAAGGAGCCCTTTCTCCGCGCCGCCAGGGCGCGGAGGCGTCCCTTAAACGCGGCGGGTAGATTTGGCAACTGCTAGAGCACCCCAGGGACAGGCGGAGTGTGGGTGGATCAGGGGCCAGCTCTTTGTCTCTTGCAGACCTCTCCTAAACTGCAAGAAGCGCGTCTCTGGTCTTGGCCGACGCTGAGCGGATCCCCGAAACGTAGGGTGCACCAGTGGATCTCAGAGCCCCGGCAGCAGCGGGGGGTGGAGGCGGGGACACAGATTAGCGCAGCGTCTGACGGGGGCGTTTCTCATTGCAGGAGGGTGAAATGAAAGCGTCCTCCTGAGCTGCGCTCCCACAACCGCCAAGCTGCGAAACACAAGGTGCCCCAGGACCCAACTCATCAGCTGCTGGGATCTTGCAGGCCCCTCCCTGGCACTGGGGTCCAGGGGTGCGTTAGGGACGTCTCAGCCTAGGAATTGCAAGACCCCTTAGAAGTTCGCCTCTTCTCCATCTCTGAGTCCCCTTAGAGCCCCAACAGGGGCTCCTTTGATCTGGTCGCTTGCTTGGTTTCCCTCTCCCCAAGTCTTTCTCTGTGTCCGCTGTTGACTGGATTAGTAAGTTTCAGTTGCTCTCACCTGCAAAATGAGTTTAAGACGATCCTTCCCAAGGGTTTGGAAATGGGGATGTTCTTGGCATTGCGCCGCGGTCATCGTAGGGAGTGGTCGAGGCTGGGCTCCTGCCGCCTGGCCTTTTGGTGTCTTTGGATCATTGGCTATCTACTCGGGGTCTGTCACTCCGGTGATCGCGAACCTTCCAGGCAGACCTAGGGGAGGGAGGCCCCAAGCCCTGGCCCAGGTGAGGCCACTCGGTCGCCACCCGGCGCTGCAGGCGCGGCACCCGAGTCCGCCCCTGACTCTTAGGCTTTCCACTCGCGGGCGACCCCGGTCGGGCCACCTTAGAATCTACTGTCCTGCCTGCTTGACCTGTCGCGAGCTGCAAGCTGTGTGGAATTGTAGGTATCTCCCTTAATTGCGACCCCAAATTCGGATTTACAAACGACTACGCAGCCGCACTAAGAGTCAGAGCACTTCTTTCGGACCCCGTGTCCCCAACGCCTACTTTAAACCCAGAGATAAATCTAGGGGAATATTGCTCGGGGAGCCGAAAACAATCCTGGCATCTAAAGCGTCCCCAGCTTCCCGCCCCGGAGCTGGAGCAATTCAAAAGACAATTATCGCAAAGGAAAGTTATTGTTTTGCTAATCCCGGGAACAGCTTGCAAGGAAAGATTTGGGTCTTCCTTTAGTAATGGAAAGTTAATGAGTAGCCTCCTGTAATTATCCTGATCGGAAGCCCCTTGTTTAATCTGCATGTTTAGCGGAGGCCCCACTGGAACGCGAAGAGAGAGGGAGACCCACTTTCAGGGCCGGGACTCGGGCTCCAGCCCGGCAGGAGCGCAGGCAGCAGCGCCGGGTTCCCCTGCGGCTGAGGCATTCGTTCCTCCGTCGCTGAGGGACCTCGAACTGTAGGACCCTCAGAGAGTGGGATTTAAGAGATATGCTTCCAGGGCTCTGGGATTGGGAAGGGTGGACTCAGGCATCCCAGCGATGAGGGTTGGTTGGGTTCAAAGCGCGAACCAGGAGTGGCTTACCCACGTGCTTTGTGGTCAACTTTAGCGAATACGAAAATTTCACTGATTACTCAAAGAATCAGGGTTTATTTGAATAATCGGGAAACCGCACAATAATTTGTAAGCCCCGATGAAAAGATGTGCTTCCCAGTAGACAGACCCTATTTTATTCCAGTTTACCTCTCTCCACTCCTCCCCAATTTAGGGTTGCTGAATAAAATACTGATACTTCCTAAAAAAAAAAAAAAAAAGCCCTCCCTGTTTATCCGAAATTCACATTTCACTGAGCCTATTGTGTTTTGTTGGTTAAATCTGGTACCCTGCCTGTCTCAGCCCCGGGCAGTTCACTCCTGCCTCTACTTCTCTCCCTTTCCCCAGCTCGTGTGAGGCTGCGACCCCCCTACACCTCAACCCGTGGAGTGCTGGGGACGAGTCTGGGGGTGGCTTTGGATGGAGGAAGAATGACCAAAGATTAAATACACGATTTTCATTCCTTTCCCTTTGGGGATTTTCGGAGAAGACCGTCTTGCAAGAAGGCCTTCGTGGCACCGGCGACGGAAGTGGAGGGCTGGTTGGGGACTTACTGGTGGTAGCCATGGGGGTGTCGTTGGGAATGGGGTGCTAGGTCTTAATGGGCAGTTGGGTAGCATCAAAGAAGCTTCAGGGCAGCTGGGTGTGGGACCTCCACCCAGAGTTTGGAAGAAAGGAGAAGACCACGGCAGGACGTAGAACTTGCGGCTTTTCTAGGGACAGGGAGACAGCGGAGTCACTGTCCCTTCCCTTTTTCCCTCCCCTTCTTCCTAGAATGGGGGATGGGGTGGGCTGGAGAGAAGAGAGGAGAAGGAGGTGACGGAGAGGACTGCAGCTGGGAGGGCGGTGACCGAGGGGTGGCGTCCCCAACTCGCGGGGTCCGGAACGGCGACGCGCCCTCGCCCAGCTGATTGGAGCTCTTCAGGCCTCCCGCGCCCGACCCGCAGCCCAATCGTATAAAGCTTCCCCTAAGCTGGGCCTTTCCGCAAACGGGATGCAGAGAGGCTGGCGCCTTTTTGCTAAGGAACCATGACTGGCCGGGATGCGCTTTCCGACGGCCGCACCAGGAGCAGGGCGCTGGTGCCTGGCGGTTCTCCCCGGGGCTCGCGACCCCGGGGCTTCGCCATCACGGACCTGCTGGGCTTGGAGGCCGACCTGCCGGCGCCCGCCGGCCCGGGGCAGGGATCTGGCTGCGAGGGTCCGGCGGCCGCGCCGTGCCCTGGCCCAGGGCTGGACAGCTCTAGCCTGGCGCGTGGGGCCCTCCCGCTGGGGCTCGGCCTCCTCTGTGGCTTCGGCGCGCAGCCTCCGGCGGCCGCTCGAGCGCCCTGCCTGCTCCTAACTGACGTGCCCTTCCTGCAGCCCAGGGGCCCCGAGCCCATTGCCCCGAAGGCCCCCAGTCGTCCGCCTGCGCTCGGCCGCCAGAAGCGCAACGAGAGCGTCTCGACGTCCGGTAATCAAGCCCGCGATTCCCTCTCCTGCCCCGGCCCCCTAGGCTCCGAGCCGCGCAGAGGTCACACACCATTGCCCCACTACGCCCACGGCCCCAGCGGCCCAGATTTAAGGGAAGCGGGGAGCCCAGAGCTAGGCCCGGTCGGGGGAGGGGCATTCACGTAGCTGCGCCCCCTGCCCCTTGCTTGCATCCCAAATCCCTGCCTCTCATCCGGGATCCTGTTCCCACAGCAATGCCGGACCGCCACCACCTGGTGCCAGGTGGAACCCTTTTATGAGACCCTGGGGTCTTGGCACCCCAACAACCATCTCCAGATGGCCTTTTTTACCCTCAGTGTCAGGCGCCAGTCTCGGCCTCTGGCAGCGGCGTGGGTCGGGAAGGCCTGGGGCCTGTGTTGTTCACCAGCAGCACCGAACCTGGTACCAGGTGGAAACGCGGGCGGAACTGATCGAATGATTGACGGCTCCTTGAAGAGAACCGGGCCTTGAGCCCAGGAACTGTCCGTCCCTCAGGGTGCTGAAAAGAGACTCTCGGTTACCTTGCTCCTCTGCCGGCACCTCGGGCAGAAGAAAGAAACAACCTCGGGGATTCATTACGCCTAGAGTTATGTAGTTAGCCTAGAGATGTGTTCTCTGCCTACCCGTTTCCTCAAAGAAATCCAGGCGGGTGGCGGGGCAAGAGAAGGAAGCAATGAAATTCTGTAAAGGACAAGGGCTAAGAAATCGAGTGGGTTGGGGTGTGGGAGAGAAAAGAAAGAATTATGAAAGAAAGGGTGGACTAGCGAAGGTACGTGGTAGAACCTAGAACTGAGCATCCAGGCAGCCAAGGAAAAAAAGAGTACATTGGGTCTCCTGATATTAAAAGGAAGCATATCAGATCAACAGGCAGGCTCCACTCTAAAAGGACTTAATTTCATGAGCCTCTGCGTAAGACAAAATGAAACTTCCTATCAGTGTCACTAAAAATGCAAAAACTGTCTTCATGGGATGAGTTCATTCTTCTATGAGCACTGACAAAATGAAAGGCAGCTAAATCTTATTCTGCGGGCATTTCTGAAGATCTGGAGCAGAGCTGTCCAAGCGAAATGTGATGTGATTACATGTTGGATGGAAATTTCTCATAGTCACATTAAAAGTGAAATGAATCTAAATCCTCCATTTTAAACTGACAATAGTTGTAAATATTATCATTTTACACATAATCGACACAAAAACATTTTACTTTTTAGGAGCACTAAGTCTTCTAACACCATTGACTGATTTATGTCTACAGCAGGTCTTGATCTGATTGGCCACATTCCATGTGCTCAATAACCTTATGTGTCTCATGGCTATCAGGTTGGACAGCCCAATACAGAATGTTTTAATCCGAGTCAGGTTTCTGGTGGACTAATTGATGTAGGATGTAATTGATGTAATAAAACTATTATTATTTTTGCCTTTACTCACTTAAAAAAATATTTTGAGGAAATTATGCTTTTTTTCAATGAATGTCACAATGGTTTGGTCCTCTAACTTTCTTTTCCATCTAGACTTTTTGATATAATGAGTATAATAAGGTAAAACAGAGCAGAGTGGTTCTCAAATTTTCAAGGGCAACTACAAATCATCTGAGCACACTTGTCAAGAAGGAGCCTCCTAGACCCCACCTCCAGAGATTCTGATTTGGTGCATCAGGGCAGGGGTGCAGTTCTGACAAGGGTTCTGATGTCACAAGCCCCAGACTTCCTTTGGGAAATGTTGGTGTAGAGGTTAAGATGATAAGGCTGTGTTTGGAAGCAGTGTGGGGATAGAAAGTGTAATCAGTGGCCGAGTAGCTTTGGCTTCAGATGATGTGGGATTTGAATCCCAACTTCACCATTTACTACTTGTGTGCTCTTGGGCACATTATTTAACCATTCTGTGCCTCAGTTTTCTCATCTGTAAAAATAGAATGCTAATAATAGCAGCCATTTTTGTGTTTTAGTATTTTATTAAGAATACTTGAGATAATGCATGGACAATGTTAAGCACAGAGTCTGGGATCTAGTAGGTGCTGAAAATGCTAGCTCCTATTGTTAACTACTCAAATACCCGAGAGGTTCATAACTTCAGTCCTTACATTAAAATCCAGGAAATAAAGGGGAGAACATGATCACCTTTAAACTCGTCTTCTTCTTTTTGTGCCAGCAGATGAGGAAAGCCCATCTGAAGACAGGAAGGACCTAAAGGCGTCCCCCACCCTGGGCAAGAGGAAGAAGCGGAGGCACAGGTACAGGGCCAGGCAGTCCTCTCTGTCTGCCTTTCCTGGGGACACAGCCCAAGTTTTCTGGCACCTGCATCTGAGAATTTATGGCCCTGCATGATGGCAGGCCCAATGGCCTCCTGGTTGGCAGTGGGAAGAGCACAGAAGCCATTTGGGAAGATAATTCTGCAGTCCCAGGAGGCTGGGAAAATGCTACAGTCTTGGTAGTATTTTTTTCGGTAGCATTTTAAAGACACAATTTTGTGGGTCTGTCAAATAGATTTTGTCAGAATGAATGGATGGAATTCATTAAGAAAGAGCTAAAGGACTGTTTTTGTTTGAAACAAATTTCTGGACTACATCAGCTAATCATTCAGAGATGGGGTGTCCTGTTATCATGAGGTGGCTTCTGAGGTGTTGACAGCGGGGGAGGCAGGCACGGTGGTCCTTAAGGCCAGGGAGGCTGCTTTCCCCAGGGGACACGTGCCTACGTGTGTGTTTTGGGGTCCTTGCAGGACAGTTTTCACTGCTCACCAGCTGGAGGAGCTGGAGAAGGCGTTCAGCGAGGCCCACTACCCTGATGTGTATGCCCGAGAAATGCTGGCTGTGAAAACCGAGCTCCCTGAAGACCGGATACAGGTGTGGGGGTCCCTTTTCTCCTTTTCAAAGACACATAGAGAACGTGTCATTCCCATACTCAGCCAGCCAATCAGTAGTCACTTCTCTACAGCTTCCTTTGGACAGAAACTGAGGGTGCCTTAGCTGAAGTCGCCACAAGAGCATGTCCCTGTGACCCTCATGCCTTTTTGCCTTTTATTATTATTAATATCAAATTATTCTTTAAAATCACGCGATAATGTGTGTTGCAACTAGAAACTATATAAAGATATGCCATGGGGGGGGGGCGGGGAAGGAAGACTGCCTCTCCATCTCAAACCCTGAAAGAAATCAACATAAATGCCTGAGGAGACCTTTTCGCACTTTGTGGAGTATACTATCTGCCCCTGCATATGTATGCGCATACACATATCCACGTGCCTATATACACGCTCACATGCATAGGTAGAAGTTTGCTTTTGTTTTTGTCAGAAGATATGTCACTAACTCTTTTTTAACAGCTACACCGTATTTCATGATAGTCTTTTACTAACATAATGTTTTTAATGAGAAATATCACCAGCAATCCAATAGCCTAAGCTTGGAAGGAGCGATTGCCCCAGTGAACTGCTTCCAATCAATGAGAAAAAGCAGAAACACTGTAGTTGACCTCTTCACACAATGTGGGAAAAGGGACTTTGATTCTTTAGTTTTTTCATTCCTGACTCTATGGAAACTTCAGTGGACGTGGTCACTCGTGTCCCTACCGCGCTGAATGCCCGTGAGTCAGGAGCGCACGTGGACGCCGCTGGGGGCTCCTGGGTGTGCTCCCTGGGGGCTGCTGGTTGGCCCTCAGGAGCTATTTCCTTCAGAAATAGCATGAGATCGTGCTCGTGCTCGAGAGAGGAGCTCCGAGCCCAGGGACGCCGCCTGCGCTCCTCCAGGCGCCCCTCTTCACTGTCTCTTCTGTGTGCCCTCTGCTTTTCCTCCTGCCTCCAACCAGGTCTGGTTTCAAAACCGCAGGGCCAAATGGCGCAAGCGGGAGAAGCGGTGGGGCGGCAGCAGCGTGATGGCCGAGTACGGGCTGTACGGGGCCATGGTGCGCCACTGCATCCCGCTGCCCGACTCCGTGCTCAACTCCGCCGAGGGCGGCCTGCTTGGCTCCTGCGCGCCCTGGCTCTTGGGTAAGAAAGGGCCCCCCGGGAGCGTGCGGTTCCGGGTGTGGGGGGAGGAAGGGGGATACTCGGGGGTTCCCATCGAGGCAACCATTTCCAAAGTAAGGTAACGTCAATTTACTGAGATTCAGGCCCAGAACCTTACTTTTTATTTTTAACTAATAACAAAGCTTGCAGCCTCTGGACGGTTGCCTCATTTTTCACAGAGACTGTCTAGGCTCTGTGAAAAAGGCTCACCGGATTGCGTATGCTAAATATGTATTTGGGATTTAAGGGTGAAATGACATCATTGCATTATGTGAAATATGTTTCCCAAGTCTTGAATGCTGTTAGAATATTTAGACCATACAATTTAGGGCACTTGGTAATAGGAAATGGGGCGGTGCCGAGCAGCGACCCCGGAGACAGTGAGCCCCTCCATCTGAGTCAGGAGGGCTGGCTGCGGGCTTGGTTCTGCCATGAACGACCTGCTGTGTGGCTTTCACATCCCTTAGATGCTTGGTGCTTAAACAGTCTCGCTGCTGAGGTCCAAACTTCGGGGTTGGCCACTCAGGAGGCTCCACCCTTGCTGCTCTGTTTGCTGTTGCCGGAAACTAATAGGCAGGGATGACAGATTGTGGGAACGAGTCACAGATGAGTACCTCCGCGAGGATTAGTTATGAGGATCATGGTGGCGTTTTAGGTTTGGATGGAGGAAGGTTTTTGCTCAGCGAACAGTTTTTGAATAGCTACCAAGCAGCACTATCCTGGGCACTGGAGATCCCAATCATAAATATGTCTTGACTTTGCTCTCAAGGATTGAAACGCTAGAGAGGGCATTGTGGGCAGCGACCCAAGCCGGCTCATCTGAAATTGCACAAGCAGGTTAGGGAGGGCACATACTGGCATCCGCAGGACCGCAGCCTTGGGGGAAGTGGACCCAATGCCAATCACCTTGTCATCCAAAGCACCTTTGCTGGATGTGACCCGGAGGCAGGCACCTGCTTTCAACCCCTAAGGTGGGAGTTGCCTACCGCTTCTCCCATAGGCCCCAGAGACAGGCACTGACAAGGATAATTCTAATGGGATTTAGAGAAGAACAACAATAAGAAAATTTACTTCATTGGTGAATTTAAATTTTTATTTTTTCCTTTTATGTTGCAAGGGATGCATAAAAAATCCATGGGGATGATAAGGAAGCCAGGAAGTGAAGATAAGTTGGCAGGACTCTGGGGCTCTGACCACTTCAAACAAGGTTCTAACCAGAGTCAAGCAGGACCACAGAGAGGCTCAGATAAAGTGGGCCCTGAGAATGCCTTGGAAGATGTGGCGATGGACCTCTCCAGCTCTGCCCGACAGGAGACGAAGAAAGTGCACCCAGGGGCTGGTGCTCAAGGAGAGTCCAACTCCACAGCACCAGAGGGGTCCCAGCCAGGGAAGGTGGGAGCCATATGAGACCAGCAGCTTTCACCGTCAAAGGTTGAAAATGTGCATATCCCTCACTGGCATTTTCCAAAAGACAAAAATGGTCCAAGACATATACCCTCAGTTTGATTTTCTTCTTACAATGTCAAGATAAAATACAATGCCACTTGCTTTAAGAGGACAGATGAGTGACCTAAGGAAAATTCTATTTCATTCTAGAATGGAAACGGTTTCTTAATGGCACTTGAACCAGTTAACTTGGTGCAGAACTTTTGATTCTCTTTTGTAGCTTGAGCAGGGAGGAACTGAAGTTTAAAAAGCATTTCAGTGCCAGGCATCATCTGAGATGTGTGTTTCAATGTACTGTGTAGATGAATAGGTTAGGTCTTATCTCCTCATTCTCAATTAGGAAGTATAAAATTCTTTAACCTCCAGAAAAATCTGATATTATTGTAGTGAAGACTTCATGCAGACACATGAATGAATTATATTGTCTTTACTTTGAACTTGGTCTTGGGCATTTCAATTTTCATGTTAGGCAGCAATTTTGTGTTTTCCTGAGTGTCACTTGATAGGCTCTGCACCTTGGGACTCAAAGAAAGCCATATTCTGGGCGTTTCTGCATTTCCTTCAGAAATAGAATGAAATGATGTTTAAACAATTGGTGGATATCTGGAAACAGCGTTTTAAGTCAGACCAGCCTTTTGGTCTTTTAAAATTTATGATTGAAAGCACTTTAGTGACTTGGATTTTGTGAATGTTTCCTTTCCTGCACTTCCTTTGCCATTTATTTATTATTTAAAAATAAACGTTTTGTGGTGTGTTTGCTTCTCAAGGCATTCCCTCTATTACACATCTGCACATCTCCACTATTTCTGATTTCAGCTGGGCTCGCCCCTCACCTTCCCAATCTGGGGGTGTGTGGCCTTTATTATACACGTGCACATCTATGCTATTTCTGATTTTGGCCGGGCTCTCCCCTCACCCCTTCCCAATCTGGGGGCATGTGGTGCATTTTATTCATTCTTCAGGCTGCAGCTCTTACCACGTGTTGCTTTGCCAACTCCTCTGGGACAGCAGCTGTGTCTGATTCACTCTTTGGAGTTCAGAATCCAGAGAGATACCTTCTAGTTGATGGGAAAATATGGCGCTTCATGAAGAAGACAGGGCAGTGCAAAGAAAGTGTGGAACTGCTACTTGTGAGGGCTTTCTCTGGAAGCTGGCACGGTGATCTGTCAGGCTAGGCTCCATGCTCCCATCTCTGCTGGTGAGAAAACAGAAGCTCGCTCTCTTTGGCCTATGCTAGTACCATCCTCTTGTGAAAATTAAACATCACCAATTCCTTCCTGTAGCAACAGAAAATGATGAGCCCTATGCTCTTGTATTCATTCTGGCTAATACAGATCATAACAGGCCCGAGACTGCACCAATAATGAACAGTTGGTGTGAACTCTAGAAGTTCTGTCTTTCCTGTGTAGAGACAGCAGCCCTGGCTCTGGGCTCTGTGGCCACACTGGTTCTGCCTCCCTGAGGGTTCTCAATACATTTCCTCATGTTTACTCCTCAGCTGTTGCATCCATCCCTCTTCCTTAGCTCATCCAGGATTGAGTTTGGCAGAGAGAACCAGTAAGCTCTGCAACTTATAAACATCATACTTAGGCAATACAGGCAACCACTAAAATTGTAACAGTACAGCGTATTTATTAATGTGGAATCATGCTCACAAACTGTTGCTGAGTAAAAAATTCCCTAAATAAAAGAAAAAAGACAGAATTAGAAATAAACACATTTGTAAAGCAGAATGAAAATGAAATAATAACCTTAACATCTGGTTTTGCATGCAAAATATACAAGTAGTGCACAAATCTCTGTGTAATATTACAAAGAGAAAGGAGAAATAGGAAGTGGCACAAGAGAAAGGGGCTAGAAGCACTGAAGTAAAAATGGAAGGATGCTTTCTTAATGTAAGGGACTCTCTTCAATGCGGCAGATTAATATTTTATAATGTGTACATACATACGTGTGTATATGTACATATATGATATGAGAGCATCGTCTTTGAGGTGGCTTTGCCACCTCTAGCCACATGACCTTAGATGAATTACACCACCTCTCTGATCTCTCAGTTTTTCAACTGTAAAATGGGGATAACAGCAGAATACCCATTTTTCTGAAGATTAAACGAGATGACATGAGTAATGTATTTGGCTCAGTTTCTGGTGTAACCGAGGAAGGAGCAAATTAAATATTAGCTATTATTACTGTAATTATTGACATTTCTATTAATATCAAAAACCAAATGAGAAAGTTTGACAATATGGGACCAACAAAGTAAATGATGGAATCATAGCTTGCTGGAATGGTCTGCATCAATAACTTGAGAAGAACTCTAGGAACACAGCAAAACGTCATCCTAAGAGCCGAGCCCGGTGTATCATTGGGTTGCTCTCTCCCTGGCTGTGCAAGGACCGGGAGCTCAACTGGCCACGCCCCACAGAGGACCACCACTGTCCTGTGTGACTGGAGGCTGGAGATGAGAACTCTGAGCTGCTGCAGGCCATCATCAGGAACCCAGGTGACTTCTGTCCTTCTGCTTGCCATCCTTAGACTTTTCTTCTCACGCTTGTCCCTGCAAGGTCACTGGAGGCTCCCGAAGTCCAGACATTGCAGTGGAGACAACTTATGGCCACACTTCATCGAGGAGTAAACCCTACCTGCAAGCAGGCCCCCTCTCACTCCTCACTGGTCAGCACTGCATGTCACGCTCAGGCCTAAGCCAATCATCACCAGCCAGGTAGGCAGAATTCCTTGTTTGGTGTAGTCCAATCAAAATTCACCTCTGGTGCTGAGGTTGTGGCCAGCCTCCCCTACACTCTTTTTTCCCATTAACTAATGTAATTGGGCCCCTTCCAACAAAAAAGAAAGGGGTATGAGTGCTGATCAGCCAACAACAGGTCATCCCTACGGAGGAGGTAAAGTAGTGTGTGTGATACTGAAAGAGAAAACAACAAAGACGAAAGACAAAAATTCTTTAAAATAGTCATAATATTTTTCAGATAATGGACAAATGGATACTTTCAATTTTTAAAATATGTTCTAAGTTTTGTAAAATTAGTATGTAAAAATAAAATAATAATATTATTAAAATATTAACACTGCTTTCCCAATATAGGGTTAAATTCACATGAAACAAAAATGCTTTAAAAAATATCATGTGGGCGGGCACGGTGGCTCATGTCTGTGATCTCAGCACTTTGAGGGGCTGAAGTGGGCTGATCACCTGAGGTTGGGAGTTTGAGACCAGGCTGACCAACACAGAGAAACCCGTTCCAGTTAATGAAGGCAAATTGGCCTCGAGGCAAAGAATTTTAAACCTACGCCACATTGAGTTTGAAGAAAAAAAAATCATCTTTGGTGTGACAAAGCACATTCCCCCCATGTATATGGCTCCTGCTCCACTCGCACCAGAATCTATCAAAGGCAGCTGGAGGTCAATTCTTGTCTCTCCAGTAAGACTGCTACCTTTCAATTCCTCAAAATATTAAGCCAACAAGGGTTTATTGCATCAAACGTTTGTATCATTTCAATCTTTTACACCTATTTGTTATTAAGGGCTCATCTGTGAGATAAGTTACAGAAAAACAAAGAGGCGAATGATATAAACCACCGCTCCACAATCAACCCTATCGATTTTCAATCCCCACCATGCACCTTTGTGAAAAGGGAAAACTGCCAAGTTTAGCCTTGAAGATGATTACTCAAACGCAGTCAAAATCCGTACTGAGTTCAGATCAGGCAAGGCGTTCACAAGCAAGTTATTGAGTCGTGTGTGTTCAGATCTAAAGCCCTGCACGGGCTTTGTCAGGCCCTTGTCACCTGCACTCAGGTGGCCATCGGACTTCTTGGGTGCCTGGTTATATTCAATGTGAGGTAAAAAATATCCCAAGCCTTACACCAAAACAGAGGCTCTGACTTAGAAGTATACTTTTAGCTTTCTTTTTACATAAGACATTCTGGAAAAAAAAAAAGAAAAAGAAAAATAAGAAAATCAAGTATGAAGCACAGTAACACTTATATTTGGCAAGATAGTAACCAAAATCTAAAAACCACAAGCTATGTGTTCAAATGTAAAAGGCATTAAAGAACAAACAATAAGCGGGAAAAAGCCATACTGAGCAAGAAGATATAGTATGTCTAATATTTTGGAATTGTAATTTAAACCCTAAGGGCAAAAGCTGAAAAATTATGCTTAGGTTGCTAGTAAGTGTACCCTTCCCTGCGTCTTCCAAATAAAATCAGTTTATTGTTTCACTGCACCCCAAAGCATGTTCTCTCAATACAAAGTAACTATTACATACACAAAACGCTTGTTAATGTAATAATTTCCGTGGCTCATCCAACCTGCAATGCATATGACTTCAAAGACTATGATTTGAGGCAAGTGTATGTGAAATGAGAAAACAACTCTCCAAGTTTCAAAACCTGCTCTTAATTTATAGGACACTCAGGTCATATTTACTTCTTGGTAAGATGTTTCATTGTCATTTGATTATCAGTCTACCTCACAAGGTACATTACCAGATGCCAATTTGAGGGACTAGACATAAAACTTTAGTGGGACTAGAGATAAAACTTTAGTACTGTATTTCTTAATTTGCTGAATAAGGTAATTACAAGCAAGTTTGCTTTACATTCTGTTGAAGACTTCTTTACAGCCTCAGCACCTAACAGTAGCCAGCAGGCTCCAAGAATGCTCATCAGGAGAAATGATGGCACAACATTTTAAAACGGAGTCAGCTTCAGCTTAAGTCATTCAGAGCCAAAGCCCTGTAGAATGACCAGTATCAAATCTTTATTTGATATTGGTAACTGTATAAATGTGATCCAAATGTGTCCACCATTAGTTCTTCAAAAAGAAACATGCTGTAAATAAGCAAACTACATCTGCTCACTGATGTATGTCTCATTGGGCTTAGAGACCACTCAGAGTAATAATTTCTAGTGTAAAGTGTAGCATGACATTAAGCTATTTTAGCTTTTGCACATACATGTTGCACTTCTGGCTGATAACGGAAAAAAGTTTGCAGCATTACACGGTTAAGTTAGGTTGCATCCATCCCCTTAAATGGCATCCATATGAGTGCTGTCATCTTTGCTGTCGGACGTTATGGTTTCAACTTTTGGCACACTTGCACTGTTCGAATACACCACCTCCATGTTCTCATCTTCATCTTCTTCTCCACCACCAGAAGATTCTTCCTCTGCCTCCTTTAACCATTTCATAAATGGTTCTGCTTTGACACGAGTCTCTTTGGCAAGTTCTTTGGAGACGTATTTCTTAGAGATCTTTTCCAACCAGCTGATGCTGGCCTCTTCTAAAAGGTCTGCTTCGTACATCTCTTTCAAGACACATGGAATCTTGGAGATATGCTGAGCTTGATGCGTTGCTACCGCACACTCCGAACCATGAAGAAGGCACCTTTGAGCTTTTTTGTTGAGACAAAATAGTAGGAAATGGCGCCTATATTTCTTAATTTGTTATCTAATCTTCTCATTAAAAAGAACTTCAGTCAGAACAAGAGGGCCCATGGCTTTCACATCCAGTCTTGCTGCTTCAGCAACAATTTCTTTGTCAGATGAATCAATAATAGCCTCTTCTTTCTTCTTCTTGGCAAAATCAAAGATGATATTGACCCGCCCCTCAACTGTTCTCTCCAAACCATCACCGAGAGTCAGAACCTTTGCATGGTCACTGATTTCATCCATTGGATGCCTTTGAGCTTTCTCAGTTGTATCTTCTCCCCAGGCATCCTCCTCCTCTGCTTCCACTGTATGTGGAGGAGGACTAATTCCATTTGGTGGTGGCGACGTCTCACTGCTGGATATGGAGCCATTTTCCTTGTCTTTGCCCTTTCTATTTTTCTTCTTTTCTTTCTTTCCTGCACCACTGTCACTATTCTTGGGCGGGCTTTTGAGAATGAATGAGCAGAGTTTATGATGTGTGTCAAGCATGCCTCGATAGGCACAGGCTTTACAAGAATTATCTGTTGTTTCCTTCTTTGGATTGACATGCATATCTGTTTCAGGATTCTCACGTTCAGGACAGAGAACAAATTTTTTAATGAATCCATCCAACATGTCTTATTCGCCTCATGAGATCAATGGACAATGTAACGGTCATTCTTAACATCAAACTGGGTCTGTGCTTCCAGATCACAACCAAAATATTTGGTGGGATATGTTGGAGGCCGATTAAGCACCTTTGCAGCGTCAACCATGTTAACTATAACTGTCTTGATTCCATTTCCTTTGTGCTCAACCTTGGCAATCAGACGAGGCATCTTGTAACCATAGAACTGGTCTGACATGCTGCGGTTGACGTTGACAGACATTTTGGCTTATTAGTGGCTTTATCAATAACGTGAAGAGATTTTTGATTGCAACATTTTGGTATCTTCTGTCTGGAGAAGAAGGGATGAGATAAAGACTGCAAGAGTTCTCAGTTTCTGACATAAAAAAAAAAATTTGCCACTGCGGCTGTAAGCTGCTTGCTTGTATGCTATGTTTCCCCAATACAGGTACCAATAGCTCATTTTCGTCAAATACAGACATAAACCCAACGCAGCTCGCCCAGGACTGGGATAAAGTGAGGTGGATACAAACCGGAGTCCAAGTTCGAGGAGGCGGAGGTGGAGTGCAGCGAGGAGCGGCAGGGCCAGGTGCCACCTCCGAGTAGTGGGGAGGGGCTGCCCCAGTGACATCTGCGGTCCACACCTGGTGGCCTCTGCAGCGTTCTCCCTCTGATTCAGGTTTTTCTTTTAACACTGCCCTGGGGCTTCTCTTACTTTGTGTTGTGGACGCCTTAGGTACCCTTGCCTGGTACTCCCGCCTGTGGACCCTGAAGGACTTCCTGGAAGAAGTCCATAGCAGGCAAGTCAGCCCGGGACCAGTCAGGGGAGTCCTTGTGATAAATGCTCCCCTTCTGCCTCTGTGATGGAGACCTCTGAAGTCATTCTATGCAGCAATGTGAAGATCCCGGTGGCACCCAGCCTGGTTGCCTTTGGCATGACAGACTGGAGAAGGGACGCTTGCTGGGCATTCTGCCTGTCCCCTCTCCCACTCCTCAGTCCTGCATCCTCTCCTATGTCTAGCCACCTGCCCAAGAGCCCACAAGACTGGGAAGGAGCGGGAAGAATGCCAGGGACAAACCCCAGCCATGACTGAATGCATCACAGGATCTCAAAGAACTAATATGACCTAAAATTCCATCTGCACACACAAACTGGTTTTACTGAGTTCAATTTTGTAAACAAAGTTTGAATCCAGTGAAATAGCCACTTTTGTGAATCTAGATGATATACAGTCACTGCCCCAATTAAAAAAATGATTTTGGGCTTTTGTATACATGGCCTGAAGATACTATGAGGGTCAAATTTTCAGTTTCCCCTTGTATTTCCATCAACTTTTGCACATATTTTTGGAGTTGTATTATTAGGTGTCTGCAAGTTAAGAACTTCTAGATCTTCCTGGTGAACATTTATCATACATAGTTTCCTCCATTAACTCTTCTTTTGCATTTTGTCTTACTGTGCATTTTGACTGATATTCACTTCATATTTATTTGGTGAATATTTTCTATACTTTTACTATCAATATTTCTAAATATGTTTTAGGTTTAGATTTGTCTCTTGAGGAGTATATAGTTGAGATTTTGAAAATTCATCCCCCAAATCTTTGTTTTTAGTTGGAGTATTTACTCCATTTACATCAATTATAATTGTTGACATTTAATTTTTATTTTAATGGATTTATTTTTTGTGTGTATTTGCGAATGTTTTGGTTATCTGCAAATTTTTCGTGCTGCAAAAGAAGTAGCACTTAATATAAATTTTCTCAGCAAGGCAATTTTACTTTCTGCAGAAAGGGTGCTACTTGTCAGCAATCTTGCCAGGGGAGCGCCCTGAACAAAAGAAAGGCATGATTATTTATTCCTTATGCATTGGGTCCTTACTGCAGTGTCCTATCACCATTGGTTGAATCTGGACCTCAGAGTCTAAGCTAAACCTGATTGGCCAATAGCTTAAAACTTTCTTAAATAGGTAAAAGCAATGAAGAACAGGGGAAAAGAGGGAGTTGCTTGCGAAAGGACTTAGAAAAGTAATAACATTTTCAAATAAGGGGTATGGGCTGCGAGCTGGGACATGCCTGAGAATGTCCAGACCAAATATCTCAGTTAAAGTACAAGGACACAGAATGTACTCATTCCTTTATAGCTAACAACTGCATAGGACAGGGCTTACCAAAGAGTTATTAGCAAAAAGCAAGAAGGCTTTGGAAGAAGTTCGTCTTTAAAAGAAACTATTATTTGTAACATTCATTGTTTATTTTTTAACAAGAAGGGAAACTTTGAAGAGGAACTTTCTACTTTCCGCAGTTTTCTACACTTTCTTTTAAATCTATTTCTCCTTTTTTCATCTTTCAAACTACTCAGTGTTCTTACCCCATTTCTCCCTCTACTAGATTAGAAGGTTTATATTCTGCTTCTATGTGTGGTTAATCTAGAACATTTGACATGCATATTGATGTAAACGTAAAACTATCCTGAACATTCAGGGAAATATAGGATGCTACTTTTGATTTCTTAATCACTCCGACACTCTTGTTCAGGATTTTTCTTTTATCTTGTTTCTTCTTCCCATGATGCAGGTGTTATTGCTACACTTTCATATCACTAATGTTTCTTAGATTTACCCACAAGTGAAACACTTTCATTTCTCATTGTCCTTCCATTGCAGGCACACCACCCTTATTACCCTCATTTGGGGCATAATTTTTCTTCTTCTGGAAGTAATCCTGAAGCAATAGGGTGAAAAGCCAATTAGTTCTGTTTGTCTGAAAATGTATTTTGTACTTGTTCTTGAAAGATGATTTCACTAACTACACTATTCAAAGTTGACAATTATTTTCCTGAAATACTTTAAAGATTTTACTCAACTGTCAGCTGTCAGTCTAAACACCATTCCTGTGTAAGTAATCTGTCTTCACTCTGACTTTTTAAAGACTTGCTGCTTATCTTTGGTTTGTGACAGTTTCACAATCATGTGTACACGTGCTGCTTTCATTTTTACTTAGCTTGATTGGAATTCGTGTACTTCCTGAGCCCAAGTATTGTGTTTCATTAATTCTAGAAGTGTTGCAGCTTTTAATTTATTGAATATTTCCTCTACCTATTCTTTCCTTCTAAAACTCTAAATGTGTGTGTCTGTGTGTGTGCATTGTGTGTGTGTGCATTCATGTATGTATGTGGTGTGTGCATGTGTTTGGGGTGTGTGGTGTGTGTGTGCACATGTGTGTGGACACATGGTGTGTATGTGAGCAGGTGGGTGTATGTGCACACGTGTCTGCACTTGTGTGTGCTTATGAGTGTGCAAGTGTGTGTGGTATATGTGCATGTGTGTGATGTGTGTCATCATGCACGTGTGTGGTGTATTTGGTGTGTGTGCATGCATGTGTTGTGTGTGCACATGTGTATGTGTGACTGTGAGTGTGGTATGTGTGGGGGCCTGTGTGTGGGTGTGTGCATATGTGATGTGTGTGGCATGTGCATATGCTTTGTGTGGTATGTGTGCCATTGATGTGGTTGTGTGGGGGTCTGTGGTGTGTGCATATGCATGTGTGGTATATGTGTGGGCACATGTGTGGTGTATATATGCAATATGTGTGGTGGGTGTGAGGTGTGTGTGGTATGTGTAATGTGTGTGTGGTGTGTGTGTGCAGGTGTGTGTGTAGTATTTGTGTGCACGTCTGTGTTGTGTAGTGTGTGTGGTGTCTGCGGTGTGTGCATGGGTGTGTGTTTGTGGTGGGTGTGTGGTGTGTGCATGTGCGTGGTGTCTGGTATGTGTGTGCAAGTGTGTGATGTGTGTTGTGTGTGTTTGATGTGTGCGTGTGTGTGGTGTGTGTTTTTGTGGTGTGTGTCTGTGTGGTGTGTATGCATCTGTGGTCTGTGGTGTATGTGTGGTGTGTGTGTGTGTGTGTGTGTGTGTTGTGTGTGTGTTGTGTGCATGTGTGGTGTGTGTCTCTGTGTGTGTCTGTGTATGTGTGTCTGTGTGTGTGGTGTGTGTGCATGTGATGTGTATGTGTTTGTGGTGTGTGTGTGCAGATGTGTGTGTAGTATTTGTGCACACGTGTGTGGTGTGTGCATGGGTGTGTGGAGCGTGGTGTGTGTTTGTGGTGGGTGTGTGATGTGTGTGTGTGGTGTGTGTGGTATGTGTATCTGTGTGTGGTGTGTGTTTGGTGTGTGTGTGTGCGTGTGGTGTGTGTCTGTGTGGTGTGTATGCATCTGTGGTCTGTGGTGTATGTGTGATGTGTGTGTGTGTGTTTGTGTGTGTGTGGTGTGTGCCTCTGTGAGTGTATATGTGTGTCTCTGTGTGTGTGTTGTGTGTATGTGTGTCTTTCCCATGCCCCATGTCTTGCATCAACCTTTCTAAATTTTCTTTCTTTTTTACTCTATGCTACAATTTCTATTTAATGGCAAAATTTAATTAATTCAGTTATTACTGATATGATGTATGGACATATCTCTTGATCTTATTTTATATTTCCCAACTTGGCATCCCTGCTTATTCCTTCCCCACTCTACTCTTTCCTGTTTTGTTTTTTAAAAATTGACCAACTTTTGTTCCATTTCTTTCACCAATGGTTTGGAAATCACATACTCTTTTTAGTTTTCTAAGAATTACACATAAAATTTAAGCATACATAAGAAACATATGTTTCTATCACTATCTAGAGTTAGCTGGATTTATATCATTTCTCCATCCAGACAAAAACTTTTGCAGGCTTTACTTCACTTCTACTTCTCCCTTGTCCGCAGCCAAAAAACCTGACAGTTTCCCCAGAGCACCTTCCCAATGCTCCCAGCTGCCCTCTAAGCCACTGTCCAGGTCTGGCTGCCATTCTCAGAAGCTACAGTACCCGGAAATCTACCAAAATGTCAATGCCTGCTTGCACGTAAGTTCAGGATAAAGTTAATTCTAGTTGAACTAACATGAAAAGAAAACCGCAGAGGCTGTTCCTGACTCTATCCCTCAGCTACAGGTTCTGCCTTGAATTCCAACCCATGGCTGGCTACCCAGAGCCACCTGCTCAGAATTTCTCTTTCACCAGGGGATTCATGTTTTCCCAATTTATTATTATTATTTTTGAGACGGAGTCTGGCTCTGTTGCCAGGCTGGAGTGCAGGGGCGTGATCTCAGCTCACTGCAACCTCTGCCTCTGGGGTTCAAGCGATTCCCCTGCCTCAGCCTCCTGAGTAGCTGGGACTACAGGCCATGCCCAGCTAATTTTTGTATTTTAAGTAGAGATGGAGTTTCACCATGTTAGCCAGGATGGTCTTGATCTCTTGACCTCATGATCCGCCTGCCTTGGCCTCCCAAAGTGCTGGGATTACAGGTGTGAGCCACCACGCCCGGCCCATCTATTTATCAATATACTAACTGCACTCAGTGGGCCATCTTGATGGAGTATGTAACTTCCAGGGCAGATAGATTTCTCATGTCCTCACCCAGAGTTCCCTGAGTTCAGGACTATCACACTGCCCTGGCCATAGTCAGTCTGTGTTGATTGATTTACTAAGGAGACAAAGGCCTCATTATTAGGGAAATGCTGCTGGGCTTCCTTTGATGGGGATATGATCTTCAGGAATGCGTTGAATTCTTCTGGTTGGCTTCTCCTATAGAAGACACTAACTGCTCAGACAGGCTGAAAGTGGCATCAGTTGCAGCGCCAGGGGGCAGTGTTGGCCAGTTTCACAATTTCTCAGCATTCAGCCCCTTAAGAAATTTGACTAATGCTATTAGTTCTTCATGGATAGCTACCCATCCTCTTGGGTTCCCCGCTGGTGTTTTCAAAGATGAGGCCATGTTTAATCTCTCTTTGGGACCCACAAAAACTGGTCCCAAAGAAAGCCATGTCCAGCCCAGGTGATCAGCACCTTTGCAGACTAATTCCTCTCCTGCCTGTGGTCTCTGCTCAAAGCTGTGCTTGGGTCATAAACCCTCACACTTGAGTTTGAGCTGAGAGGCTGGGAAGGCCAAGAAGTTCCTGAGGCCACAGGCAGAGACGCGATGGCAGTTTCAGTGGCTTTTGCCTCCTCAGGACAGAGCAAAGGGGCAGACAGCTCAGATTCAAAGGCTGCTCCCTGGCTTCCCTCTCCCTCTTGTAGCTTCTTATTATGCAGGAGCCAAGAGACCAGGTGATTGCTGCAGAACAAGCACCTGAGCAATACCTGCTTGACCGCTCAAGCGGTGCATCGGGCTCCACGACCCTCAGGGGACTGGGTGGGCCACCAATGGACATTGGGACCCCTGGCCCTGCGTGTGTGGGGGGGCTGATTCAGGCTTCTGCTGGTTGATGAAACCACAGGACAAAGCCATGAGGGCAGGTGGCCCCTGGTCTTTCAGGTGCAGTGGGAACCCTGTCGCTGCCGACGTCTCTGTCTGGGTGTGGGATTCTGTTTCCCCGAGCACAGTGTTGAACTTGGGCACTCCATCCTTTTTGTCCCTCCTCCTCTGAGCTCCATACTCTAGTTGTCACTCAAATTCAAACCAAAGCAAACATCGAGTTCTAGCTGAGGGTACCTTTCCTAGCTTCACCTCTAAATTTTTAGTTTTATGCAAGTCAAAATCCAAACCTTCCCAGCCAGAGCTCAGAAGCTACTGGACTGGAAATCTACCAAAATCTCAATGTCTGCTCGCACTTAAGTCCAGGATAAAGTTAATTCTAGCTGAGCTAACATGAAAACCACAAAGGATGTTCCTGACTATATCCCCCGGACATGAGCTTGGGTGGCTATGTCTCTGCTCCAGCCCTAAAGCAGTATGAGAAACAGCGGCTGTTCCTTGCCCAGAGTGACAGCTCCCCTTGATGGGGGTGGGGAAGTTGTGAGCAAAAGAAGGCACTGAACCAAAGGAAGGAGGGCAGCAGATCTCCAGAGTCCGGTGGTCCTTAGGTAAATCTGTGGAGGGCCCCACACTGGCAGGGGCTGTCATTTTGGGAAAGGAGAAGAACCTCTGGCTACTAAGTTTGGCATGTCCTTATTGGGACTCATACACCTTTTGGAATTTTAGAGCTCAAGGATTCAGACTTTGGATCACATTGGTTCATTTTCCAGATGAGAAAACTGAGGCCTAGAGATGTCAGGGGCCTTGCCACATGGCAGGTTGGAGGCAGAGCTGAGGGCAGAAGCCAGGAGGGGTTCTAGGCCTCTCTCCTGGCTCCCTGTCCAGTGCTGTCTGTACACTCAGGGGCTCCACGAAGGAGGAAGTCACTTTTGATCCACACAGGAGGCAAGATGGTGGCCACAGCTCAAAGTTCTCAGCGCTTCGCCCTCGGAGTGACCCCAAGGTGTCCCCGCAATTTCAGAGACTTACAGCTCTTAAGTACCTCCAGGCAACTCCAGCAACAGGAAGTGTAGTTCTACACCACCTAGTTGGTTCTGAAATGTTTGGTTCTGAAATGATCACTTCTTCTTATCTAACCAGAAGGAGCTGGTGGTATTTATTTCAAAATGGAGTTACTTCTGTGAACTTGTTTCATTGCAATAGTAGAAGATCTTAGAAATGAAGGTAGTGGGAAGAAGGAGCCAGCAGCGTGCACTCTCTGCAGGTGGCTGCCGGGGCCAGGGTCACAGAGACGAATGAAGAGAACAGGAAGAGGGAGTGATGGAGGAAAGACGTGGAAGGGAGGACTTTACCGGCTCTTTGGAGACCACTGAGTGCACAGAGCATAGTGGGGATCTGTTATCAGCCAAGACTGTTTCTCGAGCATCTGAGCACTGCAACTTTGGAGTAACGGGTGTGGCAGGAACTATGAGGGCAAGTGGCGAAGGCAGTGTTGGTGGCCTCCGTCCCTAAAGCTGTCACAAGCAGCGTAGCTGCTGTCTCTTCTGTCACAGAGCTCCCTCCTTCCCCTGACAGGGAAGATAGACGCAGAGCTAATAAGTAAGAGCCATGGGAAAAAATTAAGTCAGGAGTTGGGACTAGGGAATGAGGGTGGACGTATGACTTGGCGTAGGTGACAGGGAAGGCCTCTTGGGAGAAGGGATGTTTGAAGACACCTGAGGGAGGCGAGGGGGAGTCTCTGTGGACATCTGAGAGGAGCATTCCAGCCAGAAGGGACAGCACGTGTTGGTCCCAAGGTGGGAGCACATCTTGTGGTGGGAAGGACAGGAGCAGGCCTGTGTGCTGGAGCCCCAGTGAGTGAGGGAGAGTGGAGGAGGAGGGGCCGCTGGATCAGGGAAGACAGCGCTTCTCTAACTTGGATGTGCACCCAGCTCACCCCGGGCTTAAGATGCAGATGCTGAGGCAGCAGGTCTGAGACGGAGCCTGGAATTCTGCATTTCTACAAAGACCCCAAGTGATGCTCCTGGCCCGTAGGCCACAGGTTGAGTAGTGAGGCTGTGGCCCGTGAGCCAGGGAAGGATGCCGCCTTTGCTTTGAGGAGTCAGGAGCCTTTGGATTGTTCTAAGTTGCAGAGCAAGTTCCTCTGACTTCTGTTTTAAAGGAATTGCACTGGCTGCTGGTTAGGCTGTCAGGGACAAGGGTGAAAGCAACTTGGAGCCTCCTGAATAATCCTAAAAAGAGATGGGTGTGGTTGGGATGGTGATGGGAGGGGATGGTGATGGGGAAAGAGGTCAGTGCTGCAGGTGTTCTGAAGGTGAGCCACAGGATTTGCTGACAGGCTGTATGCGGAGTGTGAGGGTGAGGAATCTAAGATGACAAGGCTATACGCCCAAACAACAGGAAAATGCCATTTCCATTCACTGACACGGAAGATCCATGTCAGGGGAAGAATCCCAGGACTTGGTGTATTTCAGATGTGAATAAGACGTTTGAATACAGGACTGAGATTAGGAGGAAAGGTCCAGCGGGGAGGTGCCAATGTGAAAGTCAGAGACTAGAGAGTCAGCTGTGTTTCCTAGTGGGCAGGGGAGAAAGGCAGATTTGAGGGCTGAGCTCCTGGGAACCTCAACACTTGGAGGGCAGAGAGAGGAAAGGCACCCAGTACTGAGAGGCAGAGGTCAGTGAGTGAAAGAACCATGCGTTTTCCAGCCTCAGTTGTTGTATCAGTTACCTACTGCCGAGTTACAAACCCTTCACAACTCAGTGGCTTAAAACAACAATGTTTTCCTTCTCCCAATTCTGTGAATGGACTGAGAGGTTCCTTTGCATCTGGGAGTTATCTGGGGTCACTCATGAGGCTGCCTTGGCTGGGGCGGGAGCCTCCACGGTGGCCTCATTCCTGTCTGGGAGTTGGTCCTGGCAGTGCGGGGGGGTGGCTTCATCCTCTCCCTGGGTCCTTTCCTCTGGAGTTGGTCCTGGCAGTGTGGGGGGCGGCTTCATCCTCTCCCTGGGTCCTTTCCTCTGGAAGGCCAGCCCCGCTTCCTCACAGCTTGCAGCTGGGTTCTATGAGAGGACAAGATGGGGCTGCAGGGACTCTCTGGGCCTCGACATGAAGCTCCCACCAGGTTGTGCTGGACAAAGCAATACGGCTGGCCAGGGTCCTCCTCTGGACAGAGCAGCATGCCATCATGTGCAGGCGTGGGAAGGAAGAGTTGGTGGTTGTCTTTGGGACTCCCTGCCACAGTTAAGAGCCTTCTCAATTTACAGTTTTATTGACCTGTACCTCTCAGTGCCCTGTACTGGGTGACTTTAATATTGTATCAAAATGGGAACTTAGGCCAATGAGCTCCCCCCGGGGGCACTGGGTGCCAGTCTTGCTCTTCCCTTAGCCGACCGCATGCTTTTTAGTAAGTCCTTATTTGTTTGGGCTCAGTTTCCTCATTCATTCCACCTGGAGTTTGACAGTCGGTAGGAGTGGACAGCATTAGATAACTTTTAAATTAAGTAGACTAGCCGGGTGCTGTGACACACGCCTGTAGTCCCAGCTACTCTGGAGGCTGGGTCAGGAGGATTGCTTGAGCCCAGGAGTTCCAGACTGTAGTGAGCTGTGATGGGAACCACTGCACTCCAGCCTGGGCTACAGACCCCATCTCTAAAAAAGTATCATAAATAAACAAAGCAGAAAATGCAGGTCAAGTGGTAGCACTGTGCAAGGCATGTGTTATGCTAGTACATGTCACTGATTCTCCAGCCCTTGGTACACTCCTGTCTTCCCCGGCAGACAAACAGCATTCCGCCGGCAGGGGCTGGTGGCTGGCCCACGCAGAGGATCCTCCGACCGCAGGCCCCTCCTCTCTGCAAGCCCTGCAGCTCAAGGGAAAGAACCTCTACCATCACAAAGGGCTCAAAGAACCAGTTTTCCAAAACCTCTCTTTCCCTGTGTTTACCCCTTTGTTACGCATTTACTTCTTGGGTGTCGACATATTTAAGAACTGGTGCATTTCCTTCAGTCCTTCCTGACTCCACAGCTGCAAAAACATCACCCCACCACTGCCGTCCCCACACCCCAGGGAGGCATTACTTCCGTTGTCCCCAAAAGGAAAATGAGGCACCGAGAAGTTAGGGAACTTGGTCAAGGTCACACAGGTAGAAATGCCAGAGTGTGAACTCAGGCCATAGATGCGGGAGCAACTGGAGAAAGGCGTCGTCGCACCTTATCACCAGCCCAAGGGACCCCGGACCACGGACTCAGGCCTGCGCATCCTCCCGGCTTCTGGGCTTCCCGCCAGCCCCCTTCTTGTGCCGCTGAGAGGCCAAGGGAGGGGTTCATTCTCAGGGGCGCACAAAGGCATGAAAACCTTGGCTTCAGCCTCTGAGATTCGGAACTGACCGACCCATTGTCTTGGGATCCACCAGTGCGCTTGGCTGCACCAGCCCCTTTACCTCGGTGCCGGCTCCCTCCCGGCTCCTTCCGCTGCCAGAGGGTCGGTCCCCCAGCCCCTCTGCCCCTGTGCCAGGAGGCTGCGTCCTGGGCCGCACGTGGCTCTGGCAGCTCCGCGAAGCTGTCGGGGCTTGCAGGAGGGCGCGCAAACTGAAACCAAAACAGGCCGACGCGAGGAGCGTCCGGGTGGGACCGCAGACCAGCGGGAGCGCAGCGGCTGGGCCAGGAACTGGGACCCCGCTCCGCCCCGCGCTCCCCTGCACCCCCCCACGCTGCTCTCCTCCTCCTTAGCGGCCCCCCTTCTCCTGGGCCGGAGAAGAAGGGGTGGGACCGGGGCTGGCTCCGGGAAGGGGCCGGGGAGGAGTGGGTGGTGGCCGAAGGGCGGAGCAGGGGCGGGGCCAGCGGAGACTCCAAGGGGCGCCCCAGGCTTGAGGCACCCACTCTGGGCGCACAGAGAACTCTGGAAGTCGGGCTAGATGGCGGTGCATAGCTTGGGCCGCGGCGTCGGTCGGCTGCTGGGTAGCCTGCGAGGGCGCTTGGGGCAGCCAGTGCCGCCGCCGTGCGGGGTGAGCGCGCCGCGCAGGGCGGCCTCAGGACCCCAGGGCAGCGCGCCCGCCGCCGCCGCCGCAGCGCAGCCGGGCTCGTACCAGGCGCTGAGCGTGCTGGCAGCTCAGGAGCCGGCCGCCTTCTGGGGGCCGCTGGCGCGGGACACGCTCGTGTGGGACACCCCCTACCACACCGTCTGGGACTGCGACTTCAGCAGTGGCAAGATCGGCTGGTTCCTGGGAGGCCAGTTGAATGTGTCTGGTGAGTGGGCTTCGGGGGACCCAGGACGCCCCCAACTCTTGCGTCCCGAGGGGACTCGGAGCCTCTGGCCAGCGGCAGCCGTCCCCGGGCGGCGCGGATCGAAGCCCTTCAGGGTCCCCTCCTCCGGTATTCCGCCCGCTCTAAGCTGTGGCTCCACGTCACCCCGTCCCTCATCCCATCGGGCCCCGATCCACGTGCCCAGCTTAGGCCGGCGCCCGCGGGAACCCGGTGTCCGCATGGGACTCCCGGGCTGCTGGCCTTGCCCGGTGCGGCTCCTCGCTCTGCCGTCTTCAGAGTTGCGTTACTGGGTGCACAGCGCCCTGGAGCAAGAGCCGGCGGGGAGCCGCGGGCTACACTCCAGCGCCCCGGAGTCGGGACTTTCTCGTTCTTGTACCGGGGTGGAGGTAAATACTAAGCCGCGACGGTTGTCACTGCGGGCTGCGGTGCCCGGGGATCTGTCTGCGGCCAAGCCCTGCCCACGTAAACAGAGCTGTGGCGGGCGACCTGGGGAGGAGGAAACCGGCGTGGCAGCTGGAACCGGTTATGTCCTCGCTGCGGGCCTCGGGCCTGTGGGCGGGGAGGAAGGAACAGCCGCCTCCCGGCTCTCGTTCTTGGCCTCAGAGGACTGCACCCCAGCGGCCCAGGGCTTGCTTTGGACCCTTGGAGCCTGCGATCCCGGGAAACCGGCCCCAGCAGCCGCTGGTGGTCGGTTGTCTGGAACTTGCTGAGCAGAGGCCACTACTGCTCTGCTAAGATTTGGGGCTGGGAGGAGTACACTGCACCCTCTCTCCCACCTAAGGGGCTGACTGAGCAGCCAGGGGAAGGCCCGGAGCTGCAGGCAGGGCTGGCTATGCAGGGTGGGTGCCAAGTGCAGGGCGGCCCCAGGTGCAGGGCAAGCCTGGGTGTGGGGCCTGCGGAGAGGGGCTGGCAGCCACCTTTGATCAAAGGCCTGAAGGATGGGGGTAACCAGCTTGCTGGATTTGGGAGTGCATAAGAAAGGACCTGAGGGTCCTTACGGCAGGGTCACCTCCCACCCAGGGCCGTGTTCTCCAGGTGGTGGCTCTCCAACCCCTGGGTCACTTGTGTGTTGTTCTGCCCCGCTACGCCTCCGTCTCCGCAGTGTGAGCATGGGGCAGTGATGCTCAGAGGCTAGGCTGAGTGCCTCAAGGGACTAACTTCAGAACTAGCCATACAATTATAGGTAGTGTCTTGCAGTTTTTTTTCAAAGAAATTGAAAGGAACTTTGGCCCCCCCTCCCCCATACTGTATATTACTTTGCTGGTTAAATTAAAATGAGTCACTTACTAGATAAGTGTTTAATACTGAGTCAGCAGCAAGTGCACTTGAACTAGTGGGAACAACAACAAACCAAACCCTTTGGTTTGCAGAGTTGTGCAGCCCTTGCAGGGGATTCGAGCAGCTGGCCCAAGGACACAGGTGGAAAGTGACCTGCTCTGCACTTGTGAGGCCAAGGTCATGGGGAGCAGCCACAGTTGGCCTGTGCACAGTTTCAGGCTCACTCAGATAAGACAGTGGGGCAGACCTCCTGGGGCCAACAGCAAGGACCTTCTGAACCCCACTCCGTGCGGATCAGGGTGTGGTCAGCAAGCATTCTTCTGCTTCCTTTCCTTCACTTATTTCTTCTGATAATATGGCATTCATGGCTACCTTCGCCAGAAATTGAGCTTCAGAAAACTTGAAAAACAGCCCTTCAGCAGCTATCTCTCCGGGATGTGTGTGCCCACCTGTTCATGGGTCAGCGATATCTCTTTCCTTTGCTGGTGTCTGCAAACCATAGAGGGGACAGTATGAAAAAGGGCCAGGTCAGGCCACGACTCCCCTGGGAGTTCCTAGAAAGTTGTGGGGTGGGTGTGAATGCTTTGGCCTGTCTGTCTGCCATGTGTGATAAAGTCGGATGGCTTGTTCCAAAGGAATGTCACTCTTGTAGTTTTCTTCACCCCTTCAAAAATACCGGTGGTTCTCATCACGTGGTCCTCAGACCAGCAGCATCAGCATTACCTGAGAACTTTTGAGAAACACAAATTCTGGGGCCCATCCTGGACATGTGGAATCAGAAACCCTGGAGTGGGACCTGATACCTGTGTTTAACAAGCCCTCCAGTGCTCCAGAGGACATCGGGCTTGGGAACCACTGGCTTCCAGGCACTCGCTCCAGAGGACATCGGGCTTGAGAACCACTGGCCTGTACACCTCAAACCAGGACAGATGATGACACTTCTAAAACAGAATTGGGATTAGTGTCCTGGCCATGGCCTTATTAAACAAACAGCAAGCAAACAACGGGCCATGGATGGCACAACACAGTTTGGTGTCTCCAGGTGTCTTTAGAATCACGACTCGGGTTGATTTCTTGCTTTCCCTTTACCACGCTTTGTGTGTTTCCTCATTTGTAAAACAAGGGCAATGTATAATGGAATTCTGTCTGGTTCTCAGATGTCCAGGATGGGCCCCAAAATGTGTGTTTCTCCAAAGTTCTCAGGTAATGGTGATGCTGCCGGTCTGGGGGCCACGCGTTGAGAACCACTGGTATTCGTGAAGCCAAGGGTGGCTGTGTCCCATGACCTTGGCCTCACAAGTCCAGAGCAGGCCACTTTCCACCTGTGTCCTTGGGCCAGCTGCTTGAGTCCCTTTCAAGGGCACACTGCACAACTCTGCAAACCAAAGGGTTTAGTGTCTTTTTTCCCCACTAGGTTCAAGAGCACTTGCTGCTGACTCAATATGAAAGAAAATACTTATCTAGTAAGTGACTTGTTTTAGTTAAACCAGCAAAGTAATATACAGTGTGGGGCCTGGGGGAGTCCAAAGTTCCTTTCAATTTCTTTGAAAAATAACTGCAAGGCACTACCTATAATTGTGTGGCTACTTCTGAAGCTAATAAACTTGGGGTTACTACTGATGTACCTCAAACCACCCCTAGGCTTAGTGGCACAAGAAAGCAACCATTTTATTCCTTGATGAGTCTGTGGGTCAGGACTTTGGACAGGGCCTGATGGGGATGACTTATGTCAAAGGACAAAATTATGACAAATTTAGTTTAAAGATCTTAATTGACTTTATTTGTGACTACAAAATTGGGCAACACCCCATTCCATAAAACAGAACGAGCATTTGATGAGCTGAACAGAGGAGGATGGTTTTATAGACAGAAAGGGCTGAAGAATGCAGACATGGAGAACAGAAAGAATGGTCATTTCAAAGCTACTTTCGCTGTAAAGGTAAAAGCGGAAAGAGCTCGCTTAACACGTCAGCTTATTTGGAGATTTAGCTACCTCATACTCTCCTTATTTCTTAGAAGGCCAGATAAACAAGTTAGTTTCCATTTGGTGACACGGCACTTTAACAAGAGTGACTCCATTTTTGCATGACCTGTTGGGCCTGGTGCAGCTCAGTCCAAATCGGTGGCCTCCTACACATTTTATTTAACAGTTGCCTCTGCTCCCCAATGTCTGAGCTTGGAGTCGTCTGCCTGTTTCTCACTCCTAAGTCTGGAGCCTGGCTTGGGACAACTTGCAGGCTGGCTTCAGCCAGAATTGTGGCCCAGAGCACTTCCTGGGGCTTCTCACAGTATAGTGGCTGGGCCCAGGCAATGTCCTGCAACCACAGGTCCAAGAGATCAGCACAGATGTTATCAGGCATCTTCTGACCTGGGGAAGGGGACCTGACGGTTTGCACCTGTTTCGTTATCCATGGGAGTATCAGCACACCCGTCCCAGTGCTGTTAGAGTGAAATGAGAAAAAGCTTGTAAGGCACTCAGCATTTTCTTAACACATTACATCCCCCATCACTGGGCATTTGTTATTTATTAATGAAGCATGTGGGGAGGCTGTGACCTTGTTCTTGGCCTTCAGCAGTGTTGCTGAGAGAACTGAGCTCGCATCTAATTGGCCTGAGATAGATGGGGAATAGACTGCAGAGGGCATGCAGGTGGCTGAGGTGGCTTTCAAAACACCACAGTATCCTGCCCATCCCGCAGGTCTCATAGCCAGGTGGGTTTATGGTGTCTGAGGTCCACCATAAACCCAGAAAACTCTGCACCCTTCAGTGACTTGCTTCTATTGTGTAAAACTGCCTTGCAGAAGGTTCTTTGGAGAACCGGGTTCTAAAAGGGATTCTTTTTCAACTGTGAATTTGGCTCTGTCCTTTGTAGGGCTCAACAGCTGTTTTTGCCCTGTGGCATAACAACTCAAGATGTCAGGAAGTTGTAAATGCAGAACCAGAGGGTAATGACGTGTGTTGCTTTCAAAATGCACAACTAAGCTCTATTTTTTAAACCATCAATTTTAAAGTGATGTTTTTCAGTGTGCGTACTCTTAAGCAAGAATGCAGAAAAGCCTCGTTGTAACCAAGCATTGAGCACTGGGAGATTTTTTGGATGCTTTTTGGAGCTAAGTTGCAGGATTAGAAGCCCCTTTGCCGTAGCTCTTTCCTCTTGGTGGCATGCCTCCAGTAGTTCAGAAGGCAGGACCCTGACAGTGGCAGGATGCCACACGCCCGTGCTTCACTTCCCTCCCAGTGATTCCAGTGATTAGAGTAACTTTTCTAAGGTTTTCCAGGGAACTCTACATGAAAATGGAACCCCTAATCTTAGGAGGAGGATCCTCCTGAGGAACCCAAGTCCTTCCTAGCTGTCAGGGGCATGACTTACTTTAAATAACAGATACTTTGGGAAAATTGTCCAAAACAATTTTTGTGAGTGACGTAATATCTCAAATCGTGCCAGGGAGGATTGCTATTAAAAGAAAGTCCATTGTGTGCCAGGCGCTGTGGCGCAGGCCTGTAATTCCAGTATTTTAGGAGGCTGAGGTGGGCGGATTGCTTAAGCCCAGGAGTTTGAGACCAGCCTGGGCAACACAGTGAGACCCGCGTCTCTTAAAAACAAGAACAAAAATTAGCTAGGCATGGTGGTGCACACCTGTAGTCCCAGTTACTTGGAAGGCTGAGGTGGAAGGAGTTCTTGATCCCAGGAGGTGGAGGTTGCAGTGAGCTGAGATCACTCCGCTGCACTTCAGCCTGGGCAATGCAGTGAGACCCTGTCTCAAAAAAAAAATAAGTCTATATCTATATAGCAGCCAGAGATGTTAAAAAAAAAAAAAAAAAAGGAAAAAAAAAAAACCCATCGTGAATCCTTTTGTGAATAGTAACATGGTAACTCCCTATTCAAATTGAATTTCCATATGCTGGGTTCACTTTCAGTTGGGATGTGTGCATGCAAGGGATGTATTTAAACAACTAACAAGAGTTCTTGAAAATTCCTACGTGTGTGTCAGGTTTATAATGCCAACACTCTCATAGTGCCATTTACAACAAAACACCAAATCCCTGCCCTGGCCATAGGCCTTGGCTGACTGCCTGCAACTGTGTTAGGCCCCGGGACGGGGCCCTGGGCATCTGTGAGCGGGATGGAGCGCCCTGGCTGGCCGGCCCTCTGCTCTGCACGGCTGTCTCATCCTCACGGCACCAACGTGAAGTGGTCCTATTGCACAGATGTGGAAATAAAGGCTCCAATTAATGTATCACAATGAATAATCCAGAAAATGCTCAATACCACAGAGCCCACATTCTAACGAGGACATGAACCATAAGTCAGTAAATGAGTAAGTCCACACTGGGTGGGAAGGGAGTTGTGATGTAATTCCCAAGCCCGATCCCCATGATAAAGGAATCTTAGGGACACAGTCCCTGCCCTTGGGGAGTGGCATTGTGTCCTGTAGTGGGGACTGTTGGGCAACATGGGGCAGTGTGAGATGGTGTGGGCCACTGAGAGGGCAGGGACAGGTCATCATGTGCTGGGAAACTTGGGAAAGGCTGGAAATAGGAGGTGGAGTTTCAGCTACACCTTAAATTGCCATAGATCCTTGCCCAACTCTTCTTGGAAATGCTGAGAAATGGAATTTTCTTGTCCCACTGCCCAGTTCTTTGGGCAGAATTTTTTTTAACTTTCTTTTCTTCCTCCCTCCTTTTCCCGCTTCCTTCCTCTTTCTGTCCTTCCTCCCCTTCTTGCCCCTTCCTCCCCCTCCCTTCCTCCTTTTCATTCCCAAAATTGAAGCACTAACAGAACCATAACTATATGCTAAGAATCATGTGCACATGGGGTGTTAGGGCCACTGTCCCCGCAAGCCCCACATGGAGCTTTCTCCAGGTGCTTGTGCGATCTGAGCGCCAGCCGTGGTGGCCAGAACAGTCTGGTGGGGGGAGCGCTGTTCTGTTTGCCTTACCAGGGGACACCGTGACTCCATCTGACTCACAACCAGAAACAATCACATGACACTGAATCTTTCCCGTCCCACCCAGACCAGAGATCATTGTACTCACTCCATGGATTAGGAAATGGTCTTGCATTAAATGATATGTGCATTGTCTGTGGTTGGTGAGTGGTTGGACAGGGGCTGGACGTTAGACCCTCAGTTTTGGTGGTGACTCCAGGCTGCCAGCCAGTGGCTCATGAGGCTGGCAAATGTATGTAATTGCCCCAGTCCCAAAAGGAAAAAGAAAACCCTTGGAAATCTGGCATCTGCATAGAAAGTGGATGTGCATGTAAGTCCATGTGCACACACAGAGAGTCGGCTCCCAGGACCAGCAGCGGCTGCACCACTAGGATCTTATTAGAAAGACAGATGCCCAGAGCAGGGGCGGGGCACAGCGGCTGCAGCCAACACATCCTCTGGGGGCTTCTGATGTCACTCAAGGTTGAGAAGCGCTGATTTGGGCCAAAAAAAGACCGTCTTCTACTTGAGGGATATAGGCACAAAGACAAGAAGTGGGGTCTGCTCCCTCCCTTGGGCGTGGGGGACCACCTGGTGCCGTTATACCCCAATATGCCCCTCTGGCTCTAGGATGCAAGTGATCCATTCCTCAGCTCTGTGCCCTGGACTAGGCTACCCAAACCCAGACCTGAGCAGGACACTTGGCCCTCACCCAAGAGAGCGCAGCAGGCAGCAAGCCCCTGGCAGGGTTGGAGGATGTGCAGGGTCTGGGACAGCAAGGCGCTTGGGAGAGTTAGCGCCTTGGGCTGCGACCCGCAGCATGGCTGTGAGGAAAGCACAGCGCCCCAGGCAGGGAGGAGCCAGAACAAAGGCCCCAGGGCAGGGGAGCTCACCAGATGTGGCCCAGCCAGCAGGGAGAGGCAGGTCACTGTGGCCTTGGAGGCCACTTTTTCAGCACCTTCTGCCTGTGGGGAGGGCACCTGGGGGACACTGTACTTGGGGTTCCATTCTGATCTGCTGGACTCAGGCCACTTGTCAGCCCTGGGAAGACAGGGACACAAGGCTGATCTCATGGGCCACCCAGCCGCACCCGGGTGCTGTCTATCTGGGGCTGACCTGACCCTCTCCACCTTCCTCAGCTCTGTCTGCCTGCTTGGTATAAAACAGTGCAGGATGTCCTGCTGGGCTGGGAGGCTCTGCAGGCCTGTTTGAAGTTGGGCAGTCACTCTCTGAGGAGTGTCCTTGTGCCTGGTTGCTGTGGGAGCAGGTGAGGCGATGGCATGAATGCCAGGGTGAAGTGTCCAGCGTGGTTCCGTCTCCTCCTGCTTCGTCCTGGCTGGGGCCTTGGGCAGGTCACTTGGCCACGCGGAAGCATTTGCTCATCTACACCTGGGCAGGCCACTCTTCCGCGGGGGGTTGAGGATCAAATTCGGAGTGGATTAAGTGTATCGGGCAGAGCTTCCCGGGTGTGAGCATGGGTTCACATCTCCTGGGCTTCTTATGAGGCTGGTTAGGACTCAGCAGGTCTGGGTAGGGCTGAAGGTTTGCATTTGTGACCAGCTCCCGGGGGGATTGCAGCCAGTGTCGATCCTTAGCTAGGCATTCCTAGGCTTGTCATTGCTGTCCAGAGTTGCTGGAGGTGACACGCAGGCAGAGGGTCATAGGACCCTCTGTGGAGGGACAGGCTTCTGCCAATTGTTCAGAAGCCAGCAGTTCATGGCTTTCATGTGAAAGCTCTTGATTTTTAAATATTGGACTGGATTTGCACACACACGCACCCCTGCACACACACACCCGCACACCCCAGTCAGGGGGGGCAGCACATCTGTATGCTGGACTCAGCTTAGGGGCCAAGTTGGCTAATACCTGCTGCACCTGCGGTGAATTTTCTCCCTGGCAGCCGCGTGGTTTTCCATCTCCGTCAGGGTTTACATGTTCCTCTCGTCTGCCTGAATTGGCCTCACCGTTCTCACGTGTCCGTAAGACCAAGCCTGATTCGTAGCCCTCTTCCCCCGCTACTGCAAAGCTCCCCTTCTTCCCACTGCCTGGTGAAGACCTGGGCTGTTGTTATTGGGTGGCTTTGGAGGGTGGGGGGACAGACTGTGGAGCCAACCTGCCTGCGTTGAACCCAGCTCTGTCCTGTGTGACCTTGAGCAGGCCTTGGTGTTGCCATCCGCAGTGGGAGATGCTGCTGGTGGGGGCATGGTCCTAGTGGAAACTCTTGCAGGAATTACTGTTTCAGTCCCAGGCTGTCCTTAACTTCCTAGGGTTTGCCTTCCCAGGGTGAATTCAGCTCCATTGCCCTGTTTGGACAAGTGTTATGAGCCTGCCACCGCCAACCTTGTGTGCTTGGCCACTTTTGCATGTTTCTTACGTTCGCATCTGTCTCCTGAACCCACAGCAGGGGCTGCGAATCTGCCCTGGCATTTCCCTTGGTGCTTAGCGTGGTGCCTTGATCAGAACTGGCGCCCAGGACTGGTTGAATGAAACCATCCCAGAGTTATATGCCCCATCTCTTTGCTCATAAGACAGTACCCAGAAAATACCCAGAAAAACATTATGGGGTTAATGCTGCACCTGCATGACCACAGTGAACAGAGGTTAGCGTGGCCACACACACACACACGACACACACACAGATGTCGGGTTCCTTGTGTATGTAAATTCGGGTCTGCCACTGAGCCTCTTTTTAATTTGTCTTCTTGTTTTTATTTTCTTCTATTTTTTGGGCTTTTCTTCTCTATCATTTTTCTATTAATAGTAGTTCAAAGAACTTTCCTGTGTCTGCTACCAGTATTAGTAATTTTTTCCAGACATCTGTCTTCATTTATTACATTTTTTGAGGTATAATTTACAAACAGGATACAGGGGTGACCTTGAGCAATCAGGTGGGCAGGTGCGACTGCCCCTAGAGCCACTCACGGGGCTTGAGTCTCCGCATACCTGGGGACCCACCGATGGGCCAGTGAGTGAGCAGAGCTGGCTTGAGGGTTGCCGGAGGGACTCACCTCTGGAATCAAATGAGTAGTGACCAGTCTGCCATCGGAGGGGCCCCCTGCTGCTAATCCTCAGGCTTAGGGTATGGCACAGAGCTGACCTCTTTCTGCCGGCCGGTCATGTGATGGAAGCTTGGGTAATGGAGAGGGAGGGCAGCAGAACTTCTGGAAAACCAGGAGGACATTTCCTCATCACGAGCCACTTCTTGGAACAACGCTGGTTTACTGGGTGAACACGTCGGGGAGTTGGGTCCTTGTCCCTTCTTACGCCTCTAACCCTGGGGGCAGATCAGCACTGGGCACCTGGGAACTGCAGGGGCCACGCCCTGAGACAGAAACCACCTGTTTGCACTGAGTGTTCTCTCCAGCAGCTCGGACTGCAGTGCCTGGCCCTGGCTGCACTTCAGAACCAACCAGGGAGCTTTGTAAGCCCAAGGCCCATTGGGTAGGGTCTCTGGGGATGGCACAGGAGATGCCAATGTGCAGCCAGGGTTGGGTCCACTGGTGTGAAACAACCACTTCAAAATATTTGCAGGACATTACCTTGTACCTCTGAGATCATGTTTGTTTACCCTTCTTGCAAAGAGGTAGAAATGTCATCACTGATGAGGACAGGGTCCTAGTCAGTGTGAGCAGAGAGAGCCATAGCAAACTAGACCCCTTCCAACCCCCCACCCTGGCCGAATTCCCACTCCAAAAGCACCACGTGTAACATCTGCAAACCCTCTTTTTGTACAGTCAACTGCTTGGATCAGCATGTTCAGAAGTCCCCCGAGAGTGTTGCTTTGATCTGGGAGCGCGACGAGCCTGGGACTGAAGTGAGGATCACCTACAGGTACCGTGAGCCCTCGTGGCCTCCATGCCTGGTGGCAGCCTGGGCCTTCCCCTCTGTTTGGGGACAACTTACCATACGCCCGTGCTGGGCCCATTGACAGAGCAGGGTTACTTGGCTTGGATGGAGGCCTGGCCTTTTTGTTCACTTTGGTGGCCCTTAGGGTCTTTAGATTCTCACTGAAGGAATGGGGTCTTCTGAAACCAGCATCACGAATGTTCAAGGTGTGAGGGAGGCGCCTGGCTGGGGCCTGTGTGCTGAGTCTGGCTGCCCGGGAGGGGCTGTCTGAGTCTCAGGGAGCGCATTTTGGCTTTGGAAATGCTCTCCTATCCAGGAAAAGTAAACGTGAACACAAGCAGAATGAAACACAGTAAAAGCCGGTCCAGCCTGCCTGGCCACACTCTCAGAGCCTTCGGAGGGTGGGACAATAAATAAAATCGTCTTTGGAAGACCTTTTTGTTTTTAAGCTGATCTTTTTAGTCTTTGATTCCTTAAGCAGCTTCTAGGTGCCAAGCGTGCGTCTGAAGATGCTGTGTGCATTGGGGGTTTGTGCTGGCCTTTCCCGGCCTTCCCCAGTCCGCTTCCTGTCAGGGCTGCTGTGTTGGTCAGCACCTCGGTTCTCCATGCAAGCCCCCTTTGCCTGAGGCTCACCTTACCCTTATAGAGATGCCTCAGGCCCACTGTGCCCCTAAACTGTGAGTTCCTAGGTCCCCATTGCACACAATCATCAAGCGTGATTACTCTCCTGGAGGCAGCTCCAGGTTCTTCTTGTCCAGCCACTCAGCAGGTCTTCACTGGGTGCCTTCATGTCAGTATGGGCTGGGGTATGTTGCAGTAACAAACAATCCCCAGACCCACGGCAAAGCATGGCTGGGTGGCCGCTGTGAGCTGAATAGTCAGGAAGGCCTCATGGAGGAGGTGACGTTTCAGCTGAGGTCCTGTGGACCAAGACGAACAGCCCTGAGGAAACAGGGGCAGATCTGGGGCAGGGGTCCCGAAGCAGTGAGGAGGTGCATGTGTCTGGGAAACAGGAGTGAGGGGACGTGGAGGAGGAGCATTCCGACAGGCAGGTCTGCACTGGGCGGCCTGAGAGCAGTGGTCACTGCCCTGCCACTCGGGTGACTTGGGGGATGACGAGGCACTTGTAGTTTCCTGTTTGTTTCTTGAACTCCAATTTTATCACAGACCAAATTCACCAAACTTGCTAAAACTGTGCTCATGTTGACTTTTGGATGCAGACGAGTGATGCCCGTGGATCTGCTGCAGCTCCTGGGGGGCCTGTCCTGCTTGTCCCTCCCCCAGGCCCGTCACAGCTTCCACCAGCCTTGGCCGCGGCTCCTTTGCTGACCCGACTCCCCACTGGCCAGACTCACAGCCTATACGGCATCTATTTCTTATGTCTAGCCCCTGGTTGCAGACGCAGTGTGGCCCACAGAACAGCAGTATTCTGCTGCCTGGGAGCCTCAGGCCCCCCTGGACAACTGAGCGGGTCCCCAGGTGGCCCCTTGGCACTGGAGTGCAGGGGGCTCTGAAAACCCAGGCTGCTGTAGCTGCTCCTCGCCACGGCGGGCCCAGCTCCATTCACCTGCGAACAAACCTCCTTCTGAGAAGGAACCTGAGGCTGCTGCCCGGGGAGTTGCTCTTCAGTAAAAAATGAAAACCCTCTCTTAGGGGGTGGGGTGGAAGGAGCCAACTGGACACCTGGAGGTCCAGCAGAGAGGGCCCAGCCATGGCACTCCCCCAAGCGCCAGTCATCCCCCAAGCGCCTCCATCAGTCTCTCAGGGGTACCTGGACCCTGGGGCAGGTGGGCTGTGCGCGACGCCCCCTTGGCTGGACGCTGCCTGTGGGCATGCTGAGTGCCTGCTAAACAGTGGTTCAGTCCGTGAGCAGGGCTGGAGCCCTGTGGAGATGTGTGGTTAAACATAAACCGTGTGAGAATTCTCAGGACCGCAGCCAACCTGTGGAAGCTCAGAGCAGCGTCAGGTTCATGAAACTGAAATGGCCCTGGCAAAAATACTTAGTATTCCGTCTATAAAAATAAACAGGGCCAGTCGTGGTGGCTCATCCCAGCACTTTGGGACACCATGACGGGCGGCTTACTTGAGGTCAGGAGTTCGAGACCAACCTGGCCAAAATGGTGAAACCCCGTCTCTACTAAAAATACAAAAATTAACCGAGTGTGGCGGTGTCTGCCTGTAGTCCCAGCTACTTGGGAAGCTGAGGCAGGAGGATCACCTTAACCTGGAGGTGGAGATTGCAGTGAGCCGGGATTGTGCCACTGCACTCCAACCTGGGCGAAAGAGGCAGAATCCATCTCAAAAATAAAAATAAAAAGATGTCATCCCAAATGTTTTTGCAGACCTCAGCCAGGCTCAGTACCAGGTGACTATTTCTATTCACTGTTTGAGTGAAAAGTGCTACCTGTAATTGCAGCCTGAGGGATGTGAGTTCCTTGTCCTGGTCATGTGAGGTTTCTGATGTGAGGTTTTCTTCTTCCCTTCTCTGAGGAAAGTTCCCAGACATTGGTGCTGGTTGTCCTGCTGGCAGACACGTCACTGCCACTGAACACAATGCTTTCCTGCCCACGGGCCTCGTGCAGTGGCCTCTAAGGTGTCCAGGATGGTCGCAGTCTTCCTTGGCTGGAAGATCAATGTCCAGACTTGCAGCCTGTGCCCTTTAAAGAAACCCTGTGGGGCTGGTAGAGGTTGGGACGCTGGTAGCGATGCAGGAAGCTTGCAGGTGGCCGGGAAGTCTGTGTTACAATCCCAGCTGACCTGGCGAGGGAAACCTCGAAACTCTCACCCCCACCGTTACCTTAGGCACAGGTGACACGCTGGGTCAGCGCAGGCAGATGCAGCCCTGGGAAACCTCCCGACCCTCACCCCACTGTGACCTTAGGCACAGGTGACGCTGGGTCAGCACAGGCAGATGCAGCCCTGGGACGGGTGCCCATGGCCTTTGCTCTGCAGTGGAGCATTTGCCATTCCAGCTTCCAGGTCCTCGGGGGTACAGGGTCAGCAGAAAGAGGCATGTTCTAGTTCTAGTTCAGTACCCTCCTGCTGCTGGCCGGTGACGCTGTGCAGCCCCAGAGTCTCCCAGGGTGGTACTTTCCCATCTGTACACCCCGGGTAATTATCGCGATGTAGATGACTGCAACGTCAGCCCAGGGAGATGACAGCCTGAATGCAGTAGCAAGTAAGAACAGCTGTGATGACGTAGCTGCTATTGATTACTCACTAGGTTCCAGAGCTGTTTTCCGCGTCACAACTGGGCAGTGACGTTGGGCCTTGTGCTGCCGGCTGGCTGCAGGGCTCGGGAAGGAGGAGCCCCTCTCCTGCCGAGGTTTTGCCATGCTTGCTCATAAGTGCAGTGCTCACTTCCCACTGGGACGTGAAGGGCTCAGCCTGGGACGTCTGCCCCCATCTCCCAGGGCAGTCTGCCACCTGGGACCACGGTCCCAGCTCCATTCCCAGCCTTCCTCTGCCCAGAGCCAGCTGAGGCAGCCCTTCTCCCATGGAGAAGCAGCAAGCCGTAAGTCCAGAGCAGAACAGTGCCTGCCGTAGGCTGTGGGGCTGGTGGCCCCGAGGCTGTGGGGCCAGACAGGACTCTGGGCAGGCAGTGGCTCCTTCTGGCTGTCTACCTGCGCTTCTCCAGCAGGTGCCCATTTTATTTTATTTTAATTTATTTGTTTTTGAGACAGGGCCTCAAAAATGTCACCCAGGCTGGAGTGTTGTGGTGCTGTGTCACAACTCACTGTAGCTTCAACCTCCTGGGCTCAAGTGATTCTCCTGCCTCAGTCTCCCTAGTAGCTGGGACTATAGGTGTGTGCCACCAATCCTGGCTAGGTTTTTTATTTTTTGTGGAGATGGGGTCTTGCTATGCTGCCCAGGTTGGTCTGGAACTCCTGGGCTGGAGTGATCTGCCCACCTTGGCCTCCCAAGTGCTGGGATTGCAGGCGTGAGCCACCGTGCCCGGCCAGCGCCTGTTTTAGAAGACTGTCCTTCACACTGTAGCTCACATGGGCAGGTTCTAGAGACCTGGGGGGCGGGGGGTGGCCCTGTGGAGAAATGTAAGTTCCTCTCTTTTGGGGAGGTGGTGGTGGCCCAGGTAGGTGAATGAGGCTTTGAGACTGCCTAGCTGGTGTGCTTCTCCCCGCCTGGAGCCTGGGCCAGGAATTTCCAGGCTGGGGTTGGACCCTGGGTGCAGGAAGCAGCCTGAGGCCCTGTGCAGGCCCAGATCTTCTCAGCCAGGGGGTGTGCCCCACACAGAGGAGAGACCAGGCTGTGGGTGCCAGGCTATGGGTGCTTGGGGAGGCTCTGAATGAGTGAATCTCTTCTCTGAGGGTCTCTGCAGTGGGGGTGGGGGGTGGGGCGACTTGAACTTGAGCTTAAATGAGAGCGTCTTAAGCCAGAGGACCAGGTGTCAGCTCTGGCTTATTCTATGGCCTTAGACCTATCCTTCTGGGCCTTCACGTCCTCATTTGTAAAAGGAGGGATTTGATGACCCCAGGGTTCCCACGCGGGTAGGCGTGCGTGAAACAGAGGAGCGGAACTGGGCCCCAGGAATGTGCGGAGCACAGGCATCACTCAGTGGTCCGGGAGCTGTTCCCCTGTGGAAACTCCCGCCGGTGGGGGCGATTTCTGTGGCTGTTCCATCCTCCACTTTTTACTGGGTGGGGTTGCATACAGTGAGAAACCCTGATCAGAGGAACTGAGGGGACGTCAATGTCAGGCCTCCCCCACCTGCCTCAGAGTCCCCAGGGGCTGAGAGAAGGCTTTCTCCCTGGGCGTGCTGGGATGGGAATGGGGCTTTGCTGCGAATCTGTGTAGGCTGGCCCCTGATGCGGAGGCCTGCAGGGCTGTGCAGGACGGGGCCTGCTTGTTCCCCTAGCGAGAGGGAGCTGCCACACACTTCAGCTGTGGTGGGGCGGAGACTGAGGCTGGGGCCACCTCTCTGAGACGCTTATTTCTGTCCTTGGCCCTGGATGTCTTTGAACACAGCCACTAGAGAGGTCACAGAAGTGGCTGGTCCCTGGGGGAACGGGGAAGCAGGAAGTTCTGTCACAACCCTCCCCACGGCTGGAGAAAGCTTTGGGGAGGGTGGAGTTTTGAGAGGCAGAGGAAGGGGAAGTGTGATGAAAGCAGGAAGGGCAGACCGCTGAGGACGTGGCGGGGGAGGGGCCCGGGACCAGGTCCGGTGCTGGTGGGAGGCTGTGCCCTGCCCGCTCTGACCCTGGCTGTGGACCTAGAGACATCACTCCACCTCTCTTACCCTTGGTTTTCTCATTTGCAAAATGCAGTCACGCTTCTCCTCCACTGGTCTGCCGGGCGTGGGGAGAGCCATGTGGGATGAAAGCCAGAGGCATGCCCGTAGGATGAGGGTTTGTTTCAGCTGCGGGTCAGGGCCACGTGAAGGAAGGCCACATTTCAGATTTGAAGAAGGGCAGGACATGGGTGGCCCCTTGGCTGCTGGGGCTGGGAGTGGGTGGGTGGTGATTTCAGGCGTGGGATGGTACTCAGGGGAACTTTGCCTGGGAGGACATGTGCATCAGCTGAAATGTGTCCCCTCCTAGTGTCCCTAGTGGGTGACCCTTGCCCTTTACTCTTCCGCTCACCCCCAAGTTAATTACCCTAGTGGGCATGCTCCTTATCAAAACATCAGGGCAGCTGGGAGAGGATCCTAACTCACGGAAGGCTGTGGGGGAACAGCCCTGCTGACCCAGGCGTGATACACTGACTGTCTCGGAGGGCAAGTTTGGTGTGGCCTGCGGGGCGTCCAGGGTGGGTGAGCCATGCAGTCCCGACCTAGCTGCCCCACCTGAGAGGAGGGCGCCCGGGCAGCCTCTAAGTCACTCAGGCTGGGATGCTTGATCAGGAATCTGCATGCTAGAGCCAGAATCTGATACGAACCCGTGTTACTTAGGAAGGACTGGTTTTAAAGCAGCACCCACCTTTCCTCCAGCCCCAGGCTGCGGCTGCTGCTGCGGGAGTGTTTGGGATCTTCTCATACAGGTTGCCTGCTCTCCGTCGAATTCTCCTGGGCGCTGAGGTCCTGGCACTTCATAGTTTAGAAAGGCCCCATCTTCAGATTGCAGCACAGTGACCCACACTAAGGGAGCTTATCTTTATGTCCACAGAGACCTCTTTGATGAGGACAGGACCTTTCTGAGAGTGATCTGGGACACAGTGCACCAAGGTTTAATTCAAGGGGCACACATGCGAGCAAACGCCTGCCATGGGGCTGCACCCAGCTTTTGTGACCCCCTGCTGCCATGCAGGGGCTTTGAGGATGGCCCAGTTCTGGGAGGGGAGGAACAGCTGGCTAAGGGGAGGGGTGGGAGCTAGCGGGTGATGGTGAGGAGGTGGGGAGGGGCGCAGGCTGGTGGTGGCACCACCTCCCTAGGGGGAGGGCCACCCCTGGAGATGAGTCTTCAAGGACCAGGATGTGGCTTTGTGGCTCCTGTTTTGCATTTTCCCTCCTGCTTCTGCAGGCACTAGGTGGGGGGAGCGGGTAGGTAAGTGACTTGGACCTTTGCTGTGGGCTGCACTGTGGGGTCCCTCCGCCCTGCCATGTCCAGTCCCCACCAGCACAGTGTGGGCAGCACAGAGGCCAGTGGGTGAAACCTTCTCACCTGCCCAGAACTGCAGCTCAGCTCAGCTCAGCTCACCCCTATCCCTTCTCCATGGGGGAGCTACATCTTCATTGCCGAGTTCCTGCCCTTGACACTGCCTAGGCAGACACAGAGTGAAGGTGTCACCGTGTTAGATGTGGGGTCCAGTGCATGGAATGGAAACCAAAGCCCATTCAGTAGTGAGTGTGCCCCTGCGGCAGGGTGCCCAGTGCAGCCTCGGGTGGGGGATGGCAGTGGGGTGAGGATGGACCAGACCTTCTAGCTGGCCCGGGAACCCCTGATTCCTGGTAACGGGCCTGCATGCAATGCCTGGGATGGATGGGCAGCGGCCCTCCATCCCCCTCAAGTCACTTGGTGTCTCCTCGGTGTCCAGTCTGGCCTTGCCACCCTTACCCTGCCTCCGCGGGTCCGCCCTTGGTCAGAAGCTGACACCAAAGATCTCAGTTCATATTGATATTTGCCTGGGACCCTGACTTTTAAAGCTGGGGACTCTGGTATCCCCAGAGGAATAGGAACTTGGGAATTCACGCAGCTGGAAATATCCCCCAACTCTGGCTCTGGTGGATGTATTGAGGAGTCTCTGGTCCCATCAGAAGTGAGGTTCAGGTGTGAATGGGACCCCTGGGCTCTGCAGCTGAGGCTTCTGGCCTTCCACAAACTTCTAAATAAACATCGTCCTGGTGTGCCCAGGCTCAACTCTGCTGCATGCAGACAGGATGCCCTGTTGCTGGCCAGGGCCATGTCTTCCAGACATCTGGGGCCCCAGAGGACCAGCAGACACTCATCAGGCACTGATACTAGCTGGGGAGGAAGGAGCTTATGGTGCCAGAGGACTCCAGGACCCTTTGTTCAGGGTTCAGGGGCCGAGAGTCAGCTGCCAAAGGCTGTGGAGTTACTGGTGCCAGACAGGGGGTGATGGCACGGTGCTGGTGGCTTCTCAAAACGGGCCTTCCCGTCATTCTTTCTCCTGCCCCTCCCCATGGCTGTCTTTACTTCATCTGAATGTGGTGACAGTAGGGGGTTGGGATGGGTGGGGTTTTGATAATTTCCCATCAACAAATCCAGTCCAGTTCCCCTAAGAAGCCTGGAGAGAGGTTTCAGGACCATGGGCAGATATGGCAGATGGGTCTGTGCCCTGTTGGGACCAGTACAGTTCCACTCTCCTTGCTGGTTCTGCATGGACAAAGCCTTTAAGGGAACAGCCTCGACCAAGGGAGGGAGGCCACATGGATGGGGAATTCAGAAGTGGTCACGCAGGATCTTCTTATATGTGAACATCTTCAGGCATTCCTCATGTCTCCAAACACGCCAGGGAAATTGCCAGGCAGCTTTAGTGATGTGTCACTCTGCTTGGAATTTACAGCAGTGATCTCCAGCTGCAGGCCATATCTCAGACTCCCCTGGGGAGGGTTGCTAGTGAAACAGCACTCAGGCCCTGCTTGGTCTGCTCCGAGTTTCTGGGAAGGCCCTGGGAATCTGTATTTGAAGTGCATCCCCGTGAATGGCACTGCAATGGCCTGTCAGGAATCTGTCAGAATTCAGTTGCAGAAAAGGGAAGTCACCGCTGTTCTTTCAAGCAGAAAGGGAGTTTAGGCAGGGTGCTCCCAAATCCCTGGGAGGTGGGAGGAGCAGCCTCTGGGTGGACCCTCAGCCCCGACCTCTGGCACAATCAGAAGGGCCTCCAGAGACCTCATTGGCACCGCTGAGTTTCCAAACACACGGCTGCAGCTTCAGTCCAGGGCTCAGGATACCACCATTGCTGCTGGTTCACAGTGAGTGGGACTGCCCCAGGAAATCCAGCATCCTCCAGACACTCTGCACAGCAGCAGGGCAGCAGCCCGCCTCCCATGCGCAGCTGTCTGAGGCAAGCTGATTCACAGATTCTCGGGGGCAAGGGTGTTTCCTGTGGAGGATGCCAGGCTGGCGTGGATGCGGAAGGAGAAGACACTGTGGTGACTACAGGCAGTGCCTGGCCAGCGGGTGGGTTGTGGAGCCTGACTGGACTGATGCCTAGACTCCACCACCCACGGTTAGGGCAGAGGACCCTACTTGTGCCTTCTCAGATCCCAGGCTGCTCGAATGGAGCCTGGTGGTCCTCCATCTTCATGCAGGTGACCAAACCCTTAAAGTCATTCCAGTGTGCAAAGGCCACCACAGCTGTTCAAGGTCTGCCATAACTAACAGGCTCTGGGCTTCACCCTGGTATATTCGTTTCACCCACGGTGGCTTGTCTCGTGGATTCCCTGTGGGCCAACCTGTTTTCAACAAGAATAGTCTTCTGTCTTCACATTAGAAACCCATTAGCTTTTTGGACCTGACAACTAAATTGTGGGCCAGTTTTCCAGGCTCACATTTAGTGTAGTTTCTGGCATGTCGTCCGCAGTGAGTAGGGCCACTTTTGTGGAAGGGCACCCCTCCCGAAGGGGTGTGCAGCCTGGTGTGGATTCCAGCGTCCCTGGGGTAGTGCCTTTGAACAGGGATGAGCTGCAAGGCCATGTGCAGTGGCCCGGGGACAAGGATGCCATGGGAGTGTGTGGGTGTGCTCTCAGGATTGGCACTGTACCCAGATTGCAGTGCCATCTGTGGAAGCCCAGCCCCAAACTTATGCAGACCCTCCATGCCATCTTAAACCCAGGGTCAGCAGAAACTGTGGCCTGGAGGTCACACGGGGCAGACTAAAAAAGATGCATGCCCTTGCTCCTCCCCTTCCTTCCAAATTAACAGTTTAAGTTTTTATTAGCAATTACTTACCATTAAATGAGTAATTATTAAATAAAAGGATTGAAATAATAAATTATTAGCAATAATTGTTAATAATGCAATTTCCCTTTTAGTTAATTTTCAAATAATTGAAAATTAGTTCAAGTGAACTTTAAGGTCGGGGTGGGGGATCTGGGATGTGGCTGCAAGGAGAGAAGAGGCGGCTGCCCCGGGGCCGGGGGGTTTGCGTTTTGGGGTTGCAGACTCCCAGGCCGGGGCTGGTGTCGAGCGCTCTCCGTGGAGCAGTTGTGTGTGCACATCTTCCCACTGCCTTGTCCAGGCAGTCCTATCAGGAGCCGAAAATCAGTGGTAGAAATATTTGCACCGTGATCCCTGGCAAATGCTCTAAGTCAGGGCTTCTTTTGCTGAGAAACTGATTGTTGCCCAGCACAGCACTGGGCAGCAGGAGCCTCCTGTTCTCTGTCGGAGTTCGGTGCTTCTCTAGGCTGCTGCCAAGAGGCAGGAAAAGTTGCTGGGACCGAGGCGGGTGTGCCAAGTGGCCGTGCTCTTTGGATTTCCACCTGTGCGGCTGTGTCTGCAAACTTCCCCTCCAGTGCTTACTCTCTTCCAGGTCTTAATCTGGAAGGTTCTGTGGACTCCCAGGAAAGCCTGAGACATAGAAGGACCCCCAACCCGTGTCCAGGCTCTGGAGCATTCTATATGAGGTTGGCTGCCCTGTGTTCTGGGCTGTGGTAGAACCATCCAGAGAGATGGAACAGAGGGCATGTGGGGCGTGGAAACCTAGAGCGGGATCTAAAAAATCTCCTGTGGTTTTTTTTTAACACAGGGGAAAGTGAATGTTTACAGAATGTTAAAACCTACATCCCTTTCCAAATTCCACCAGGGAAAGAACTCACTTCTGTGGCTTTCTCCCGGGAGGTAAACAAGCCTGCTCGGCAGCGGGTGGATGTTCAGCCAGGGCACCAGCTGTTCTCTGGGCTGGCTTCCAGAACTCGAGTCCCCCAGTGTGCTCTTGTCTTGGGCTGCCAGCCTGCAGGAGCCTCCAGAGCTCTTCAGCCATTGACACCTGGTTCCCGCAGTCATGTGAGCTGCCCTTTGTGTCTGGAAGGGAAAGAACTTCCTTTCTGGAGACAAGATTCATGCCAAAGGCCAAGTGCTGAGGTCCGAGGGAAACCAGGCGTTAACAGGAATGAGGACAGAGCTTTTCTGGAGTCTGGCCTGGCTCTTTCATCCCGCAAGGTTTTCTTAGAAGCTGCCTGCATGCTGGGCTGTGGTCAGAGAAGAGAAAAACTAAGGATGTGGGATTTGACTGGGCTGTGCCTGGGAGGCCTGCCCCGGGGCGGGTGGCCAAACACTGAATGATGAAGGAAAACGCAGTCCCACACCCACACACCCACCCTCCGCTCTGTCTTCCATTCTGGTGACAAGAAAGGCTCTACTGAACCTCCATGAGTGTGGAGGCTTTTGGCACTTCTACTGCTAACTTTCCCTTTTGAACAGAGAATCAGCCTCAGGTTCAGAGCCTTTGGTTCATTCTTAGAATTCTAGCTCAAGAAAAATGTTACTAACTAATGATAACATTGGCAGGTGGCCGGTCCTTTGAAGTCTGGGGGCCTGTGCAGTAGGAAGGGAGTGGCTCCGCTGCTCAGGAGCTGGCTGACAGCAAGGCCAGTGGGGCCGGGCCTGGGTTTCAATCTTGTCCTGACTCGTTCCGCTGAACAGCCTTGAGAAAGTGGCTCAGCTTCTCTGTGCCTCAGTTTCCTCAGCAGGAAACTGAAGAAGGGAATGGAAGCTCAGAGCCCACCGGCTGCTGTGTGAGTTAAGTGTGTTCTCTGTGGGAAGCACTGGGAGCAGCCCTGGGAACAGGACATTTGCTTGATAGCTGTTCTGTCCTCGTTCCATGGGATGGGGCTGTGAACCAGGGGTGAGGGTGGGTGGGAGGATGGGCTTGGGGAGGAAACATACGCTGGATGCTGAGGAGCTAGAAAGCCAAGGGCCTGGAGGGGAGGTTCCCCGTGTTCGCAGTGAGGCAAGCATGGCTGGAGAAGCTGGGGTAGCCAGCAGAGGCAGCGGTGACCGGACAACATGGTGGGTGGCGGTGGGCTGTGCAGAGCACGTGGGGTGGACTCGCCTTTCCTCTGGCCTTTTGGAAACACAGGCCTCTGGCTGAGTGCCTGGAACCCCCAGGCTGGCAGCAACCCCATCTGTAGGAGGCTTTGCATCCTTGTCAGATCCAGCCCTGCCCTCAGCCCCTGCTCTGGGGACATGCAGCAGGCGGACTGTGCAGGTGAGGTCTTCATGCAAGGCATCTGCACAGCTGAGGCACCTGGGCCCCGAGCCAGCTGCACGGAGACTGAAGCTCGCAGAAGGCAACCTGGCATTTTGCATCTGCCCTCCTGAGAAGGAGGCACCTGGTGTGCTCACCTTTCTTAAGTGTCTATCAGTGTTCAATAATGCTCTTTTTCCCGTGTCTTGTCGTATTTTCTGCAGTCATTATTGCTGCTGTTTACAGGTCACCTTCAAAGCTGCCTGCAACTTCTTATTTGGTTCTCCGTGACCACCTTGGTAGCGGGTCCGATTATTAGGCCATTTCACAGATGAGACAATTCAGGCCCCAGCGGTGTGGGGGGCTGCGTTGGGAACCCTGCCCTCTGATCAGCCATTGCTTGGCTTCCATTGAGATTCTCCTGACTGACAAACTTGCAGGCAGGTTCAGTACTTTCCACAGAGTCTAGCAAAACCTCAGGGAAGAGACTTTCATTTTCCTTGAGGAATTTGGAACACACGCAGCTTTAGTGATCTCGTTACTGGCTGAGCTGGCATCATTACTGGCTACTCAGCTCATGTCTCCTGGGGGCCCTCGCTGTGCCTGAGCCCGCCTTGGCGAGCAGCAGCTCTGGGACTATTCATGTTCAAGTGCGGCTGCCACTTTATGTTTTCACTGCAGCTTCTCTTTGCTGAATGTCACCGTCACGACATCAAATAATGACATGAGAAGTTTCATACTTGGTTTATGAGCCCTGCTAACTGACTTCCTGGCCTTCTGTTCTCTCCGGGGTAGTAAGGAGCAGAGTAAGCAAATCTTACCACCACTGAATGAGAGTTGCTGGCTTCAGTAACATCAGAGCCAGAGGAGTCTGCCAGGAAGGAGGGAATCTGTTCCCCAGGCCTGGGTCTGTGACATGTGAGTTGGCTGTCCAAGCCCTGCGTGGCCCTCCACGCTCCTGTGTGAGAACGGGTTTGCCTCACCAGGCTTCCCTTCCCTAAGGCTGGTGCTTTCTTCTCTTACCACCTTTATCTTTCTGACACAGCGTGCTGAAGAAAATATAAAATTCTAGAGACAGCATAGGAATGTCCTTTCAAGTTTTTCCTCCAGACCATGGAGCTGACCTCCCCCAGCCCCCTGATTGTGCCCAGGAAATGCTTTGTGTCTGTCAGAGGCCTTCACTTACCAACACAATCACCTCGGTTTACTTCCCTTATTGGCAGAAGAAAATAAAAAGTATCTAGGCTGGTCTCTCAGAGAGGTGTCCTTCCCATTTTCTTCTCAGAGCATTTGCTCAACAAATGTATCTTGAGCATCTTATATAAACTAGGTAGATGCTAGCAAGAAGGCAATAAGCAAAACCCAAATTTCTACCCAAGCAGCCCCTGTACCTGATGGATAACAAAGAAGTCTGTTAGCTAGTGTTTATTTCATGAATACTGAGTGCCAGAATCACTGTAAGTAATAAACAATCACGCATTCTCAATTTGTTTGTTTGTTTTTTTGGAGACAGAGTCTTGCTCTGTCACCCAGGCTGGAGTACAGTGGTGGGATCTCGGCTCACTGCAAACTCCACCTCCTGGATTCAAGTGATTCTCCTGCCTCAGCCTCCCAAGTAGCTGGGATTCAGATGTGCAGCACCGCACTCGGCTAATTTTGGTATTTTCAGTAGATATAGGATTTTGCTATGGTTGGCCAGGCTGGTCTTGAACTCCTGAACTCAAGTGATCTGCCCCCCTCAGCCTCCCAAAGTGCTGGGCTCACACCTTTAAAGGTGTAAGCCAGTATGCCCAGCCTTAATTTGTTTCTTTTTTTTTTTTTTTTTTTGAGACGGAGTTTTGCTCTTGTTACCCAGGCTGGAGTGAAATGGCGCGATCTCGGCTCACCGCAACCTCCGCCTCCTGGATTCAGGCAATTCTCCTGCCTCAGCCTCCTGAGTCGCTGGGATTACAGGCACGCGCCACCATGCCCAGCTAATTTTTTGTATTTTTTTAGTAGAGACGGGGTTTCACCGTGTTGACCAGGATGGTCTCGATCTCTTGACCTCGTGATCCACCCGCCTCGGCCTTCCAAAGTGCTGGGATTACAGGCTTGAGCCACCGCGCCCGGCCTAATTTGTTTCTTAAACACAACAGCACACACAGGACTGACTTACCCTGGGCCCTCATCAGGAAATGTCCAGGAGGAAAAGATACTTTGAATATGAATCATGACAAAATGGGCCCTGACTGAAAGATAGATAAATAAACAAGTAACAGTGTGTTTCTTCCTCTCTTTTCTCTGAACTCTGTTACCAGCTGTTTCCAGTTTTGGACTAATTTTAAATTCGGAGGGTGGGAGTGGGGGCGGGGTGCATTTGTACCGAGTGCAGGCAGTTATCATGTTGGTTACAATTACTTGCAGTCAGATTGTATCTTTAGCATTGGATAAAAGGTATTTCCAGTTGATGTTAAGAGTTGGCAATAAATCTTCTTCCTTCCCTAAGGCCAGTCAGCATTGTCCTAGTGTTGGGCACCAGGCCAGGAACAAGAGGCTAAATGTGTGTTTTTGTGCACATCGTTTGCATTCGTCCACCCAAAAGCTTGACCCAGAAGAGTCTACATTACAGACAGACTTAAATATCCTGCTCAGTACCTGAACAACAAGTGTTATATTTCTTCTTGGACTTAAAAGTAAAACTTGAACTCATTTCAGTGACTCAGAGAGCTGCATGTCCCCATGCTTTGGAAACCCACTGCTGCTGCATACGAGGATCCTGCAGATCCTGCAGGCGGTGAGGAAGCCACTGTTTCCTGCAACTGTAGCCTAAGGCACCGTCACTGAGCGGCTCATTAGCTCTCTGATACAGAAACAGTAACATTTCCGTTTGCAGAAATCTGAGGAATCATGAATATCCAAAAACATGCTTTCAGTTTCTGAGAACTTGGGGGATGGCAGGATCACTTACTTGGACAACACTTATTTTTCAGTGATTTGAAGACCTGGGTTTGCTGACTATTTTCCAATGATATATGTCTGGAGGATACTGCTGATGAAAACTGAGAGTTTAAACTTAAAAATCCAGGCTTCAAAATTCAGCCGGGTGTGGTGGCTCATGCCTGTAATTCTAGCACTCCGGGAGGCCCAGGAAGGTAGATCTCTTGAGGTCAGGCGTTCAGGACTAGCCTGGCCAACATGGTGAAACCTGTTTCTACCAAAAATACAAAAATTAGCCAGGCGTGGTAGTTCGTGCCCATAATCCCAGCTACTCAGAAGGCTGAGGCAGGAGAATCCCGAACCTGGGAGGCAGAGGTTGCAGAAAGCTGAGATCACACCACTGCACTCTAGCCTGGGTGACAGAGCGAGACTCCATCTCAAANAAAAAAAAAAAAAAAAAAGAAAAAAGAAAAAAGAAAAAAAAAAAGGGTCAGCTGGAGAGATCCGGAGAAATTGGGATGGAATTAGATTGGGATAAACGGAAAGTCTCCTTTAAAAAAATACAAACATTTCCATGACCATAATATGAGAAAGCCCCAGTTAAAGGGCATCTGCTACGTGTACTAGGGGTTGGGACGTTGCAGGTTAGTGACCTCATGTTGAATTTGAGCCACCCGTCAGGTATTTTAAAAATCCATATGGTCGGCTGGGCGTGGTGGCTCACACCTGCAATCCCAAGCACTTTGGGAGGCTGGGGCAGCTGGATCACCTGAGGTCAGGAGTTCGAGACCAGCCTGGCCAACATGGTGAAACCCTGTCTCTACTAAAAATACAAAATTGGCCAGGCGTGACGGCACATGCCTGTAATCCCAGCTACTTGGGAGGCTGAGACAGGAGAATTACTTGAGGCAGAGGGGAGGCAGAGGTTTCAGAGAGCCGAGATCTCGCCATTGCACTCCAGCCTGGGCAACAAAAGCAAAACTCTGTCTCAGGAAAAAAAAAAAAAAAAAATCCATATGGTCTTAATTAACATGATTGAATATAGAATTGAGGTCAAGGGCCTGGGTATCCACATTCGGCTTTGGGCAGGCACCATGAGAATGTGGGGGTCCATTTGATAGCGTGGGGTGTCTACCGAGACACCCCCAAAACTTTGGTAGTTTGAGTGTGGTCATGGAGGGCTGGACCAGAGAACCTGGGGGAGGAAAGCTTCAACGAAGATGAGGGGCAGGGAGTATTCAGGAATTTGAAGGGCTGTCATTGACAAATTAGATTTATTCTGGGCAGCTTTAAAAGACTAAGAGTACGACTAAGGGGTAGCATTTGAAGAGCTGTAAATCTTGGTCCAATTTCTGGTAGACTGTTTCCCTATTAAAGTGACAGAGAGGTGGCCCCATGAGGTGAGCTCTGGCAGTGTGATGTCTAAGCAGAGGCTGGACTACTGTGGGGGGGAGTGTGGCTGTCAGATTTCAGAACCCCAGGGAGGCTGTACCACATGAAGTCCGAGGATCTTTTCCACTTAAAGGTTTATTTATGACTTTGGCAGAGAAAACAGGAAGGGACAGAGCTCTGAGATTTACCGGATCCAATGCTTTATCAGAAGCCTCTCCTCTAGACTCAGCAACAAAGTGTGGGACTCACCAGACCCAGCTGCAGCTCTTGGGCCCATGTTGAGGCCCCTCAATCCTCCAGGGAGCCCGAGTCTCTAGACCCTCCCTGGAGGCTGTCGTTTGGCTGTCCAGCTCCAGTGACTGGGTGACTTCTGCTCCTAAAGGGAAAACGTCATGACTCTTCTTTCTGCCTCAGTCCTCCTCCCAATAGCCAATCTATCCAGAAAGTTCTTCCTGCTGCCCTTCTCTGCCACCCCCAGAGGTTGTACCACCAAGTCGAGCTGCTCAGTGCCCTGCTCACCTTCGCATGTGCCATCATTTCCACATTGCAGCTGTGCTCCTGGAGGACACTTTCCCTGTCAATTCCTTTCCCCAATGCAAACACCTCACTCACCCCGGAGGTGCCTGGAATGGGATTATTCACATGTTAGGAATTCACTGAAGTGAGTTACCTGATTTTTGTCATTTTAGAAAATGATTTCAAAGATTTCTGAGTTTTCGTCTTATGGGAAAGACAATACCTACTGAATGTTTGGCAGAGTTCCAAGTCATTCTTGCTTCTTATGAATACTTGTGACAGCTGTACAAGGTGGAGGGTGCTTGCTGTTTCTCAGATGGTCACGTGGCAGCTCAGAAAGGTAAGCCCCCATGCCTAGGCAGCTACTACAGAAATCTACCCGAGGCCTTTCTGTAGCGACAGTCCAATGTCCTTTCTTGGCTCCAGATTGCTGCCCTCCATCTACACAACAGGGACTGAATTTCATCACCATTGACTGGTGAGCATACATTCAAGCATTCATCTCTCCTTGTAGTGAGGCGTAAGCTCTCAGAACTATGAAAACGGAGTCTGGCCGAAGATGTTGAGTGACTCTTGAGCCGGTCGCAGGCAACCCCAGCCTCCTCCCTGGAGCAGCAGGAGGTTTCTGAGCCCTAGATTCTGTAGAGCTTGGTGTTGGGGGTTTTCCGGGAGAGTGTTCTGTCTTTTATCATAAACCTTGGCAAGGGGTGGGGGGCGGGGGCACCGCTGAATGGCGTCTTTGTCCTCTTTCTGAAAGCCTGAAGGAGAAAGATGAAATCCTACAGAAGAGGCCGCTGGAGCCAGGCTGGGCAGGCGTGCTGGGCGCGGGGAGAACTGCGGGCTGGCCTTGCGATCTGGTTCTCACGCGGTCCCGTCTGCGGACGGCCTTGGGAAGAAACAAAGGCTCCTTGAGGCCGCTGCCCGAGCTGCGGACCGCTCGTTTTCATTCCGCCGCGGTTTCCCAGAATGTCGAGCTTCACTGTTCCTGGGAGCCCTTTCCTTGACTACCCTTTGAACAGACGGAAAGCTGTGCAGACACGCTGCCAGGGAGGGCCCTTGCGAGCCCGAGGAAGATCTGTTCTCCCGGACGCTGCAGAGCGCAGGGGTCGCCGGCTGTGGCCTACCCCGCCCCCGAGGAGCGGCCTTGGCTTCCCCTCATTCTTCCTTCTGTGTTAGCTCTTTTTGTTGCAAATAATTAATTAAAACCAGTACATTAAGAGTGGGAAAGTGGTTAATGCAACTGCCAGGTCCAGATTCGCAGGGATGAGGCGCCGAAGGAAAACCGTCTTGGGATCGCTTCTGCTTCCTCCACTTTCCGCTGCGCGCCCGGCAAGCGGGCGGCTCCCGAGAGTTCCCAGTTTCAGTATGGTTGACTGATTGCACCAGGTTGGCTCAGGTGTCACTGCCGAGACAGTCGCTTGCCCAGGGAGATGCCGTGCCCTGATTGGCGGGTGAACCTGGTGACAGGACCTAGAGTGGCCAGAGAGGAAGTGCACCCACGCCATGTAGACGTGGGCCACGTGGCGGAGGACACGGGGGCCGCGGGGATGCCCCTCACCCATCTTGTGTCCAGCACTTTCCCTTCCCCTCGTCCATGGTCCCCTAGCTTGGGGTGAAAGCCTGGCTGCTTGCTCTACTGGCCCGTGCTGCCTCGGGGCTGCAGGGAGATGTGGCAGCCCTGCATGCGGCCTTCCCTCCCTGTGGACTCACTGCGGCTTTACAGAGCTGGGGGTCCACCCTATCTGGGCCTGGGGCCCTGCCCACTGAGAACGTTGCTTGGTGCCCCTGGCCTGTGTTGATTCAGAAATCTGGGACCTGTCGTTTCTCGACTAAATGTCTTATGAGATCAGTCTTTCTTTTGGAGGGCAAAGTTTTCAGAAGTTTTGGTACCGTAATGATCTATGCTTCAGACACTTGTGGTCCCTGAGAAACTGCTGCTGGAAAAGGGGATCCCCATCCAGATCCCAAGGGAGGGTTCTTGTATCTTGCCAGGAAGGAATCCAAGGGGAGGGGAAAGTGCAGCGAGAGCAGATAGTTTATTGAAAGCTACTCAGTTACATGGCAGGGCATCCTCAGCAAGAAGAGGAATGCCTTTGTTTTTTTGTTTTTCTTATATAGAGGCCTTATCTATGTAAAAACTAAGCTATGGTTCCCTGCGGGTAGGCTGACAAGATGACAACATTTATTACTTTGTTGATTGAAAGAAAGTTATCCTTGGCATTTCAGTGCCTAAGTACATCAAAGCACGCCTATAATCATCTTTGTTGGCTGTTTCGGTGGCTCACACCTGTAGTCCCAGCACTTTGGGATGCTGACATGGGTGGATCATGAGGTCAGGAGTTCAGGACCAGCCTGGCCAATATGGTGAAACTCCGTCTCTACTAAAAATACAAAAATTAGCTGGGGGTGGTGGGCGCCTGTAGTCCCAACTACTCAGGAGGCTGAGGCAGGAGAATCGCTTGAACCCGGGCAGAGGAGGTTGCAGTGAGCTGAGATTGCATCACTGCACTCCAGCCTGGGTGACTGAGCGAGATTCTGTATCAAAAAAAAAAAAAAAAAGTGTATGTGATGCAATATGTAATTGGACATCTGGACATTCTGTTTTTGCAAGAGTTTGTCTTTGCAGGTATTAAGCTGCTTCCTCATCTACAAACATCTTATGACTGTGGCTTGTGACTGGCAAGGAATGTGCCTTGCTAGTTTTAAGATGGAATTAATTCTAAATGGTGTCACTGTGGCTCCCCTGTGCTCCTGTTTGCCCTAAGTAGACTTAAGGAGAGCCTTATCACCCTAGCAGTGTGGCAGTGAATCTCTGCCAATAGCGATCTATAAGTGTTAAAAACTTTGCTTTTTCTGGAAAAGTGCTTTCTATGCAGTAAGTATTCAAGTGCTTGTCATCCTGGCACTGGGCTAGGTGTATACGACATACAATTTGCAGTGTTGTTCCACCCCAAATTGTTCTGTGTTTTGGCCCTCCTCCGTCTCTGATGGCTTTCTCTTTCCCGTGCTGCAGGGAACTGCTGGAGACCACATGCCGCCTGGCCAACACACTGAAGCGGTATGGAGTCCACCGTGGGGACCGTGTTGCCATCTACATGCCAGTGTCCCCATTGGCTGTGGCAGCAATGCTGGCCTGTGCCAGGATCGGAGCTGTCCACACAGTTGTCTTTGCTGGCTTCAGTGCGGAGTCCTTAGCTGGGAGGATCAACGATGGTGAGGAGGTGGGCCTCGGGAGGGAGGAACCCTGGAATTCCTTGAGCCTTGTTCCTGGGGGCCTGGTCATCAGTGTGGAGACCATCAAAGTGCAGACGTTAGTAAAAATGTCACACAGACAAATGACAGATGCTACTAGGGAGAGGCACATGGCTGAAGGAGAATTTGTTCTGTGGGCTGAGATCTGGGTTTAAAGGGAGAGTTCCAGGTGGAAGGAATGGCAGAGGCACAGGCTGAGTGGGGGTGGAGTGCAGCATGAGGGCCTAGTGGAGGCAGGTGCCCTGCAGGGTGAGAGAAATGTGGAGGGTGAGATGAGGCTGGAGATGCACGGGGAAGGTTCCGCAGGTCAACAGCTGGAAGCCTTCTATCCTGAGGAGTGAAGGGGTGGACCGTCTTTGGGGATCCGCAGTCAGATGAAGGGGGTGTGTCTTCTGATCTCTGGACAGTGAAGGCTCTTAGCCCACACAGGTCACTCTAGGCAGGGCCTGGCCACATGGGACACCTTCGGGCTTGGCCTCTGGTTGTCCAGATTTCTCTGTCTCTGCCTCTCCATGTTTCTCTGCCACCATGATTGCTGCAGGTGGTATGATGGCCCCTCTCCTGGGGTTCACTCCTCGGCAGACGGGAGAGAAAAGTGGAAGTCTGGTTGGGAAATTACCTTTATGGTGCTGACTCAAGGAGGAAGAGTTGAGTTTCAAAGTAATTTCTCTCTGGTTCCTTCCCCTTATCCTCAGAGCTGGGCAAAGGCCTAGCGCTTCTTCATGGCACACACGGGCTGGACAGCAGGCAGCCCCTCACATTTTTCATTGGGTCTTTAACTCAAGATTGGACTGAGTCTGTCACACTCCTAGGCCTGGGATGTCCTGTGTGACTCAGAGCTATGAGGATCAAAGCGGAGAGGAGACTGATCAGAAATGTCTGTGTTGTCTCTGTTAGCCAAGTGCAAGGTGGTTATCACCTTCAACCAAGGACTCCGGGGCGGGCGTGTGGTGGAGCTGAAGAAAATAGTGGACCAGGCTGTGAAGCACTGCCCCACCGTGCAGCATGTCCTGGTGGCTCACAGGACAGACAGCAAGGTCCACATGGGGGATCTGGACGTCCCGCTGGAGCAGGTGGGTGACCTTGCTTTGCACAGTGCGAGGGGGAGAGTCATTATCAAGTTAGCTGGCTCTGAGGTGTCTCGGCTTGTGGTTCTCAATTTGGGTTCCCTAGAGGTGTCCAGGGTTCCTCTGTGGTATTTGATGAGCTTGACCACCAACTGGGAAGACAGAACTCCACCACCACAAGCATGTTGAAACACTTGCTGTAACACAAGTGATTGCACCACCCTTTTGTTTTGTGTCCTTTCCACATTTGGAATTGAACTTGGGCAGGTCAAAGCAGGTGAACTCCGAATCCCATGTGCCAAGTCCTGCCACGGAGGGGAAGTGCTACTCTCAGGGAGGCTGAGTGCCCTTGGCGGGCTGTTTCTTTCTTCTCCCTTGCAGGAAATGGCCAAGGAGGACCCTGTGTGCGCCCCAGAGAGCATGGGCAGTGAGGACATGCTCTTCATGCTGTATACCTCGGGGAGCACGGGGATGCCCAAGGGCGTCGTCCATACCCAGGCGGGCTACCTGCTCTATGCTGCCCTGACCCACAAGGTACAGGCCTGTGCAGGGTGGTGCTGGGCCCTTGGCAGGGCTCTGGGCAGGGGCAGGGCGGAAGTCTTCCTGCTGCAGAGCAAGGCCCGTAGGGATGAGAAGCCAGTGCTTCTTCCTGGCCTGTTTGGGGCAGGGCCCCTCGAGTCCCCCCCCACCCCATAGCTCCTCAGGACCCTGGCTGCCACAGGCCCCCACTGCCCTGTCTGGAAACTCCCGGAGAATCTGACCATGTAACTGCAGCAGCAGGACACTGGGGGCCGCTCACCCAAAGATTTTTAAAAGTTTTTTTTTGGAACAGGTACAGAAAACCACTTAAATGTGTGGCTTAATGAATTATGAGGCAAATGCCACTTTGATCAAGAAATGGAATGTTGCCGGTTTCTCAGTAGCCCCTTCGAGGCCCATCTGGCCACAGCCCATTCCTCTATGCCCTGATGTGTCTCATGCCCCTGCCCTGTGTTTTTCTTCTGATAGTTTTGTGACCCAAATGTGTGTTCGTGGGGCTCACTGCAATCTGCCTCCTGGGTTCAGTCGACCCTCCTGTCTCAGCTTCCTGAGTAGCTGGGATTACAGGCATGCGCCACCACACCCACCTAATATTTTTGTATTTTTAGTAGAGCCGGGGTTTTGGCATGTTGGCTAGGCTGGTTTCGAACACCTGACCTCAAGTGATCTGCCCGCCTTGGCCTCTCAAAGTGCTGGGATTACACATGTGAGCCACTGTGCCTGGCCTAAAATATTGTTGGTATGTCTTATAAATCGTTTTAAGCCGAGGCTCCCCGTTTCCTTACACTTGGCCGTTGTCTCGTCCAGCCATTTTTCTCTGGTGTCCTTTGGTCTGGGGCGTGCCCATTGTTCCTCCACCCTGTGTGTTTCCCGCACACAGGAGGCTGGATCCTCAGATGGGCTCAGGCTGCGGCCGGCTGCTGTGGAAGAATGGAGGATTCAGAGGTCTGTCCTCTCATGCTCCTCAAAGCGGGTAGTGCTTGATGCCATTCTTGGCCTTGTGGCTTTTGTTTTTTGCAATTTTTAAGGGATTTTAAGAATTGTGGCGTAAGGTAATGCAGAAAGGCGTCCATGCATTAAACATACAACTAGATGGCTCTGCAGTGCCCCGCCTGTCCTGCTGCTGGAGGCATGTGAGGAGCCAGCCGCCTCTCACAGTTACGGACTGCAGCGCACGCACGGCTGTTTCCTCGTGACGTGGCGAACGTGGTGGGGCGGGGGACAAGCTCCTGATGCTCCCTTCCTGTCTCTGCAGTTTGTGTTCGACCACCAGCCGGGCGACATCTTCGGCTGTGTGGCCGACATCGGCTGGATTACAGGACACAGCTACGTGGTGTATGGGCCTCTCTGCAACGGTGCCACCAGCGTCCTTTTTGAGAGCACTCCAGTTTACCCCAATGCTGGTAAGGATGGTGAACCCTGTTTGACACCCCTACTGGTGTCAGGGGAGGGAGCGCGAGGCTCAAGGTTTGCAGAGAGGTTCATGGAAGGGCGATGCCCAGGCTCTGGTGAGGGTATGGCTCTCGCAGTCCTGCTGTAGAGATGCCTGGTGGGGCCAGGCACTAGGTCTTCAGGAAGAGCCGATGGGCAGCAGCAGGAAGTGTGACTTGGCACCGGAGGACATCTCCAGGCCCCCGCTCCAGCACTCCTGCCCTCTGCCTTACACTGCCGGCCTCGGCCATCACTTTGGCATCTGTCTCACCTCTAGGCCACCTGCCCAGATCCAGCCCTTTCTCGAAGCCAGGGCCAGCTGCCCACCTCTTCTGTTTCCCCAGCCCTGCCCCCTGAACCTTCAGGGCCATCCCTCAGACCATGTTATGCATGGCCTAGAACCATCTCCATTAAATGGAGATGACTTTGAGGACAAGGTGATGTCTGGCTCCCTTGGGCATCGTCCTCCCACACACCACAGCATCTCCAAATAACTTGCTTTAATGTGAGCAGATCATGGTGGCTCTGCCCAGAGGCTGCGGCCCCAGCGTTCCAAGGTGCTGACAGCTGTGTGCGTCATCACCTCCCATGCTCCATTCCTGCCTTCGGGGGTTGGGTGTGCTCAAGGAAGAAGTTACAGGGGCAAGTCCAGGGACTAAGTGCCATGGCCCAGGTGCCATCTCAGGCCCCCACTTCAGCTCCTGGAGGCTCAGTGTCCCATGTGGAGGGAATGGTGTGGTGGTGGGTTTACAGGAATCAGGTGTGCATGCCACGCACGTGGGCCTGCTCCCTGGGACACATGAAGCAGCAGCTCTGCTGTCACCAGGAGAAGCACCAGTCTAGGGCCCATGTGAGTGTGACAGAGTGGAAGCTCTGTGTTAATGCTCCACAGGTAATTAAATCCATGTAGTATTGCCTTGAACTGGGCCATCCCCCTCAGCCAGGTGAAGACTGTTCCCGAATGTACCGCCCATGGATCTGGGGAGTGCTGGGAGGAGAGCGGCCCTTGGGGACCCATCCCATGGGGCTTCTTTCCGTCTTTCACTGGTGGGGGGAATCCCTTTTTATGGACATATGCATGTCTGCAAATGCCCAGCACTCAGGAAGTCTTGGCTGATCTCTAAGTTTAAAGTAGATTGTGTTTGGTGGGCTCTCCTGCTGACACTGAACTTGGGCCTTTCTGTAGGTCGGTATTGGGAGACAGTAGAGAGGTTAAAGATCAATCAGTTTTATGGCGCCCCAACGGCCATCCGGCTGCTGCTGAAATACGGTGATGGCTGGGTGAAGAAGTATGATCGCTCCTCCCTGCGGACCCTGGGGTCAGGTGAGTGACCTGCCCGCAGCAGGGGAGGGTGTGCTTGCCCTAGACCCTCAGAGCCAATACGGTTCAGCAGGACATCAGTCATGAAGCTGCCCGGCTTTGTATGTGTGAAATTCATGCAACGCCAGACCGGTCCTGGTAGAAAGCCCCTGTTGCCACCGTAAGCCCCTCCCCAGAGCTGGTAGCAGCAATGTCTGGGGAACAACATTCCAGACATTTTCTGTGCCATTGTTTCTGTACTCAATTTCTGTAGCTTAATCTTCATGAGGAATACTTACCCACTTAACAAGTTAAGGGCCAAGTCATTTCTTTAGTGGGTGCATGGGGTCTAGCTGTATAACTTAGCTGGGTGTGGCGGCATAGGGTGAGGCGGGAGGGTTGCTTGAGCCCAGGAGTTTGAGGCTGCACTGAGCTGTGATTGCACCACTGCACGCCAGCCTGGTGACAGAGTGAGACTCAGTCTTTGAAACAATGGTAATAATAGTGACAGTGTAACTACCATGTGCTCAACACTGCCAGCCCTGCCCTGTTGTCGGGCCCTTTGAGTGTCTCCAAGTCCGTGGGGTGGATACCATCCTGTACTTTTGCCCTGCTGTTACCGTAGACATTTCCAGGCAGAGTTCAAAGCTTAGGCCTACTGGTAATGTTGATGGATACTGCCAAGGCATGTGGAAATATTTTGGAAAGGTGACAGTAGTGTGATTTCGAAAGTACTGGGGGTGTTGTCCTTCCGGCTGGTGCTGGAAGGGACTGGTGCTGGTGACTGCTGTTCTCTCTCCTGTCCCTGCCCCATTTCTTGTCTGCCTTGACAGGTGTTGTCACATGTGATCAGCCAGCTGCTTGGTGTCCTTTCACTGAGGAAGCATGCAGGGCAGTGACCATGGAAGAGTGTCCCATTCTGCCACATGCATTGGGAAGGGAGTGCAGTGAGCGTGTGCTTCTGCTACTGCTGGGTGACCATGAGGCATGGAGGCATCTGGCCGCAGGCTAAGAGGCACTGCAGCTGGGGCTGTTTCCTGCAGAGCTCACCACTTGTTCCCAGATGTGAGATGGGGATGAGACCTACCTGTGGGGTGGTGAGGATGCCACAGAGGGTCAGATGCGAGCCTTACTGTAATGTTAGCATGGAGATAGTTAATGGGGAGAGCTCGTGATGAATAGCAGGCATCCAATGACTCCTCCTCTTTTCCCTTATTTTCCCCTTAACAGTAAAAACCTGCTTCTAGGGCTTTCTAGATTAAAAAGCAGAAGGGTTTTGCATACTATTAATAAGAGCAAATATGTATTAAATGCCTTTATTTTCACATCAGTCCTGTGAGCAGATGTTGCTTCACATTAAAGAGGAGGAAGAGGAGGCACAGAGAGGTCAGAGAACCTGCCGGAGATCAGTCAGCCTGTGTTGAATCCAGCACCTGGTTCTAGAGTCAGCAAAACTCAATCTGCCCCCCGCTCCACCTGATTTTTGGGCTCTGTGCACCCACCCTATACCCCCAACAGGTTCCTAGGGTCCTGGATCCCTCTGCTTCCCTTCCTGTACTGCCCTCTCCACCTCTCAGAAAGAGTGTTGGGCTCCTTTCTAGATGGTGTATCTTAGTTTGCTTTGTCTATTGTAACAGAATACCCTGAGACTGGGTGATTTATAGTGAACAGAAATCTTGGCTCACATTTCTGGAGGCTGGAAAGTCCACATCAAGGTGCTGGCATCTGGTGAGGGCCTTCTTGCTGCATCATCCTATGGTGGAAGGCCAAAGAGAGGGGGAGAGAGAGCAGGAGGCGGCTGAGCTCACCCTTTTATAATAGCACCAATCCTGCTCATGAGGATACAACCCTCTTGGTATAATCACCTCATAAAAGTTCCACCTCATAATACTGTTACGATGGCAGTTACATTTCAACATGAGATTTGGAGGGGACAAACATTCAGACCATAGCAAGTGGTGAGATTGGGTGGTCTGTCTTGGCATGCTGGAGCTGGGCTTGAGAGGCCCGTGTGATTCTGACTGCCCTCCGCAGCTCAGGGGACCTGAGCTCCGCCCCGTGCTCTGGGCCATGTAATGCTTGGGGACTGAGAACACAGTGGGGTGGCCAGGGCCATAGAAACTGCCAGATTCTCTAGGTGTTGGCAGCAGGGCCACCTGAGTGGGCCCTAGGCGTCAGGTGGGGACAGGGCATCAGGTGGGGACAGGGCTGAAGGGCAAGATTTGGTTTTCCAGAGACACTTGTGGGATTTGTCTGCTGAAGGAAGTCACAGAGTCCAGTGCCAAGGAGTACCACTCTGAGTGCATTTCGGGAAAGTGTGTGCTCTGGAAGCTGCATTAGAGTGGGATTTTAATAGTAGTATCCCAGCAGCCTCTGCCTCACCCAGGGGTCCCCACAGACTTGGAACACCTCTGAACCAGGGGGCTGGCCCCCAGCACAGGCTCAGCTGGGTTTTGTGTATTTAGCTGGTCTATAGGCACATTCCTATTCCCGTTACATAACCAGTTCCAGCTGCAGCGCTGTGGGAGGCCAGGTGCTAGCCACACACCTCGCCATTCTGTTCTCAGTATGCAACACTGGCAGGCGGCGTGGAGTCCTGTGATGTCGGGCACCTGGGGTTCCCAGCACCTGGGAGCATGCTGGGGGTCGGTGTGCTTCACACCTTGGCCAGGGCCGGCGCTGAGCTGGCATGCCTGCTGGTGCAATTCCACAGCCCAGACCCATCCCAGGCATCTGGGATCAGCTTTCACGACATTTAGTCCATTGAGTCGTCAGAATCCCACTCACTCAAGACACTCCCCCTAGATTTGTATTTCTCAAAGCTTTTTTAAACTTTCAATTTCATAAGTAATACATGGATACGCTCTTGTGAAAAGAAGAAATTGGAGCATGTAATTAAAACTGATATCCTTAGGCGCTGGGTGTGGTGGCACATGCCTGTGATCTCGGCCACTTGGGAGGCTATGGTGGGAGGATCCTTGAGCCCAGGAGGTCAAGGATACAGTGAGCCATGATCGTGCCACTGCACTCCAGCCTGGGCAACAGAGCGAGATCCTTGTCTCTTCAAAAAAAAAAAAAAAAAGGAAAAAAACACTGAGGTCTTCCTTGATCTCTGCTCCAGGGGACCTTGTTGCTCCTGTGCCTCCGGCCCCGTATCCTCAGTTAAGTTCCTGTACTGGACGCAGCTCTGTTAAATGATGTTTTCTTTAACATGAAAGTTACCACACTGTGCTATTATGCTGTAACGTTTCTCTGAAGATTGTAGAATCTGCATTGTTCCACATGGATCTGCCCTGCTGTGGGGGTTGCTCTGGCTCATGTGGTCACATCCCTCTGGCTGGGCGCAGGCTGTCACAGTCTCCCAGCGTGTCCACAAGTGCTGCGGGGCACCTCCCTGCCCTTGTGGATGTTCTGAGTGCAGGTGTGACACGCAAGACACTCAGCCACCCATGTGACCGGCACTGATCATGCAGCACAGCTGCGGGGGCCACTGCTGGGACAGGCCTTGGGTTGTGGGTGGTCCTGGAACCACCAGCATGAGATTATTTCAGTGTTTTAGTGACAACACGTCTAGGCTGGCGAGTTCTGGCTGAGTGCCGGTCTGGTGTGCAAATGTCATAAGGTAGACACAGAGTCCTAGGGCGTACGCATATTGTTTGCCTTTCTATTGAGGTATAATGTATACCCAAGGGTACAGATATTAAGTGTTCAACTTGAGAGATGTTTACATGTATATGTGCTACAGAAATTCACAGTCCCAGAAGCCACCTTATGCCTCCTCCCAGTCACAGGAGTTACCTAAGCCATGACCACAGTGTGGCCTGTGCCACCACGGATGGATCTGGCTGCACTTGATCTTGAGCTCAGCTGGGTAGGATCACACAGCACATCCCTCCTTGCTCAGCACTGTGCCTCAGACTCGCCTGTGCTACTGTGGGCCGTGGTGGTTTGCCATCTTTGTTGCAGTGTGGCATTCCTCTGCAGGAGCGTGCCAAGCTGCATTTACCCACCTGCTCCTGAGGGACATGTGTGGTTTCTGGCATGAGCAGGACTGCTGAGGACACCCTTTACACAGCCACTTCTGGTGGCATCTGCAGTCATTTCTGTAGGGTGGATGTCAGGGATCGTGTTTTGAGGTCAAATGATAGACAAATGTTCAGCTATAGTAGATTCTGCCCCAAACAGTTGCACAAAGTAGCTGTATTGGATGTATGGAGTTTTAAATGTTAAGAGAAACATCCAGATTGCTCCCCAAAATTGCTGTACCAATCTACACTCCTATTTGTGTCTGTGGAATCCTGTTTTCCCCACGTTCTTGCCGGCTTTTTGATTTTCAAGCATCTCATGGTAAAAACCCCTCACTGTCACGTGCATTTCTTTGATGATCAGCAATATGATGTGTCCACTGCATTTTCAGGTCTCCTTGTATGGTCTTAAAAAAGAATTACAGAGCTGTTTTCTCCTCAAAAATCTCTTCCTTTGGCTGGGCGCAGTGGCTCACACCTGTAATTCCAGCACTTTGGGAGGCCAAGGCAGGCAGATCACCTGAGGTCAGGAGTTCGAGACCAGCCTGGCCAACATGGTGAAATCCCCACTCTACTAAAATACAAAAATTAGCCAGGTGTGGTGGTACACACCTGTAATCCCAGCTACGTGGGAGGCTGAGACAGGAGAATCACTTGAACCCTGGAGGCGGAGGTTGCAGTGAGCCGAGATCGCGCCATTCCACAGAGCAAGACTATCTCAAAAAGCAAACAAGCAAGCAAACAAACAAAAAGCCACTTCCTTTTGGCTTCGGGTTTATTTGCAGCCTGTTAACATCTTCTTCTTTCCTGTGTGGTTTCAGTGGGAGAGCCCATCAACTACGAGGCCTGGGAGTGGCTGCACAGGGTGGTGGGGGACAGCAGGTGCACGCTGGTGGACACTTGGTGGCAGACAGGTGAGGAGGCCTGGGGAACAGGTTCTGAGTCTGTAGGGTTGGGTGTGAGGCTGGGAATGGGGTCCGAGCTCTCAACACCAGGTGCGATGGAAGACGCATCAACGCCTGAGGCCACGGAAATCCTGGGGCCTGGAGTGAGGGAACCAGAGGTTGCCAGTCTGCTGTTTCCCAGCTGTGGGACCTGTGGTCACAACTTCCCTGAGCCTCGGTTTCCTCCTTTGTGAGGTGGGGCTGCCCCCCACAGGCCCGGGTGAGGATGAGCTGAGGTGACATAGCCGAGGCGTGCTGCCCAAGGCCTGGTGCGCACCCGGAGCACAGGGGCCGCGTCCCTTCCTAGCGCCCCTTTCTAAACATGGGAACATCTCATGAGACAGGCCCTATCTTCTAAGGGAGCATGAGTCTAAATTTAAATTTTAGTGGGAAAAGGAATTTTCCTGTGACGTTTTGTTTGGATTTGTCCCCCCTTCTCTTGGGCATCTGACTTATTAGGATGCTTGTGGCGAGAGACCACCACAGATGTAATGAATCTAACTGTTTGACGCTCATCCTCAAGGAAGCCAGAAAATGAGACGTTCCCATGGGACAGTCCCAACCAGTCGGGAAAACCTGGGACAGAGATTCTCTAGCTGAGTCTCTGGGGCATTTCCCTGGTACAGGCTGGTAGAGGCAAGTGCCAGAGAAATAACGTGAGGGCAGGATTTGCGGGCACCTTTTTTTGTTGTTGGGCCCGTGTCGAATGGGCGCTGGCCCAGAAGCAATTCATTTTCCACGTCTTCATGTGTAAGTGGGTGGGCTCTGCCCTTCCTCACTTCAAGCAAGGGCCTGACGTGGCGAGGGGGCCTGCAGCTGGCTGTGGGACACCAGAGCTCCTGGGGCTGAGGCCACCGTGGGGTCCTCTCTCATATCCACAGTGGAGGGCACCAGACCCACGTCTGGTTTGCCTCAAAGGTCCTTGTGCCCCTGAGGTGTTTCCTTGCCCACAACAAGGACAGTCCCACCCACCCCTGATGCGGGATGCACATGTCCCTGGGTCCGGGGACGATCACGCATTTCTTCCTTGTCCTCCCTGCAGAAACCGGTGGCATCTGTATCGCACCACGGCCCTCAGAAGAAGGGGCGGAAATCCTTCCAGGCATGGCGATGAGGCCTTTCTTTGGCATCGTCCCCGTCCTCATGGATGAGAAGGTGTGTATGGGCCTCCCCGGCATGGGAGCCACGTGCTTGCCCGCCCTTGGTCCCCGCCTGCCCAGCCCAGCTCCTTCCCGTGTGCCCAGGTCTGTACCTAGCGGGAGGCCGCTGACCTCGCAGCGTGCACTGCAGCTGGTAGCGCGCACTGGGTATCGGCCACATGGGTAGCTTGGGGCCCTCCTCAGGGGGAGGGGAGAGCTATGGACAGCTCCCTTGAGGGCAGGGCTTGTCATTTCTCAGCATGCTTGTCACCCAGAGCCTGCCTTTCTCTCACATGCATGTCCTGGGTCTGCAGGGCAGCGCCATAGAGGGCGGCAGCGTCTCCGGGGCCCTGTGCATCTCCCAGGCCTGGCCGGGCATGGCCAGGACCATCTATGGCGACCACCAGCGGTTTGTGGACGCCTACTTCAAGGCCTACCCAGGTGAGCAGGCTGTCGGGGACCCTCTCATGCCTTTTCAGCTGACTGCTGGAATCCCAGCTCAGAACACATTTTTAATGGGATCTGAGTGCAGTGCAGCACGGTGGCCAGGAACAGGTGCTCCCGAGGCCTGAGTTTGACTCCAGCCCCGTCTCCCTTTGCAGCACCTCCCTGGTTCTCCTTATCTTTACAGTGGGAGTGAGTCCCCGCTCCGGGATGTCCTTGGGGCTACTTAGGTGTGAGCGTGCTGTCCTGCAGTGCAGCCAGGCCCATGGAGAGATCCTGTTAGCTGCTGGGACGGGAGAGTGGAGAAGCACCTTGGAAGACTGTCACCAAGGCTGGGAGTTTTCTTCCAGTTTCTTTTTATTTTTTTCCCAGTTTCTTTTTTGTCCTTGGATTGGAAACTTACAAGAACGCTCTCTCCCGTCTGTCTTGTCGGAACCAGTGATGTTCAGTCTCAAGCTTGCAAATGAGACTCAAGTGTTTTGGAGAAGCGTCTTGGGTGTGCTGCTTGTATGCCTTCTGCTCCCTAAAGTCTCCATGTCTTGGAGCTGCCTGCCCGTGCTCTAGAGCATGCAGAAGCATTGGAGTTGCAAGGAGGGCTGGTCGCTGGGACTTCAGCTGTGCGCTGGGCTGCAGGGCTTGTGCTTAGTGAGGCGAGGACGTGGGTTGTGGATCAGGGTTCCTGGTGCTGAATTTCCCTGCTGTGGTGCAGGTTATTACTTCACTGGAGATGGGGCTTACCGAACCGAGAGTGGCTATTACCAGATCACAGGGCGGATGGACGACGTCATCAACATCAGTGGCCACCGGCTGGGGACCGCAGAGATCGAGGACGCCATGGTGAGCGCAGGCTGGGCCTCCCTGCTGCACCTCCATGATGCCCCTGTGGGCCTCTGAGTTGGGGTGGGAGTCCCTGGCCCCAGTCACCTCTGGCACATTTTGCCTTTTTGTTCTCTGTTGTACACAGGCCGACCACCCTGTAGTGCCAGAAAGTGCTGTCATTGGCTACCCCCACGACATCAAAGGAGAAGGTGAGTGTCCTGGAGAAGAGCTCCTTCCTGGTTCCTGACCCCATGCCCATTACAGCACCTCTGTACGAGCAGCAGGCTCTGGAGAGTGGGGTGATAGGGGATACTGTGGGCCAAGCTGTTGGTGGCCTTCTCTCTCAGTGGAAACTGTAGGGGAAGAGGTCAGGTTTCTGAAATGCCCTGGCTCTGCTGTCCTCTCAGGACACGCATCCACGGTGGCCCTGACCCGTTTGGCCTTGGCTGAGCTTGGGGAGTTTCCGCCTCTGTCCACGGTGTATCTGGTTGGGACACCGTCCAGCCCTGTTACAGAGAGTTTATGGGAAAATGTCCAGTCTTGTGTGTCCTCACGGGCTCGGTCAGAGTACTCGAGCCAGCTCTGCAGCCACCACGTGTGTGTGCCTGAAGCACGCAGGCTGTGTGCTGCACTGGGACTCGCTTTGGACGAATCTGACCTGTGGTTCCCACGGCACAGCGACATGCCAGGAATGCAGAATGAGGGACTAGAATGGTCTTCTTTACCAAGGCCACACTTTGTTTTGAGTCCACCAGCTTCTAGGTGGCTGGAACCGGGAAGGGGAGGGAGTACCTAGGTGTTGTAACCGCCTGTCCTGGCATGACCTGGACACACACTGACCCCATGCCAGGACACTGCTGGGCAGACCGGCCTCCCCTGCCTTGTCCAGTGGCCTGGGTCAGGCTTGCCCTCCCACTGTGTCACAGTGTGTCCCAGATGTCACCTGCCTCCCTGCACTTCTGTGTGCCACGGTTCCATTACTTACTTAAATGCTTTCTTTAAATTGACCCACTGCAAAATTGAGAATTTATTTCAGTGCTTTACAAACAGCGTTTTCAGTTGCCATGGAAAGGGCCCCACCAGCTCTCTCTCACATCCCAGCTGATAAGGCTGGATCAGGTCACAGGGTGGATGGACGATGCCCTTACCAGCCTTCAGCTGCTAAGGCTGAAGCTTCTAATGTGAGAAAGAGCTGGTGGCGCCCTTGCCCGGCGACCTGTCCAGATGTGATCAGGATGGTCAGTGAGGTGGAGACAAGGGCAGTTCCTCAGGTGTGACTGGTGTAACTTAGAGCCCCCCTGAGGGTACCTTGCTCTGGTAGGAGTCTGGACCCCTCCTCTGGGGAATCCTGAATTTCACTTTTCTTGGCTGGGACTCCGCAGGGCACTGGTATGTCCTGGGATTCGGAAGCCCCATCTGTGTCCAAGTCTCATGGCTGAGCCAGCACTTCCTGGGGCCACTGAAACGGACCTGTGACCACAGGCGTGGTCCACCGTGTCTGGGGCTCAGCAGCCCCTGGATTGAACCCCATAAAGCAAGTGCAAGATCGAGGGAAGGACAATGGAAAGTGACCTTTAGACAAATGTTTGGGCATCGCACTCACTGCCTGTCATAGGGCAGCCTAGCCTTATGTCTGTTGGGGTGGTGTTGGGGTGTGGTCTGCTGTGGATGCTGCTGCCCCGGGCGCGTGCTGTGTGCGTGGATGCTGCTGCCCCGGGCGCGTGCTATGTGCGTGGATGCTGCCCTGGGCGCCTGCTGTGTGCGTGGATGCTGCCGCCCCAGGCGCCGTGCTGTGTGCGTGGATGCTGCCCTGGGCGCCTGCTGTGTGCGTGGATGCTGCCCCCAGCGCGTGCTGTGTGCGTGGATGCTGCCCCGGGCGCATGCTGTGTGCGTGGAGCTGTTGCAAGTCTCACGTTGCCAGGTATCGTAGTGTCTGCCAGATGTGTGGAGAGAATTTGTGTATCATGCATGTGATGGTGTGCATTTTCCTGATTCCTAATGAATTTGAGCATCCGTTCTGTGATTATGAAGAGCCGGTGAACAGCTCCTGGTTGGCTGTAAAGCTGCCTGTGTCGTCGTGTGTTTGTCCCCAGTCTCTTGTTTTGCACCAACGCTGAGAAAGGGCAGCCCTGGAGCTTGCCCGGGACACAGACCCAGCAAGCCTCTGGTGCTGCTGGCCGGGCCCTTGTCTCTCTTGTCACCAGTGTCCTCAGCCTTGCCTGCCTCCTCCTGGCTCTTAACTGGCTCCTCTACTCACGTAGGGGGTTTCCTCCCTCCAGCTCCATCCTCAGAACTCAACAGTTCAGGACCACTTCTGATCCCATCTCAATGGCCAAGATGAGAAAAATGGTGTTCTTTCCCTCAAAGATCTCACAACCTAGTGGGGTGGCAACAGGGGGCTGACAGCTGTTCCCGCACAACATGTGCCATAAACTAGATTCATGGGTGGAGTCAGGAAAGGCTTCACAGAGCAGGAAGTGGCTGAATTGGGTCTTGAGGGATGAATAGGAGTTTGCCACATGGATCTGGGAAGGCCTTTCCGGCAAAGGCTGTAGGTCTTTACAGATCGTAGCTTGTTCAGAAAACCATCCACTCATGCATTTAACAACCATGTGTTGAACACCCCCTGTGTTCCAGACATGGCTGTAGATGCTGGGGACACAGCAGTGAGGGAGAGGGTCTCTGTCCCCATAGAGCTAGCATGCTGGAGGGGTCGGGAGTAGAGGGGAGAGACAGGCAAAGAGCAAGAAAGATGGTCACTGAGGCAACAAGACAGTCAGTTAGGTGCTACTTGTCAGGGGAAGATGGGTGAAGGTGGCAGGGGGCTGGGATGAGCAGTGGGAGAGCCGCGCATGTATAGAAGCTTCGTGGGAGAGACAGCACCTTACAGGCCAGCGGGGATGGGCAGGCTGTCAGGGATGGTGCCAGGGCGAGCAACTCCACTCAAATTAGATCCCTTGTCATAGTGTGAGCCCTTCCTGGACGTGCCAGAGTACTGAAGAACCAAACCTAGTCTTTACACTGCAATGTGGGCTGGCCAGTGCTGCCTAGCAGAACTCTCAGCTGCTCCATGTCTGTGCTGGTCAGGGCAGCAGCCTCTGGCAGTATATGGTGCTGAATAGCACTTGAAGTGTGGCTCATGCAACTGAGGAGCTGCTGGTTTAATTGAACTGAAATAGCCACCCTGGCCCATGGCACCATGTTGCACACATGCCCCCAGTGGCTGGTGGTGCCCACTTGCTGTACATCTGTGCACCTTCTCATGGAAGTCCCCGGTCAGCCCACATTAGGGGTTATCTCACAGATGAGGACACAGAGAGGAGATCCCATGTCTCAGATCACACACAGCCAGTCGGCACCAGAGCTGAGATGCCAAGCTCTCAGCCACACGTGAGCACTCACCTGGAACATTTGTGGAGCTGTTAGAATCGCTGCCGCTTTTTGTGAAACTGAAGTGCATCTTTGGGTTTGCAACTAAAGATGTTGCAAACGATGTCACTCACATATGACAGCTGCTACGATGTCACTAACATACGATTCAAAAGCCCTTTGGATTTCTGGCAGCCTGTGCACAGCGCTCTGCCTCAGGAGCTGGCTTGTGGTCTAGTATTTAATACATCCCCAAACTTGGCTTTATTTTCAGCTGCCTTTGCCTTCATTGTGTTGAAAGATAGTGCGGGTGACGCAGATATGGTGGTGCAGGAGATCAAGTCCATGGTGGCCACTAAGATTGCCAAATATGCTGTGCCTGACGAGATCCTGGTGAGTGGGCCTCCCACGCAAGTGGGGCTGTGCTGCTGTGTGTCCCACAACTGTCAAGTGACAATGGTCTTTTAGGAGCATAGTACTTTTTTCCAATTTGCATCAAAATTGACACTAGCTAGTTGGTTTTCCTGGGTGGTGGTGAGGATGGTGGGTCACTGTGCTGTCATAGAGGGAGGAGACAGGGCAGGAGATGTAGCTTCAAAAGCTCTGCCAGCTCTCCTGTCCGGGAGGTCGCCCAGGCAGGCTTCCACGCTCACCCAGCTCTCCTGTCCGGGAGGT
>NW_016107449.1:538196-546884 GCF_001604975.1 Cebus imitator
GGGAGGTCGCCCAGGCAGGTTTCCACGCTCACCCAGCTCTCCTGTCCGGGAGGTCGCCTAGGCAGGCTTTGGCTCTCATATGTTGGCATGTGCAGGCTAGTCACAGAAATGGGGCTGCTGGTGAAGAACCTGAGGGGTTTTCATTAGAGGCATGGGGACAGCCCCAGGGTTCTCCAGCCCTGGCGTGATTTCTGATCACTTTTCCTGGTGCCAGTGAGGGAAACTGCAGACCCCTACCCAAGGGGGTCAGAATCGGGGGAGGATTGGGCTGCCTCTTCAGCCCTTGGCTTTTAATTCCTGGTGCCAGCGAGGGAAACTGCAGACCCCTACCCAAGGGGGTCAGAATCGGGGGAGGACTGGGCTGCCTCTTCAGCCCTTGGCTTTTAATTCCCTCCTTTATGAACATTGCCTGCAGCGACTCCGGGCTTGGTGGCCCTTGGAGGCAGCAGGGCCCAGCTCCATTTGGTATTACGAGAGTTAACACTTTTGGCCCAGTGACCAGTGTTTCAGGAGACCTGGACTTACCCTAAGTGAACTGAACTATTTCAAAAGACGGCGTCGCTGTCGAAGATCCCAAACACAACTCTTAATGTATTGCCATTTGCAGTGAATGGGCCATAGTTGTTTGAAAATGCTCCACGTTAGCTTTTTAAGACAAAACTTTTCTCTTAAGTAGTTCTCACCTCTTATATAAGACAAAGCCTGCTAAGTCCCAGGCCAGGGAATGGAGATGAGGTGCCTGGACCTGTTGCCACCTGGGTGCCTGCATGTGGCACAGTGGCAGGACAGACAGGCGGCAGTGTGGGGTGAACCCGGCCTGGGTGGACCTTGCCTGGTGGACGGTGTTGCATGGGTGGGTTTCAGCTTAGGTCCATGTAGTAGGAGGGTAAAGCCGAGACCTTGGGCCTTGCCATTCTCTGGGGTGGAGCCTTAGACATCCATTGTGGATCCCTGGGAGGGCGTCCCCCTGAGCAGAGCCCTTCTGATCTCAGTGCAGTCCACACTGGCACAGGGGCTGGGCACCATCCATGCTCTAACACTGTGCCCATTCCTTGCCAGGTGGTGAGACGTCTTCCAAAAACCAGGTCTGGAAAGGTCATGCGGCGACTCCTGAGGAAGATCATCACTGGGGAGGTCCATGACCTGGGGGACACTAGCACACTGGAGGATCCCAGCGTCATCATGGAGATCCTGCATGCCTACCAGAAGTATAAGGACAAGCAGGCTGCCGCCAAGTGAGCTGGCGCCTTGTGGGGCTCTTGGGATGGGGCGAGCTCCCAAGCCCTGGCTTGTCCTGCCCAGAAGGTACCCCTGAGGTTGGTGTCTTCCTAAGTCCCAGAAGCAGTCCCCACCCCACACGTGACCCATACCACCCTCATGGGACGCTGGGCTAAGATCCCTTTCTCCCGTCTGTTGGAAGTCCCAGGAGTGTCACCCATGGAGAGGCTGTTGACTTGGCTAGGGCTGGTTCTGCCATCCCGAGTTTGGTTTCCTGGAATGAAAAGGTGTTGCCATCTCCATTTCCCTGCCCTCTTGAGTCAGCACAGGAAGGTGAGGCCCGGGGATAGCACGGCTGCCCAGATAACACAGAGCTAGGAGCAACCGTGTTTTCTCCCGATGTTTCTAGATACAAAGGGCAGAAATTTTATTTTTATACTCTTATGTTGTGGAAGAACAGCGTGCAGCACTCACATGTAGTATGTGAATTTACTTGAGCATGTTCTTTTTAACACGTAGTTACGAAAATCTCCTTTTTGCCTCTACTGGTGGGGAAATGTGAGGATCGGAGGCCGCACTTTTAATTATTGTTAGTGTATTTGGAAGTGTGAATAGCGGATGTTTGTACCTCGGTCTAAACAGCTCCCTGAGAACTTCCAAGCCTCCAGTTTCCTTTCCTGGTGAGTGTTTCTCCTGTGCTTGGTTGTGTATAATGGAGCGAACTCCTAAGCGACGGGGTGAATGTTCCCACTTTAGTTCTAAACCTGCCCCAGTCATGTTCTGTTTCTCCACGCTGTAATCCAGAAAGATTTTTCTGTCCCCAGATTCCTGCTGGTAGGAGAGGCAACACGCTCCAAATGGGTGGGCTGTTCAGGGAAGCTACTGGAAACTCAGGTGACTTGTTAGAGCACCAATTTGGTTAGAGCCAGGTCCTGGCAAATGCTGCCTGACCTTCACTCTGTGGCTGGGGCCGTGAGAACCACTGAAGTCCCATGATGAGACTTGGAGGTCTGGATCCAGCCTCTCTCTGTTTTAATGTGCCTTAGGTGCTGCCACCATTAGCAAGATAATGGAAATCACGAGGCCAGTGGGTGCTTACCTCCCAGCGAGGCATGCAGGGGCTGGTGCTTGGCAGGGGAAGGAGGCCCAGTGAGCCGGGTCCCTTAGGGCAGGGAGAGTTTGTCCTCTTTGCCCCACAATCTACCCCTCAGGGCCTGTGGCAGTGCTGGTGTTCAGGGGTGTGCTACTGAGTACCCAGTTGGCCGTGGCTGTGCTGGTCTCTTGGGTGAGTGCGCCCATGATGCCCAGGAGGGAGCATTGGCTGCAGCACACACAAATCCTCAGTGGTGGTCTTTTGTCACAGGCTTAGCAACAAAGAGCTGTGCCCTGGGTGTGGGGGTTTGTAGTTGTGGGTATGGCTGTGTGTTTGTGAAATGGCTTAGCTTTCCGTGTTGCTGAGAGGAACCTGGACATGGTCCCAGGCCTTTGAATGATCTATAGGGGAGGGAGTTCAAATAAAGCTTTATTTTGTTCATTTTCTGTTTGTGGTGTGTGTGGTTTTTTTGGTCCAATAATGCTACTCTTTTTTTAAAAAAAAATTTTCCTGAATGTAATTCTACCGACAAAATTGGAAGGGGCCTTTTCTCCTGGGGGGTTCACATCGCGGCCCTGACTACTCCTTGGTGAGCTCACTTGCCTTACCGAGGATGGCTGACTGTGCTGATGTATCAGCCACATGTGGCCATTTAGCTGTAACTTAAACAGAATAGAAATTCAGTTCCCAGGCTGCAGTAGCTGCATTTCAAGTGCCCACAGGCCACACGCAGCAGGTCAAATAGGAGCACTGCCACCAACACTTGGAGGTTTGCAGATGGCACTGGGCTAGAGCACAGGCGACAGCGAGGGGGCCGACCGGCTCTGGGCGGCATGCCTGAGGAGCACGGCCTGGTACCTGGGTCATCCCTGTGCTATGGTGGGCCAGTCCTTCAGCAGGACACACTGAATTGGTGCCACAGAGGCAGAATCTCAGTGGCCTGGGTCTGCTCCTGCAAGGCCTGGGCCAGCTGCGGTCTCCAGAGTAGGAGCTGGGAAGGGCTATCCTCAGGGACTATGTCTTCCTGTACCCCTGACTTGGATGGGCACAGGGATGGGGATGGGGAGTCTGGGGGCCCAGGTGCCCATCTGAGGTGGACTCTGAATGCATGAAGGGCAGCCCTCTGCATGGGGGTAGTGAGGTGAGATTGGCCTCCTCAGCAGGAGGGTGTGTGGCCACGTGCTTCCCAGGACCAGCACACTGTGAATGGGCCAGATGGTGCATCCCAACAAGCCAGACTGTCCTGCCCTGCCTCTCCTGGGAGGGCCATCCTCATTTCTCTTGGGAACCATCCTCTCCAGCTGCAAGGGTGGCTTTGTGATGGTCCTTCCCAGCATCACAGTCCCCAGCCTAAATGACAGGTATAGGCCTGGCCAGAGGGCGCTGTTATGGACTCTGAGGAACATGACACCTTTGGGAAAGGGACTGCTGCCCTCCACCTGCTGGGCAAGACAGGACTTCAGGGAGGCCTGGTCTGAGAACAGAACGGCACAGAAGCAGCGGAGCCCGGGGGAACCCGCTGAGGCCAGTTCTACCACCAAGCCCTGTGCGGCCCCTGGACTGCACTTCTCCTTCTCAGCTTTCTATCATAACTGAAACGTCCTGACAGAGACCCCACAGTGCCACCAAGAGAAGAGCAGTGGCTGCAGGGGTGAGGCGTCTGAGAGCTGACAGTGGGACACAGGAACCCCCAGACTGGGGCTCAAAGATGGCCACAGGCCAGCCTGACAGATGACGTGTGTAGTGACCAGTCATGAAGGCAAATGACGTCCAGATACAGCAGGCAGCAGTGTGCAGTACCTTCGAAGAGTGATTTCCACTTAAAGCGGCTACAACAAAAGTTGTCATGCTCAAAGGGAAATGATTAATTCCCAAAGGGAAATGTGTCTCTTAAACATTAAATATCAACATGAAATCATGGCTAGCGTTTATGAGCTGACTGCACATGTTTGTCTGAAGGTAGATCACGTGCTGCCACTGGGCATGCGTGCACCCCGCCCACCCACAGATGCCAGCCCACGGTGCTGAAAAGGCACCGTGAATCCCCTGCCCCCATTTCCTCTGCCCAGCTGAAGGATGGAGACGCAGCTGTGGAATGTGGTGAGGCTGGCTCGAGGTGTGGGGGTGCGTACAGAGCGATTCACATGCACTCCACCCCACCCACAACACCCAATGCCAGGGAACAATGGCAGAGACCCACATTTATGCAGCACTGCACACAAGAAACGCCCCGTGGCAGGTTCCAGACTCCATGACCCCATCGTACCCTGACGTTGCCTTCTGACATAGACACTATTCTTCCCACTTGGCAGAAGAGGTGGGGAGTGGCAGAGCTGGGACTTGGACGGAGCTTGTCCGACTCCAGAACCTGCACTCTTGCCCTCTGTGCTCAGCCAGATGTGCTGCCCCTTCCTGGGAGAGCTTTGGAGGAATACTGGCGGTGCTTTATTTTTTTTAAGGTATCTTCCTGCTGAACTTCGTGTAGCTCTACTAATTGGTATCTTGAATAGGGGAAAGAAGAAGCCTGAATCCAGGTCAAGAAGAAGCTTTCCTGGAGACTTGTGATTTTTTTTCAAGGGGGGTGTGCCAGTGTGCGGTTTAGTGACCTCTACTCTTGAGTTACATAACTTTCCCTTTTTTCATTGTTGGGGAATTTTGCTACATAACAGGATTAAACCAAACAAGTATATCATTTCTGGGGCCGTGAATACTGATTGGTTTCTTTCTATGGTGTCAAACAGGTAGAAACAAATTTTGTGTGGTCTGAGTGTTTGCACCCCTTCACCCCCCAAATTCATATGTTGAAATCCTAATCCACAAGGAGATGGTGTTAGGAAATGAGGCTTTTCCGAGGTGATTAGGCCATGAGAGTGGAGCTGTTATAAATGGAGCTAGTGCCCTTATAAATGACAGAAGAGAGCTTGCTTCCTCTCTCTCTGCTCTCCTCCTCCAGGTGAGGACAGTGAAGATGGTCATCTGCACACCAGCAAGAGGGCCCTTCCCAGACACCCATCCGCACACCAGCAAGAGGGCCCTCCCCAGACACCCATCTGCACAGCAGCAAGAGGGCCCTCCCCAGACACCCATCTGCCAGCCCCTTGATCTTATACTTCCTGGCCTCCACAGAAACAAATTTCTGTGGTTTAAGCCACCCAGCCTATAATATTTAGTTATAGCAGCAAATGAATACAAATAAATACAATTTTCTTACTTTATATTGTACAGAGGGTGTGACAAAGAAAGAAAGGGATTCTGGACCGTGCTGCATGATGCCCTACCAGCAGAGTTCCCAGGGCAAGCTGCCTTCCTCAAACTGCAAATTCGGGAAGAGAAGCAAAGACACTGTGAAAAACTGCCGGCCAGCTACTTGCCTACTTTGACGCTGACTTGTGGCTACTCTGTAGGGTGCTCACCAATGTTCCCTTGGTTACTACAAAAATAATTAACAAACAGAGCTGCTCCAGGGCTTCTGGGCAAGGCTTCCTCCTTCTCTAGCTTCTAGGATTCCTGTTCTGTGTTTACTTGGCATCGCTGCAATACCCTTCTGCTATTCCACAAAGAAGTTTCTGCAGAGCAAACAGGCTGGCTATCCAACCTACTCCCAGCTATCCTGTGGGAGGGCCAGGTCTGCGGAGGCATCTGCCCTTTTGGGAGTGCAGTTCTGGCTTTTCTACTTGACATTGTGACTTCTTTTCATCATGGATTGTTTAGAAAAATATGTATTTCTAAAATTTCTTTTTCTTTTGAGATGGAGTCTCGCTCTGTCACCCAGTCTCCAGTGTAGTGGCACGATCTTGGCTCAATGAAACCTCCACCTCCTGGGTTCAAGCAATTCTTCTCCGTCAGCCCCCTGAGTAGCTGGGACTACAGGTGCATGCCACCACACCCATCTAATTTTTGTATTTTTAGTAGAGACGAGGTTTCACCATGTTGGCCAGGGTAGTCTCGAACTCCTGCCCTCAGGTGATCTACCTGCCTCAGGTGTTGAGATTACAAGTGTGAGCCATCACACCTGGCCTATTTCTAAAATTTCTAAACATTTAGTTTTTGTTGTTTTCTAGTTTTTGTTATTGGTGTTTAGCTTATTTGCACTGTGGTCAGATAGCATGTTCTCCTATGGCTTCAAGTGCTCTGAAGTTTGGCAGAGTTCCAGCCCAGGTGAGAGGAGGGGTGTTTCCTCAGCATCTCACCTGCCTCCCTGCAGGTGCCTCCCAGCCCAGAGCTGCCTCTCAGGTGTCTCCTGCAGGCGGGCAGTCCCTCGGCCCCCAGTGCAAAGTGGTGGAGGCAGTTATTCTTGAAGGTCTCCAGTCTTAGAGACACGGGACTCAGGTTCCCCAAACTGGAATGCTGTATGTATTTCTTTATTTTCTGTTTGCTTTTAAAGTGCTAGTCTATTTCAAATTTAGCTTCTAAGAGTATTTTAAAACTCGCAATGCACAAGCCATACCCCAGACCAGGGACACCAGAATTTCTGGGGTGCGATACAGGTATCTTTGCAGATGATTCCAACATGCAACCAAAGTTGAGAGCCACTGTCTTAAAGTTCAGCCCTTCCGGGGTGACACAATCAAGCACAGCCACAATGCATGAGGCCCAGTTGAAGTCTTTGCCTCTGCTGCCTAGCATACGCAGCTCTTCCCCCCTCCATGGAATGCCTCTGAGTCCAGTCGCTGCCATTGTGAGGGTGCCCACACTTTCATTATGGAGCTCAACACTGCCATGGCCTCTTGGCACAGGGACTTGAAGGAAGGAAACCGGAGAAGCAGGATCTGAGCCGTGGGAAGGGAAGAAGAAGGTGCTCATCTCCTTAGGTTTGCCTCTCTGGTGTGTGCATGTAAACAGGGCGGAGCAAGAAACTGGGCCCCTGAGAAAAGGCAAATGCTTAAAGTCAGTTACTGAGTTCAAGAGACCTTCCTCCTGTGAGTTCATAAGTGACTTGTGTTCCAGGTTTGCTTCCCTATAAAGACTTGGGAGCTCTGTGGCACTTACTGGAGTGAGTGAGGGTCTGCAGTCAGATACTGATAAACAAGGCAAGTAACACCAATCCCAATCCCAGTGCCTACAGCAGTGCCCGGCACAGGCCAGTGCCCAGTGATATCTGTAGAATGAAGAGTGGACAGGTGTAACACTTACCTAGACGATGAGTGGGAAGGACGGAGCTCTGGTCTGCCTGGTGGAGAAAGGCAGGGGATGGAGGTGCCAGCTCAGGCTCTGGAGTTCTCCAGGGGCGGGAGGGGAATGAACTGCTCTGAAGGCATAGGGCAGACCTATGAAGAGGGCAAGCCCTACGTGGCACACGAAAGCCCTCCTGCCTGCTGCTTTGGCTCACAAGCATCAGAGCGAGGAAATCAGGGTATCTTCACCCACCGTGCTCTCTGGAGGGCAGAAAGGGAAGAAACAGAGAAGACAGGTCCAGTTTCTTTGTCTGGGTAGGGAGAAGGGTCACGGTTTTTGCTCAGCTGTCCAGCTAGCTCTTCTCCCTCTATTAAGGGATGCCATGGGAAAGCGAAGGCGTCCCTAACAACTTGCACCCTATCAGCCATGCTAGAGGAATGCCATCACTCCCCACCCTTTCCACTTGTGGGTGCCTGAGTTTGTACTTGGTTCTGTTCTGGTGGCTGTTGCTAATGGCTAAACTGAGGCCCCCACCTGTGCCAGTCTTCATTCCAGATACAAGAAAAGTTGTTGGTTAGTGCCCCTGGAACTGGACCGCAGGGAGCCATAACTGGCCAGAGAGGTGACAAGCCAGAGGGCAAGAAGCCTACCCCAAACAAACCCAGAAGCAGAAGACAGAAGACAGCTGGGTGTCCCATACCCTAGGACGTTACCAGTAAGCACCTCAGTTTGGAAACCTGCTGTGAACTAACATTTCCAACTTCTTTTCAAACAGAGTGGAACTTCTGGTAAGAGCCACCAGTTGGGTAATCTGGGGTTTTCTAATCTCTCTGTTACTGTAGATCCAAACTTCTGCACATAGCCTTCTGGATGAACAAACACATTGGGCAATTTCTTTTCTAAAGAAGGACATTACCTCACCCAAACCACACATCTCTTCATTACCGAGAACCAAAGAAACATTGAACTCTTACAAATATGCATAAGTTTTTTCAACCAACAGAAAAAAAGCAGAACAGTCATCATCAAAATGGAAATTATAGTTGACCCTTGAACAAAGTGGTGGTTGGGGGTGCCAAACCCTAGTGTGGCTGAAAATCTACATATAACATTTGACTCCCCCAAACTTAATTACGAATAGCCTACTGTTGGCTGGAGGCCTTACTGATAGCTGTGAATAGTGGATTAACTCATACAGTGTATGTCCTATGTCTTATATACTGTATTCTCACAGTAAACTGTGAATAGTGGATTAACTCATA